>NC_069787.1:59658189-59964855 GCF_027406575.1 Nycticebus coucang
CCTCCTGCCTTAGCCTACCATGTAGCTTAGAGTACAGATGTCACCATTCTAGCTAATTTGGGGAAGTACTCTTGAACTTTGGGGTAACAAATGTACCAAAATAGCTAGTTTTATGTAGTAGTTTAGTTAAAAAAGAAATTCCAAAAAATTCAGAAATAGAGGGACTTAAAATCAGTATCATTTCATGTTTTTCTTAATTAATGATTTGGTAGTGATGGTGCAAAGATAAATGGTGGAAAAGGTACATAATTTTAAAAGTATTGTTTCTACAACTGAATTACATCTGATAGAAACCATAGCTTGAGAACAGACTCCAATATGAAACCTACGTTTGTAGATTGAAAGATACAAGTTTCAGCATATTCAAATGTGTATCTTTTACCTGTGAAGATATACCATTCTTCAGAAAATGAAGACAAAAAATTTAAATATATGTAAAATTTTCTTTTCACTCTATGTTGCCTACAGGTATGCACATAGAAGGAAGTGAGGCCTTTCAAAGAAGAATGGAACAGAGTAAACCAGTAATAACATAACAGCATTTTCTTCTCTTCAGTTAGCTTAACGGAGCTCTTTTCCTAGGTATTAAATTCAGTTGTCATACAAAAAAGACTAAGTTCTGGAAGTTATGTAATCTGTCAGAGGGTAATATCCTATTTAGGTAGCATCCTAGAAAAGTGGTCACAAATGCACAGATCTTTACAGGTCTGATAGGAAATCAGAATATAAAGAGACTGAAACTAAGACAAAAAAAAGTAGAATTTGCCGTGGAAATATAAATGTATTCATATTCAATCAAAACACAACATACAGCCAATCAAAATGGGTCTAGATTCTAGACAAATGCAGGAAGCCAATTTCTGACTCCTATTCCAGAGGAGCAGAAAGCTCTGGGAGTTCAAAGTAAGCCTTTTATCTAACATCAGGTGAAAATCAAGTATAAAGATTATTTTCTGTTTTGCAAACACATCATTTAAGGACTACCTATTTAACCTTCAGAACTTTGTACAAGATAAGGCTGTCATGTAACCTCAGTTCTTTCCTTTCTAAATCATACTATCAATGTAGAATAAAGAAACAAGAGAACAAATGTCAACTTAAAAAATGTTTACTCCTGGAGGTGCCTGTGGCTCAACGGAGTAAGGGCTGGCCCCATATGCTGGAGGTGGTGGGTTCAAACCTAGCCCTGGCCAAAAAACTGCAAAAAAAAAAAAAAGTTTACTCCGTACTACAAAAATGTTAAAAATGTTACCCTGCTATGAGTCTACCCTTCTGCATTATACCCTTCTCTTTCATACACATTTCAAAAGGCTTTACGCTTGATCCTATTTCCATTCCTTAATGGAAAAAGCTGTTCTTCTATCTTTTAAGATACACATTGATGGTTAAAATTTTCTTTTGAATACACATATACAATGGTGCATTTTGAACAAATTCTGGAAGCTCCATAAAAAGTTCTATATAGTTACCATAGAACTCAGCAATTTCATTCCTAACTGTATACTCTAGAAACAAAAATATGTGTCTACATAATAATCTGTACATCAATGTTCATAGCGTTATTTATAATACTATGAACATTAGTATAATACCATAATACTTTCCTAAAGAAAACCACACAAGTTTTGAGCACACTAAAATACACTGCCAAGTAAAACCACTCATGATGGCTTACTGGATTACCAGTGAAATGCTAACAGTTTAATGCTCTAAGTCAGTGATTCTCAACCTTCCTAATGCCACGGCCTTTCAATACAGTTTCTGAAGGTCACGACCCATGGGTTGAGAATCGCTGCTGTAAGTAATCTCAAATTATATATTTCACAGGAAAAAATACTTCAAAGCTAATAAATATTCTTTTTATTCTGCATATTATTCCTTTCATACCTTGAAGTAGTCATCTTGGGTAACAAGAGAGTTTCTTAGTCTATTCTCTGGATTAAACAGACAAGATACCACTGTCTGAATGCTTCGGTCCACGGATTTCTGAAACAGAAGTTTTCAGTAATCTAAAAATGGTTTCTCCTTTTACTCCTGTTAATAAGATTTTTCTGGACAGTTTTAAAAACCTACTTGCTAATTACTAAATAATTCTCATGCAATTCATAATTCTTATGTCACACAGCATGTAAGTTTTCTGACAAATTAAAAAACTATTTTAGAACTTCAGTGATAAATACTAGTTTAAAAAGCTGAATTTATGAAAACCCTAAGTGAATCCAATGTTTTAAGAAAAAATATTCAGGAAAAAAACACATAATTACACTTTTAAGCTACTTTAACATTTTTTCAAATTTTAAAATCAGCCATCAAATCTGAGATTTTTTTTCACCATGCAGTTCAGGAGTTCTCAACTTTTTTCCCACTGAGAAGCACCATGAATGAAGTTCACACACTCTAATGAGAATCCTTCAGTATTATATATAATTCCCAGCACATCAACTATTTCCAAACTCCCAAACATTTGACAAAACATACGCAAATTCAAAAGTGTGAGTACTATTGCTGTAGGAATCTGCTGTAATGACAATAAATCTTTATTTCAGTATCTGAATAATTACTGACTCTACCACTTTTGAAAACTGCTGCCAAAGTTTTAATGTTAGACAGAATTTCATAAAGAATATTTCGTATTAGCTAAGTAAATGTTTAAGAAAATATAAAAGAAAAAGTAGATTTAATTCATACAAATCCCTCTTTTGAAAATTAGAATTCTTGAGGAAATCTGCCCATTGCATTCTGCCAAATCATAGTATTTATTAAAGTATGATTAAAAAATGAAATTGAAAGAAAGGAAAGGACTGCTAAATCAGAAAGTATGTGTATATACTGAAAGTTTGGGGGTGTTTGAAATTTCATCTTTAAGTTAAATGCTGAATATTAATTATACCCCCTAATTCATAGTTTTCATCTTTAAATTTGGGCAAAAATGCTTAGAAAAACATATATATGAAATATAAATATCAATAAACAAAATTAGATGTTTGCCTTTTGTGGGCCATTTCCAGAAGATGGAGTAGCTTCATGAACTGAGCATTCATTTGGCAAAACTTCAGCTCCTGGATCAACTTCATTACAGTGGTAGTTAACAGCTGTATAAGCCTACATTTAAAATAACAAAAGTGTTAAAAAGAAATTCAGATACATTTAAAAACCAGCTATTCTTCAAAATGGTAAGCGGATACTAAAAATTTTAATGTAGGTTGCGTTGATGTTCAACTACATTATTTCAGAAACTTTTGTTTTAAACTCAATAGTTCAAATGCAGTAAGGTAGCCTTTTATTTTAAAATGTCTTCTAAGCTTCAACCTAATCATAATTAGGAGGACTCTAAGAAACTCTAGTAAGTACTCAGAGTGTGTCTGAAAATTTAACTCTTCCCTTATCCTTCAAATATCCAATCCTGTTGAAAGACAGAAAAAAAAGCTCAGGTGTTTTAGAGCAACATTCCCTTTGTTTTATTCCTTTTCTTATTTAACACTAACAACAAAATTATTTCTCTTCAACAAACTTTTTATGGGAAGCAAACCCAGACGCAGATCTGATGCTAATTCTAACTCCTTATTAATGGTACCTTTCTTGGATTATGTATTATGCTGTATGCAGAAAAGCCACTGTGTAAGTTTACATAAACTCGAGAACACAAGCACAGTTTATCCCATGGGAGTTTGTAATTAATAAGCAACTAATAGAACATAACACATAATAAAAGGAAAATTTAAGAATATTTATAGGCATGTATGATATGGCAAAAGGTCAGGAAATTTATAATAGTTAAATGAGAAAATACTTTTAAATGAAGCACAGAAAGTATATGTGTAGCTAATTTACTTTACCGGAGGTATAACATAACTCCGTTGTTCTCCAGCAGGCCACTGTGGTGGCATCTTAAAAAAAAAAAAAAAAAAAGAAACAAATTATTTAAATATTCCTACATATTTTGAGATATGAGCAAGACAATGTTGAGGTATTCATCATGCTAACTCCTTTATTATTATCATAAAAGAAACAAAATGGAAGAAATGCTTTATGTTTCTAATTATTTGAAGTTACTTCCATATATAAGCTTCACCTTTTCCTCAGTTTTCTGGAATTGGCATTCAGGAAAACTACAAAAACAGTAATTATTTGAATTTATTATCATAGATACGGTCATGGGTCATAGATAGTTGTATCTATGAAAGGAAATTAATAGAATTACTATCTTATAACAGTCAGCTAAAATAAACACTGTCAGATATAATTACAATTCTGTGCTCTAAGAATTGAGTAATAATATTTCAACCTATCCCCCTATAAAAATTTCTGAAATTCAGCCTAGGTATTTCAGCTATTTGACTGCAAAGATGGAAGAATACAAGTAATAATATAGATGGGGACATCAAATCTTACAAAACAGTTCTAGAGAAAAATTCTTGCTAAGGATGCTCCTGCAAAAATTTTATTCCATTATTTGAAAATAATATAAAGGTCCAAATTCTGGACTAATTCCAAGGTTTTTATTAAATTGAAGGCACTCTTCACTATTTTAAATGATAAACTATTTGGGAAATATATATAAATTAATTAAAGGCCTCAAAAGTATTCCACTGTAAATCATTTTGTTCCCTTTTAAATTACCTGATAGTTATATACAGGCAGTTGATATCCTGTGATGACCTGAACTGGTGAACTTGGATAAGGAGGATATGCCTGAAAATAAAGTTTACAGAAAGAATGGATTAACAAGATAATTTTTTTAATTAGAAAGGAATATTATTCCCAATACAAAAAAGGAAAATTAAAAAATATTATTTTTCTACACACAATAATGTAAGATTCTAAATAAATGACTAACTTTATGAAGAAAAAAATATTCTCCGTCAAACATTAGCCTTTTGGGCAGAGAAGAGGAAGGGACAAATGATGAAGGGAGTGACTATGCCAGCCTAAGTTTACCTTATTTGTATAGTTAATCTCCACCCAGAATTTCTTTCTTACGTTAGTGATAAGTTTCTATTAAGACAGATTTTTATGTAAGTTAAATGAATACATCAACTATTCTTTGTAAAAATACTTTTAGGCAGTTTTGTATTCCTTTGATAATATCATAATGTATAGTAATGTACTCCTACAGACTTTACGTCTTTTTTTGTATTTCATTACTAAAAATTAAGGACAGTAAATAATTCAAAACTGGAAGACAATACAATGACTTACCTGTCTCAATAAATACTTACTGGTTGAAAACATGTAAGAAGAAACATACATGAAAATACCACACTAAGTAATAGCTCACAGTAAATGTTTAAAACAAGTAGGGCTTTTTTCCCTTGTCATGTTTAGAGCAGGAAAAATAAGAAAAGATAACACTCTACTTTTCAGGTAAATGGAAAATGTGAACATATGAGAGACACTGCAAAACTATTATACTATTCTGTTTCTTTTCCAGCAAAGAAAATGTTTTTTAAACTGAAGATAGTAAAATGAACTCAGAAGAAAATGTCATTTATGCATAGAGATAATGTCAAATACCACTTAAAATACTAAAGTAGGCTAAGACAAACTAAATGACAGGAACTCATAGTTTATAGATATGGTAAAATGCATCAGAAATGTACCCATTCCAGAACCAGAATAAATCTTGAGTCAGCAATTTGTCTATATGAGGAAGCATCTGAAAACTGTTGGAAATAAAGAATAGCTAGACATGCTAATCTTAGAGAAAAACAAACTATGCAGACACATGAGGAAAGTTGCTTTCAAATGCTTATTAGGAGTTGTTACACAGAAGGAAAAAAAGGAAGAGATTTGTTCTATGTGGCTACAGAGGTCAGTTTGAAGATAAACTATATAGAAATAAATTTTTAGCTTATAAAAGGAGTAACATTAAGAACGAGAGATTTCTATGTGAAACTTGCTAAATGTAGAATATAAATGTCTTAACACAATAACTAAGAAAATGCCAGGAAGGCTATGTTAACCAGTTTGATGAAAATATTTCAAATTGTATATAAAACCAGTGTATGGTGCCCCATGATTGCATTAATGTACACAACTATGATTTTAATAATAAAAAAAGAGAGAGATTTCTAACAGAAGTAACAGATTTCTATAACCCAAAGTATTAAAACAGGGACTATATTATCACTTATCTTGGAAATAGTGGATATAATTTCCCAGAGGGTACATGAAAGAACAGGAACATAGGCAATTCTTACCTGAACATACTGAGTTATAGGATTCATCATGGTTGGAGGCTGCATATAAGTTTCAGTGTTTGGATTACTCCAGACACTCTGAAACTGTGGTGGAGGAGGAGGATTAAAAACCAAAGGACGTGGCTGCACATGATAAGTACCTTTTTAAAAATTAAAAAGACAACAAAGCCCATTTTTAGTTCTTTGAACCTTCTTCAAACGTTAAACAAGAACACTTTTTTTTTTTTTTACTCACATAAATTTTGTTTCCTGATTGCAGGGCCCAGTTTCAGCTTTTTACCATGGAAATTTATCTGTGACTAAAATAAAATAGTAATAAAACCAGAATTAATTTCCAAGTCTTTATTTTCAGACTTGTGTAAAATCCCATGTTCTCTAAAGTTCCTACTTTCATCAGAAAAAACAGTAATAATGAGTAAAATCAGATCAAAATTTGTCACCACAAAGATATTCTGTCGGTATCAAGTGAAATTTAATCAAAAATCTTTCATCATTTGGTCTCCAACCCTTCCTGTCTCTAGTTCATGAAGGTAGGTGACAAGTAAAAATTAAGCAGGTTCTGACAAGTTAGGTAAATTACTCTAAGTTGTGATTCCAAACATAAGTATTCTCTTCTTCAAATTTTACACATGACTGAATATACTACTTGACACTGAACAATGGATCAATAGAGATTTTTCCATAAGATTACTTACTTCTACTATCTTCTGCACATCCACATCGTTATAAAATGAAACAAATCCATAGCTAGGAAAGCAGATAAATGAAGTGTAAGTGTGCTATACAGTACATGGTTTGGAATTTCTAGTAGTCTATGAAATAATAAAATGAATAAAATTTAAGATATGGCAAAGAAAACAATTCACTAACAAAACTGATTAATTCACTTCGGTGAAAGAAAGACAGCAAAAGATTTAACTATGAACATTAGGAAAATGATTAATCAAAAGGCAACAAACTTTTATCCTCTACAGGGAAGAAATTAACAAAGCAACAAACTTCATTTATATAAATGCCAGTTTTAAAGTCTTCCTTTCTGATACTGGACAGGTGCCAGAGTTCAGATATTTTTGATAATTTATAATCAACATGCATTTCTACTCACCCTTTGGACACACCAGTTCGGTCCGTGATTATCTTCACTTCTTTTACTGAACCATATCTAGCAAAGAAACTTCTAATTTCGGTTTCATCCATCTATGGAAAAGAATAGAACCTCAAGAGTAAAAATTCAACATTAAGAACCTTTAATTGTACTATAAAAGAGGTTTATAATGATATGGAAGCCCCCCACCTCCCCAAGTATCTCCAAATGACCTGTAGCTTTTGGTCAGAATACATTTAGCACCCATTGGTTGAAAAAAAAAAAAAATTCTAAACTTTCATGAAGTACAAAAAATATTGTTAACACAGCCCAAATCCCATTATTCACAACGTATTTCAAGGCATAAATGAGACATGATACACTACCCTAACATCGATTCCACCAACAAAAACGGTGTTTGGCATGATTTTGCCTTCTGGTAAAACATAGCCTTGGCTGGTTGTAGCTGATGAGGACTGGGTGCTAGCCTCTCTGGAGATAGTTGAGTTTGGAGTCTCAGGATTTGCAGCAGACTGTAATTCAGAAAATAGACACCATAACTAAATATACTGGCAAAAATAATGTAAAACAATTTTGTACTCAAAGTATAAAATATTTTATGTAAATTACTTTCATTGTAAATTAGTTACCAATACAGCTTAGTTCAGGGTCAGGATTTAAAGTAACCAGAGTAGACTAGCATAAAATTTTAACAAAAGGATATACATAATACATATACATTACTTTCTTAAATCCAGTGCTACTTATTACCATTTCTTACACAATACTGTGGAAGAATAAGGGTTCTATATTTTGTGAAAATACTATATGAATTGGTAAAAAAAAAAAAATTAGAAGGTTCAGATTTAAAAAAGCTAAGGTTATTAAAATCATCCTGTTCTATATTGATAAAACAACTTTTCATTTTGCTATATACATTAATAAAAAGCATGTAAATCTTAAAAACTAAAAAAAGCTGTGCCAAAAAGAAAATAAACTTCAAAGTTTTAAACCAATTTGTCTTGCTTCGCCTTTCTATTCACCAAAATTAACATAAATTTTATAATTTATTGCTCCCTGTGTTAGTATGCATGCTTTACTTTGGAAATGGATCATAAAACATTATTTGCTCACATTATCACAGCTTAAAGGGGTCATAATCCTCTTCTCTAATGATAGATTATTCAAAGCACATTTTCAAATAACATTTTTTTCTTGAGTAACACCAAATCAGTCCAACTGATAATTTTTTTTTTGTAGAGACAGAGTCTCACTTTATGGCCCTCGGTAGAGTGCCGTGGCCTCACACAGCTCACAGCAACCTCCAACTCCTGGGCTTAAGCGATTCTCTTGCCTCAGCCTCCCGAGTATCTGGGACTACAGGCCCAACTGATAATTTTAATTTTCATAGTGAGCTGATAAATGATACCATCTTTATTTTCAGATAAATTCCCATACATATAACTCATTATTTTTCTGGGTTCTGATCAGAAGTCTGTCTCTAGACTTCTCACAGTAGACTCTAAGGTTAATGTAAGATCATTTCTAAAGTAAAATTTACAGATTTATAGATATTGGAGAGACAGTATAGACTAGTAAAACGAAAACTGATCTAGTTAGGAGATCTAGGTTCATGTCCCTAAGCAACTTATACTTGCCAGCTGTGTTATCTCTAGGAAAACTGCTTTGATAATGAAATGAAGAGAACATCTGTGATTTCACTTTGTAAAATGTAAAGTGATATGCCAATGTAAGTTAGTGTCCTGTTATTTGAATTTATTTCCAGTAGTTTTTAAAGTTTCTTTCCTGGTTTTTATCATTTTAACTGACTGATTTTGAAGATACTTTATAGATTAACAACTGAACTTCAGAAAGCTACTTTATGACATCACTCATTTGAATTCATTTGTAACATGCCTACTGGTTATAAGAAAGAAATACAAAAGGCTATATGAGTGAGAAAGCTATTACAAACATATATCTGTTTATGAAAGAAACCTGAAACAACGACAAAAGAAACCAACTGACTTATTTTTAAAAGGTGAGCATAATTTTATAGAAATTAACAATGAGAAAGTACACAGAGTTCTTGTTTTTGTTATTAGATGCCAAAAGTTACTGATAAATTTAAGATTCTAAAAACTGTTACCCTAATTAGAGATGAAATCCAAATTGTCATATCATTGATGTTGAGTATTTTGCTTTTCTCTATTCATATGTGCTTACACTTGTTATTTTGAGTTTTTATTCGAATACTTCTTAATTCTCTCCTTTAGATAGTTCATGACAATTAAGTGGAAGATAACAAAAATTATTTCTAGAGTTTTTCTTTTTGAAAATGCCTTATAATTTTAGCTTTTTCTATCCAGGAAAATATTACTAATACACAAGCTGCGTAACCTAAAAGACTGAGAATCTGATTAGATTTCTCTTCCCTACAGAAAATTTACCAATCCCTTCTCAATTAGCTCACTTAAAAATCCAAAACAAAATAAAATGGTAAAAAAAAAATACCATCTTTATGGTATCATTTTCAATTCCCTCTTCACTTGTGGATTAACAATGGATATGTTATCTGATAAACTATTTATAGTACTGTCTGTCTCTGCACCATAATGTATGAATAAATTTTAATTTATAAGTTTAATATCTCACCAAAAAACAGCACAAGATTAGAAGGGGTTATAATAATGCACTGATTCTAAACCAGGGAATATTTTGAGCCCCAGAGGCATCTAATAATCCCTGTAGACACTTTTGGTTGTCACAACTGAGGTGTACTCCATCAAAGGACAGCCTCCCACAATAAAGAATTATTTGGCCTAAAATTTGAACAGAAATGTTCAGAAATCTGTGACTGTGCCGCCAAAACTGAAGAGAAAAATCATTGTTTGGGAAGAACTTGATTTGAATTGTTTAGTAAATTAAATGTAAAGTAAATCTTTACAGGATCTCAGTTTCTTTGAACAATGAGTGTTTAAAAAAAGTCACCCGATGTCTCCTCTAATTCTCGTATTTTATTAACAAAAGTAAAATGATACTTGAGATAACAGTAATTTGGTAAAATGGAAAAAAGACATCAGATATTATAGGAAATCTTATTTTCACTCGGATTCTACAAATTAGCTGCCTACATAATTGGGATAGCAAAAATAAAATTCATCAATCACTTTAAGAGTGTAAAAATGTCTTTAAAACCATCATGCCCTAGCCCCCAGCCAGCAGGTGGCACTCAAAGCTAAGGAAGTAAGCATAGTACTTAAAGATTTGTTTAGCAGGGATTGTTTAACTACAATGTGTGTTATATATAATTATAATTTATAGATGAAACATCCACAATCAACAGACAACCTGTGGTTACTTGAAATTCTGACCAAAAATATAAATGAATGCTTAGGATAACTGAAAATTTGACAGTAAAGAATGTAATCTTAACCATCAATAGTATATTAAAAATAAACTGTATTATATGTAAGAAGCAATTCTTTTCTGTAATTATACCTTCAAATGAATTTTGAAAAGAGCAATGTTGGAATGGTAAATACAGGTGTGCTCAGAGACTATCATATGCCCTATTCTCATCACTTCTATTTACAGTAATATATTCCCTGTTATATTTGGATCACTAAGTGATCAAGATAACTAAAAAGTGAAAACTTATCCCTATTAATGTTCCTGAGATGTCAGCACCTTTGAAAACATTATTTAATTACTATGTTTATATATAAGCAAAATGAAATCTATATAAATTAACCCAGGAAAAAGCCTCTAAGTTGTAATCATCAAAGTTATACCCACTGCACTAGAATGGAGCTAATAAAGAACAAAGCTAAAATCAAGAAAATAGGAAATACAAATTATAATAAAAACTTCAAGCAAATCCAAGAGTAGATTCTTGAAGGGAGTGGGGGTGAAATCCAAATAATCAATCCTGGCAAAGCTGAGCAAGAAAAAAGCAAGAAAGCAAAAGTATACGTCAGACATGGAAATCTATGACTAGATTATTTTTAAAAACCACATATAAACTCTAAGGGAATAAATGTAGAAATGTTGATGAAATGACTTTCTAGAGAAATACAAATTTTTAAAAAATAATCTTAACACTCAAGGCCTGACTCAATTTCACTGGGAGTTTCTTTACAACACCTGAGTTTTGTCATTGTGTGTTTGAGTGTGTGCGTGAGAGAAAGAGAAAGAGAGAGAGAAAGGAGCACACATACATACACACACTGTGGTAGAAAAGGCAGAGAAGGAGAAAGATAAACTTTTCTTTCTTTTTTAAAAGACCGTCTCACTTTGATGCCCTTGGTAGAGTGCCATAATGTCACAGCTCACAGCAACCTCAAAGTAACAGGGTCAAGTGATCCTCTTGCCGTGGCCTCCCAAGTAGCTGGGACTACAGACACCCACCACAATGCTGGCTAGTTTTTCTGTTTTTAGTAGAGATTGGGGGGGGGGGTGTCTCTGACTCGAGAGCTCAGGCAATCCATCCATCTCAGCTTCCAAGAGTGCTAGGATTACAGGTGTGAGCCACCCACGCTCGAACACTTAAGAAAATTCTCAGAGGCTTGGCAGTGGCTCAGGCCTGTCATCCTAGCACTCTGGGAGGCCGAGGTGGGTTACTGCCTGAACTCAGGGGTTAGAGACAAGCCTGAGCAAAAGTGAGACCCCATCTCTACTAAAAACAGAAAAACTAGCCAGCATTGTGGCAGGTGCCTGTAGTCCCAGCTACTCCGGTGGCTGAAGCAAGAGAATCGCTTGACCCTGAGTTTGAGGCTGCTGTGAGCTATGATATCCCAGCACTCTACCCAGGCTGACAAGAGACTCTGTCTCAAAAAGGAAAGAAAATTCTCAGAGAAAAGAGGAAAAACAGTATTTTTAAATGCACTTTAATAAGCTAACTCATCTAAATAACAAAGCCTTATCAAGATGGTCCACCCTGCCCTCAACAGAAATCCAAAATTCCAACAGTATATAAAGAATATACCATAATTAAGCACAGTTTATATTTGAAATGCAAGATGGTCCTCCAATAAGCTATGTCACTTTAATTTATCATTGAAAAAGCATTTGATAAAATATGACGTTCGTTTTTTAATTTTTAAAAATCCCAAGTGAAGGGCAGCGCCTGTGGCTCAAGGAGTAGGGTGCCAGCTCCATATACCAGGGTTAGCAGGTTCAAGCCCGGCCGCGACCAAAATCCCAAGAGAAATAGAAAGATCTTATTTTCTATCAGTCTAATTATAACTCATCAAGTTTAAACTGACACACTAGCTAAATCCATCAAAATTAGAAACAAGACAAGCACACCTCCTTATCACCACTAGACACTTTTTCCGCTATGTATGACAAATTCTAATGTTAATAGAGATTTGATGAATCAACAGGAAAAATAAAAATGTTCACGTAGAAAGGTGGACTCTTAGTAAATTGTAAAAAAGAAACTTAAAAAGCTAGTGACCAATGATAAACTTCAGCTTCATTAGTGATTAAAGGCTGAGGCAGGAAGATCACTTGAATCCAGGAGTTTGAGGTTGCTGCAAGCTAGGCTGATGCCATAGCACTTTAGCCTGGGCAACCGAGTGACACCATCTTAAGAAAAAAAAAGTCTCTCTTTGGACAGGGTATGGAGAAAAGATCACTCTACACACCATCAGTGGGAAAATACTGGTACATGCTTTGCCAAGATTAGCTTGGAAAGATGTATAATTAGAAATTATTACAAAAGGGGCAAAGACCTTTCATGCAGCAATTCCACTTCTGGTAGTTTATCTTAAGGAATAGTACAAGTATACTAGGTTTCTGCACAAGGATATGGGTGCATTATAGCATTGTTTTAATATTGAAAAATTATTCATCATAAAGGAATAGAATGGTACAATCTTCAACATGAAATATTGCTTTAAAGTTATCTTTGGAATAATGTCCACTACATCACTTGAAAAGATGCAGGTCATAAAATAGTATTCTATAGCATAGTACAGTTTTTTTTTTTTTGGCCGGGGCTAGGTTTGAACCCGCCACCTCTGGCATATGGGACCGGCGCCCTACTCCTTGAGCCTCAGGCACCGCCCATAGTACAGTTTTTGTAAAATAAAATTTACCCATCTATTAATATATGCAATACGTGCATAAAAATAACCTAGAAGAGACTAAACATACATAATATTAACATTTAATAATGGTTATAGGTGTTGGGATCAAAACGAATGCTTATTTTCTTACAGCAATTATTTTCAAAAAAGTAAATATGCTACTTTTATAATCAGAAAAAAAACCCAACACAGCTAGTAGTATTTACCCCCTTTACCTAAAATGGAGGAAAAAAAATATTGTATATTATTACTTGTACTAAATCATGACGATTATTAAATAAGTATTGGCACGGAGACAACATTTATTACACAATATACAAAAAATAATACAGTTTTTAATAAATTTCCTCCTGTTTATCGCTAAAAAAAATAGTAAGAATTTAATGTCAACGAATACATACGTTCCTGTGGTAGCAGTGAACCCATTGATGCATTCACCTAAACTCACATAAACGGACACCAAACAATACGCCCCAATTGTGCATTTTGTCATAAATTCCTTGTTTTCCAAGAAGGAAAAAAGTGTTCCTTGCATTAAAAAATTCGAAAATTCTCAATAGCAACTGCTGAATCCAACCGCGTGCCGCAGCGATGGCTCCAGGCCAGCTTTCTGCGCCTCATGTCGCCCCATGAGGGAGCCACCAGCGGCAGGTCCCAGAGGCGCGAGCGGCCCCCTCGGCTCTCCACGGCGCGTTCAGGACGCCCTTGCCCGCACCCCAACCCCCCACAGTGCCCCCACAAAACCCGCAGACCCCAACCCGTCGACGGTCGGGAGAGACACATTTGCTGAGGCGGCGCGCGTCTCGCGTTCCCACAGAGACTTCCGCAGAGGGACGGCGCCGGCGGCGTTTGGCGCGCTGCCAGGCCCGACGCCATCTCGCCGAGGCGGCGCGGCGAGCCTGCACGGCGCAGCGCGGGAGGGTGGGGGTGGGGCGGGAGTCGGCCGCCTCGCCCCCGAAACCTCCCCGGCCCAGAACCCACCCTCAGTCCGCATCGCACTGAGGCGGGAAGCGGCGGCCGCGCGAAGCCACGGACCTTGCACGTGGCCCGCCGGGCTCGCAGCAGGTTCCCCGGGCCCGCCCCCGCCGCGACACCCCCAGGCATCTGGCCGCCTCCCCCTGCTTGTAGGCCGCACCGCTGCGAGGCCGCCTCCCCGCTTCCCGTACGTACCCAGCAGCCCGGCGCCCCAGAACAGGAAAGCCGGGGAGACCTCTTTTCAGCCTCCCTGTGGCGCTGCACCCCCAAACCGAGTTCCACCCACGCTCTAAACCTCTGCCAGGCTTGCGCCCCTCAGGCCTCTCCCTCAACTCACCATGATGGCGGTAGCCAGCAGTTCCCGCCTATGGGGCTCGAGGAGCAGAGGCTGCGGTCTGGCGCACTGCTGGGCTGTTAGAGCTGCTCGAGCCGCTGCCAGGCTTCGAACCGCAAAGAACTGAAGGCAGAGGAAGGTGGGCGACCAGGCTGAGGAGCCCTAAGGGACGTGTAGCGAGGCTGAAGGGCACAGGCAGACTGCGGCGTGGCCCGTGGGGCTCCGGGAAGTGGCTCTTGCGCTGGGTGCTCGTGGTAGGCGCCTCAGCCAATGGGTGACAGCGCCTCCGCCCCCTGCAGGGGGGGTTAGGGGGGACGTCGGGGGTGGCTGGGGCTGTGCAGGGGATGTGCGTGGGCTGGAGCCTTGCCCCCAGGCAGGCACAGCCCTCACGGGGCCCCACAGACCTACAGAAACGCCTCGAAAATGCCACCCGGAACTGTAGTTAAATATATGGTGAAGTAAAAAAGAAAAAAAAATTATACTCTACAATGTCTAGACTTTAGTTTCAAAATGGCGTCTTGCACACACGGGGAAAAGCCCTATCACATTTAACTTGATCACCTGCCCCCAGAATCTATTGAAACACCTACAGAAATAGAAAATAGGGGTAAATCTATGGAGAACAGGGAAAGAGACATCAACAGGGTAGAAACCTGGACACCTTTCTGTCAAGTGTGAGGTAAATGGGGTAGGACTGGGGGACATGCCAGCTGCAGACAGCCAGTTTGGTGTCAGGGACTTTCGTTGTTTCTGTCAATTGTTACTGAATGCCTACGAGTACCAGATACCACAGAGGCAGGAGTGAGTTAAATAAGAGAACATATCTTTCCTCGGGTTGTTTAGATGGTAATGGGAGAGTTTACCTTCTAGGCCTTACAAGAAGCAGCTAGGCCTAGAAAATTCTAGAACATTCTCAAGGTTAGAGGAAATGGGGCCTAGAGCAAGGAGGATCCGGTTGTAGAGCTAATTACAAAACTTTGGGAACCGCTCCTGCACTTTAGCATGTATTTATACACACAGGGGTAACTGGCTATGATTTTTGTCTTCAAACTTCACTTTTGTACTGATGAAAAGCATTTCAATGTGACTTTCTGAGCTGGCAAGATGACAGACTTCTGTAACATGAAAACGCTATCATTACCAATGCCTAGCAATGCTGGATAAAATAACTATTTTCAATGTGTAGCTAAACTCAAGAAAGGGGACATTTCAAGGTGCCAAAAATGAAAATAAACTGAAAACCAGAGCAGTGACTTGTTGAACTAATTTTTTTTTGGCCGTGGGTCCAAGTGCTGGGTTGTAGGGCAACTGATCATGCTAGTTTGACCAGGACTTTCCTGGGTTTAGCCCTGAAAATGGTTTGTTTGCTGTGGTCATCTTAAACGTGGGCAAGATGGTGTTAATGTCTGTAACTTGAGGCCTTTATTTATGATGGCAGGAACAAGGGCTGAGTATAGGAACTGGACATGAGTACCTGCAAAAAAAATCATTGTCCCTGAAAAGACATTGTTCTCAGGAAAAGAGTGAAGTAGGGAAAATGTAAAACATTCATGGGCAGGCAGATGAAGAAGCTTGTTCCGTCTCGGGATAAAGGAAAAAAAAGAAAACGTATTTAACCGTGATTAAAATGTAAAACCCTAACCCCATGTTTAGAGTTTACAGTGTTTAGAGTTTACATTTATACAATTTATGAATTATTGAATCTCAAAGCCAAAAGTTGATCCTCTATTTCCACCCACCCCCCAAAGATCTCGGACGTGGTGCATCTGGAATGCCTGGAAGAAACAAGCATACAACCAACTTGGAGGGATACTTCCACAAGCCAGGCTGCAAGAGATTCTCTAACAAAAGGACCCTTTAAAAGTAAGTTCACAATAAAAAATTATAAAACACTATTCACCATGAAGGAGAATGGTATACAAAAAAGCAAGTTAAAATATCAAAAACAGAAGAAGCTATTCTTTTTGGGTGGTGTGTATGTATATTTTCCCCCACTTGAAGTATATAGTTTTATTTTGCCCTTGTTTCTTCACAATAATTCTGCTTGATATACAATTCTAGGTTTATAGGGTTTTTCCTAGAATACTGAATATATTATTCTGTTATCTTCTGTTTCTGTTGCTACTGAGAATTCTGTCAGTCTTATTGTTGATCAAGATATACTTTTTTTGGATTTTCTGAAGTTTCACAATGATGTAATTAGGTGTGGGGTTTTAAAAATTTCTCCTCAGGAATTTTAGGACTCTATGAATTGTATATTAGATCTCCACAATTCTAAACTCTTTCATTTTCTTGTCAAAGATTAGCTGGTTAAGGACTTTAATCTATTCTTTTATTTTATATTCCATTAGTGATTTTCATAGTTATTTTTCCTTTAGATCATGAATCTTTCAAAGATTGGTTCTGTTTCCTTGAAACCTTATGAAATGTCTTAATAGAAAAAAATTATTTTTTAAAATCAAAATTGATCATAACCAATGTGTTAAGATTAATAGCATAGAGAAGGTTCTATTCATCTCTCTTGTTTTGGTATAGTTGATTTATGAGATCAGTGATTTATGGGATAGTTGGGTCTTTTTTGTTGATTAATTTGTGTTCTTTGTAGATCCTAGTTGTCAAGTTTTTGTCCAATTCATAATATGCAAATATCTTTTCCCATTCTGAAGGTTGTCTGTTTGCTTTGATTGTTGTTTGCTTAGCTGTGCAGAAACTTTTCAGTTTAAGCCTCATTTTTTTATTTTTGTTGTTGTTGCAATTGCCACAGAAGTCGTCTTCATAAAATCTTTCCCCAGGCCAATAGTTTTCCCCTACACTTTCCCCAGGCCAAGTGTTTTTTCCCATACTTTGAGGATTTTTATTCTTTCATGCCTTAGATTTAAATCTTGTATCCATCAATTTTTGTAAGTGGTGAGAGGTATGGGTCCAGTTTCAGTCTTTTACATATGGTTATCTAATTCTTCCACCACCATTTTAAATAGGAATTCTTTTCCCCAGTGTATGTTCTTGTTTGGTTTATCAAAGATCAGGTGGCTGTAAGATGTTAGTTTCATCTCATGGTTTTCTATTTGGTTCCAAATGTCAATGTCTCTATTTTTGTGCCAATACCATGAATAGAAACTTCTCTAAAAGAAGACAGACAAAGGCTAACAAACATACGAAAAAATGCTCATCATCCCTAATCATAGAGAAATGAAAATCAAAACTACCCTGAGATATTACCTAACCCCAGTGAGAATGGCCCACATCATAAAGTCTCAAAGCTGCAGATGCTGGCGTGGATGTGGAGAGAAGGGAACACTTTCACACTGCTGGTGGGACTGCAAACTAATACAGCCTTTTTGGAAGGAAGTAAGGAGAATCCTCAAAGAATTCAAATTAGACCTCCCATTGGATCATGCAATCCCATTACTGGGCATCTACCCAGAAGAAAAAAAAAAATCATTTTATCATGAGGACATTTGCACTAGACTGTTTATTGCAGCTCAATTTATAATCACCAAAATGTGGAAACAGCCTAAATGACCACCAACCCAGGAATAGATTAATAAGCTGTGGTATATGTATACCATAGATTACTTACTACTCAGCCATTTAAAAATATGGAGACTTTACATCATTTGTATTAACCTGGGTGGAGGTAGAACACATTCTTCTTAGTAAAGCATCACAAGAATGGAGAAGCAGGAATCCAATGTACTCTATTCTAAAATGAAGGCAGTAGATGAGCTAATACAAGTGGGATGGGTGGGTAGGGGAATTAGCAAGTGGGGAGAGGGGAGGAGGGTGAGGAATGGGGGGTTACTGTGTATGGCACACCTCTTGGAGCGGGATATAATTATAAGAGGGACTTTATCTAACAGATGCAATCAGTGTAACCTAATTCTTTGTACTCTCAATGAAAGTCAAACAATAAAAAATAAAAAAAAGATAAGTAGCATAATTAATATCAACTCAGAAATAAATCTCTCTATTGCTTCTTTATGCTTCAGAATACTGATAAGGGAGGGAGGAAAAAAAGGCTGATATATTTTATTGATAGAATAACACCTCTGCTAGTTTGTCTATGCTCCCAAAGCCCAGGACTTTGGATAAAAGGCTTAGATTTGTATAAGCACTCTTCAACTTCATTCCCTAGCAAATCATTTTCATGATTTTTTTGTTGTATCTATCCTGAATGTCTATTACTATTTACCTATTTAAAAAAGAATTGACTTATGTTGTCCTAAGCAATATAGTAGAACCTCTGTAAGGAGACTACCCAACAGACTATAACAAACTGGTCAACCTATGGAGGTGGTCAGCATAAGGAATTAGGCCCATTGTACATTGAGTACACATAGTGCATGTCTGGCCTATGAAAGGTGGGCAATGTAAAGAGGTAGTTAACTATGGAGATTCTACTTTATTTGTGAAATCAGACTTCTTGAGCTTAGTTACATATTTTAACAATGCATATTAAAATAAATGTAGAACTATTAAAATTTAAAACAATGTCTCTGTATCACTTCAAATAACATTCTCCCAGGGCAACAGATAACGTGCTTTGGGGAAATAATGAATTAGCAGAACTCTTGAGAGGTAGAAAATAAGGCCCAAGGGATTGAGAGGTAGAGTGTCAAATTGTTTTGCATAGAACAACAGAGTAATTGAATTTGGAGAGGGGAAATCAAACAAGGTAGGGAAAGTGGAAATCTGAGAATTTGGAGATAAGAAATAATCTTGCAAAATGAGAAGTTGGAGTGTACAGTGAAAAAGGTTCTTAGTACATTAGAATCATTGGAGAGCTTTAAAAAATTCATATGCCCATGCCACCTCCCAGACCATTTAAATCAGGTGAGGGTGAGACCCAGATGTCAGTATTTTTTCAAAAATGTTTTTCAAGTTACTGTAATATGCAGCCAAGTTTGAAAATTGGTGGTACAGAGCCTTGTTACTCTTATAACAACAGTAGACTTGTTAAACTTGTGACTTGAGGGCTGTAGAATCTCAGGGCCCACGCTTCATCTGCTTAATCAGAATCTCCATTTTAACAAGATCTCTAAATGGCCCACATGCATATTGAGGTTCAAGAAACATTGCCACATAGAACATTTGCATGGACAACTTGCATCCTTGGATTTGAGAATTACTCACCCTAGGAAAGAGACCACTTTCCTAGCCTCTCTGTCAGTTAGAACAGAGGCACCTGGTTTACACTACACCAAGGAGATGCACCAGCCTAAATTTTGAATAGAGGACCAATGACGCTATAAAGGAGGGACTGCAGAGAATGTATTCTGGAGAAGAGTATCAACAGCAGCAGTAGCCATGGCATTAGTTAAAATTAAAATGTCCACTGCTGTCAGTCATGCAAGCCAGGATATAACTCAGTGGCTAGCAGTGACAGCTGAGGCTTCTTCACTGGACCAGTTCTACAGCATAATTTTGTGTGTCCTTCTTGGACAGACTTCCAACCTGGCTCTTCAGTTCTTTATGAGATTCTGTGAGCTTGTTACCCAATACATTTTTTTTTTTTTTCTTTTTTAGTCAGAGTCTCACTATGTTGCCCTTGGTAGAGTGCCATGGTGTTACAGCTCACAGCAACCTCTAACTCTTGGGCTTAAGCTATTCTCTTGCCTCAGTCTCCCAAGTAGCTGGGACTACAGGTACTTGCCACAATGCCCAGCTATTTTTTTGTTGCAGTTGTCATTGTTGTTTAGCAGGCCCATGCTGGGTCTGAACCAGCCTGCCTTGGTATTTGTGGCTGGTGCCCTAATTGCTGAGCTATGGTTGCCAAGCCCCCAGTACATTTTAATAAGTTTTTTTATTGCTTAAATCAGCCAAAACTTCTGTGGCTCTTGCTTGCAAAAAAGAACCTAGACTAAAATAGGTGACAAGTGAGGTCAGCCAAACTACTTTTAAGAAGACAGTTAACAGCTAAAAGATCTATGACTCTTTGCTCTGTGATTATGTAGCATAATGCCCCTCTGTTGTTTCTAACCTTTAATAAGAGTCTACTACATACACAAGTGCCTTACAGTAGTGACATTTTGTGAGGGGTGTCAAGGAAAGGGCCTCTTTTCTCTCTCTGTTGCAACAGTGTGTGGAGGTTGCATCTGGGCAGCACAAGATGATCCATGGATGAAATAATTCAGCAAGAAAGGTAGCTTGGAGGCAAAGTAGTGACCTGAAAAAGCATAAATTATGCTCTTAGAATTCCCAGAGAGATAGGAAGAGGTATGTGGTGTTCTCACTGCATGTGAGCTGAGGGTAAGCCAATTCCATTTAAATCTCAAGGTATGGTGCCTCATCTTCCATCTGATCTGTATTCACATGATCAAGTGTAGCAACACTCATCTTGCACACACTTGTGCACACACACGGCAGAGATGTCTATCCACTGAGCAATGTTGCTTAAGCCCTGCTTGTAAACCTTTAGCCCTAGCACCTGCATAGTAGTTTATTCACTTAGCACTTAATCTCCTAAGCAGGTTGCCTGAATTTGGGGGGTTGATCTGAAGTAAACTGACCCAATCTTCACAATGGACTCATAAGACTAGCCTAGACATGTAATGCTGAAAAGTGATTGACTTGTTAAAATAGATGGAGACTTTACTTCTTTCATGTTTATATGGATGGAGCTGGAAAATATTCTCCTTAGCAAAGTATCTCAAGAATGGAAGAAAAAGTATCCAATGTACTAAGCCCTACTATGAAACTAATCACAGCACAAGAATATGGGGAAAGGGGCAAGGGAGGGGAGGGGAGGGGAGAGGATGGGTGGAGGGAGGGTAATTGGTGGGACCACACCTATGGTGCATCTTAGAAGGGTACAGAAGAAACTTACTAAATGCAGAATATAAATGTCTGAACATAATAACTAAGAAAATGCCATGTTAACCAGTTAGATGAAAATATTTCAAATTGTATATAAAACCAACACATTGTCCCCCATGATTGCATTAATGTACACAGCTATGATTTAATAAAAAAATAATAATAATGATACTGGGTACTAATACTAATATGCACACACCATGTGTCAGGCTTTATTCTAATCATTTTACTTCTATTAATTCATCTTATTTTTAAAACTGTAATAGGTACTATTATTTTTTTAAATTTCAGATTAAAAATTAATGCGGGTATAAATGATTAGGTTACAGTGTTTGCATTTGTTAGGTAAGGTCCCTGCTGTACTGGTGTCCGGCACCCAGGAGGTGTGCCACATACCCTTACATTGTGCCCATTTGGTGGGAGTACACCAATCCTTCTCCCTCCTCCTCTCTCCTTTTTCCATCCTGCCTTTCCTTTCCTCCTTCTCCCTCCAACTTGAGTTGAATTGAGTTTTTCTCTTGTGTGGGTGTGTGTTAGTTTCCCTACTGGCTTCGTATTAGTATTGACATTGGATACTTGCTTTTCCAATAATAGGTACTATTACTATCCTCATTTTGCAGAAAAGGAAGTAGAGGTACATAGAGGTTATACAACTTGCCCAGGATCACACAACTGGTAAGTATCAGAGCTGCAGTTTAAACACAGCTATATTAGTTCACAGCACAGTTCAACCACTATGCTATATTAGCAAACTACATGGAGGAAGAAAGGGTTAACATAGTGGGACAAAGTTACGTATTAAATCCATGACAGTAGCTAAATAAAGGGGAGTATGTGAAGTCTTTTCTCATAGAAAAGGTTTTTAGTCCTTTCTGGCACTTCTACATTAAAAGGTAGGGTCAGGATCAAGATTTTAGATTTTTATCAAAATGAAGCAAAATCCCAAACATAAACCATAATTAACTGCTATAGACTGAATGTTTGCCTCCCCCCTACCAATTCATGTGGTGAAATCTTAGTCCCCGAGGTGTTAGGCGGTGGAACCCTTGGGGGTGATTATGTTAGAGAGCAGTGTCTTCATGAATGGGATTCGTGCCCTTATAAACCAGGCTGGTGGGAGCTCAGTCACTCATGCTGCCATGTGAAGGCACAGCAAGAAGGCAGCAGCAGTCTGCGAAGGGGGTGCTCACCAGAACCTGACTATGTAGGTGCCCTAATATTAGACTTCCCAGCCTCCAGACTGTGAGAAGTAAATTTCTGTTGGTCATAAGCCTCTCAGTTTAAGGTGTTTTTGTTACAGAAGCCTGAACAGACCAAGACACCAGAAAACTGGTGTTGGGATGGCATGCTGTTGTAACAAATTATCTAAAATGTGGGATCAGCTTTGGGATTGGGTAACAGGTAGAAGCTGGAAGAGTTTTGAAATGTATCCTATAAAAAGCCTATACTGCTGTGAATGGACTGTACTGTGTGAGGTGATTCTGGTGAGTGCTAGAAAGAGAGAAGGAGAGCTATAGAGAAAGCTTCAGTATTCTTAGAGAGTACATAAGTGGTTCTGAACCTACTATTGGTATAAATATGAACAGTAAAGGCCATTCTGATGAGGTCTCAGACAGAAATGAGAACATGTTGTTGGACTGTGGAGAGGCCTTCCTTGTTGCAAAGTGGCAGCACACTTGGATGAATCATGTTGGTGTCCTAGTGTTTTGTGGAATGTGTTTTGTTATAGCAGCTTGAATGGAAAAAGATACCAACCGACACTGGTGAATTGCTTCAACACAGATGGCCTTTGAGGAGGCTGTCTGCTTAACAAAAGTTAAATTTCTGCATTTCCTCCTGAATTTTGCCTGTTAGTAAATCCCACAGTACTTATCCCAAGTGTTGGGATCAAACCTAAATTATTTGACAGCCTTATCTCTAGCCTCGGTCCACACTGTTGACTCCCTACTCACATACATTATCTTCTCACTTGCTTTGAAACTGGTATTTCTGAATCATGAGGCATCACTGAGCAAACCTTTGCAAATCAGAGAAGCAGAAGCTGTTGAGCACTTGTGGAAGGAGCAGGGAGAAGACAATGGTAGAACTCTTCTTCCATTTCTTATCCCTAGTTACTCTCCTGTCCATATCCATGGTTTTGTTATATGTTTAAGTTTTTTCTTTTCTTATTCTTTTTTTGACAATACAAGTAATACATGAATAAGCAAAAATTAAAAACATTCAAGGTAAGGCTCAAATCATCTTTTGACTAACTCTGTATCCTAGATCACTTCCCAGAGGCAGCCACTGTTGGTAGTTTGGTGTGGATCCTTTCAGGTATTTTTCTAGGCATTCTGTTTTATACACTTACATAAAATATTTGATATTTGTACTTATAGAAAAAACTTATACTAATAGAAAATATATAGTAATTTTATGATACTTTTAGAAAATATGCTTATTTATACTTAAAAGATATATAGAGAGAATATCATTTTTGTTAACAAAATGGCATCATAAAGTATACAACTTGATATTTTTCCTTTAACATTATGACTCAGAAATGTATTTTTTCCTTTTTTCTTTTTATAGAGACAGAGTCTTGCTATGTTGTCCAGGCTGGCCCGGAACTCCTGGGATCAACTGATCCTCCTACTTCAGCTTCCCAAGTAGCGGGAACTACAGGTGTGCACCATTACACTATACTCATGACAATATATAGATCTACCTAATTCCTTTTAACTGAGACATAACTGTTTTATCCATGTACTATAGATATTCTATAGTTATTAGCCATTCCCTGGTCAACAAACATTTAGGTTATTTCTACTTTTTCATTGTTACAAATAATAGATGATGAAACTGTCTTATTGAGCTACATGACTTTTTTTTTTTTTTTTTTTTCCTGAGCCAGAGTCTCACTTTATCACCCTGGGTAAAGTGCTGTATCATCACAGCTCACAGTAACCTCAAACTCTTGGGCTTAAGTGATTCTCTTGCCTCAGTCTCCCAAGTAGCTGGGACTACAGGCACCTCCACAATGCCTGGCTACTTTTTGGTTGTAGTTGTCCTTGTTGTTTGGCAAGCCTGGGCTGGATTCGAGCCCACCAGCTCCAGTGTATGTGGCTGGCATCCTAGCTGCTGAGCTACAGGCGCCAGGTCAGCTATGACTATTTTTCTGGGATGAACACCAAGAAAAAAATGCTGGGTCATGGATATGTACATTTCAGATTTTAATAGGTATCAGGAAACTACCCTTTAAAGTGGTATATCAGTATATACCAATTTACACTCCACTATCTATGAGTGAGAGTCTTAATTTGTCTATTCACTTGCCAATATTGATGTTACCATTCTTTAATTTGCCAACCTATGAGCAAGAAATAGCATCTCATTTTCATTTCACTTTTCATTTTTCTGATTGTTTGTGGAGCTGAGCTTTTTTTTTTTTTGCTGTTTGTTAACTGTTCAAGTTCTTCTTCTGCAAACCGCCTGTTTGTAGCCTTTTGCCACTTTTCCTTTGAGTTGCTTGTCATTTCATATTGCTTTGTGGGTGTCTTTATTTTCTTCCTGAGCTCCTCAGGCAAAGGTGCAGTGATATTGGTGCCTCTTTGAAGTTCTAGTCCAGAGGAATGAACTAGAGATATTAATTTCAAAGAATTTCATGCCTTAAAGTGAAGAAATTTAAGCCACAAACAAAGAAGAAAAGAAATGTCTGGTGTAAACATCAATCATTGAATTCTTTGTTGCCTTTAACCATCTTTCCTAGATATCTTCCTAACAAACTACATAAGAGATGTTACTCAAGTCAGTCAGTCCTTCATTTTCAAACAACATTTTTTAGAAACTCAAAGAATTGGCAGAGAGAGGGATAACTATTAGGTGTGATTTCTAAAGAACTGTTCTATATATTGCATTTTTAAAGGCAATGTGACAATCTCAAAATTTGCTGAGAACAAGAGTGTGTTGAAGTCCAACAACTTTTAAAATTCCTTTCTTTCCCTAATCCCCTCTATTTAAAATGAGAATATGTGTAAAGAAAAGAGGTGAGACATCAGGTGAACCTAGCCTTTCCGTCAGCATGGACAAGAAAGAGGAAGTGAGAGGGCAGAAGAATAGAACATAAGTCAAAGGAAAATCACAGAGTAAAGAAAAAACACAAAAACAATATAATTTACTTAAGAAAAATAAAAAAGATAACATAGTGTTACTGCAAGCTCAACACTTGTCCCTATGGCCACATCAGAAGAATGAGGACAAGTGGTTGTGGAAAAGGAAAGAGATGTTTATTAATTTGTAGGCAAATGAGGAAAATGGTAGATTCCTGTCTAAAAGAACCATTGTTCTAGCCATAAGCAGAAATACAAAGCTTTGGGAGAGGAGTTTTTAGCTTCAGGCTGTCTTAACTAATAGTTGATGGTTCTAACGTGTCCCATCTCCTGCAAAGACAATCTCATGACCTCTGCTTGGACATTCTGTTGAGCCATCTCCTGTCCTACAAAGAACAAGTGACACTCCCCTGTGCCTCCTGATTACTGGCCTGAAGCAGGGATACAGGTTTTTAGTTCCTGAAATGAGTAGGGGAGGTTTTAAAAAGTCAGAAAACATTTTTATCCTTCTGTTTACAGCCATTCCTTCTGTTAACAATAGTTGAGGAAAGTATTCTTTGTCATTTCCCATACCTGGTAGTTACTGAGTTCTATTAGTTTTCCTTTAAATTGGTTCTATAACCAATCTTCCTTTCCATTCCACCACTTTATTTTAGACCTTAAGATACATTTTTGGTTAAAAAAAAATTAGACTATGTTCTCTTCATTTTTGGCTGGATAATTTCAGTAGCTGTCCATGTTAATTTAAATCTCCATTGAACGCTACTGTCAATATATGGCTCTTCTGCTCTGCTCGCAAAACCTTACATTGTTCCCTAGTACTAACTTTACTATGTAAAATTTAAGTTTTTCAGTCTGGTTCTTATAACCCTTCGATATATGATCCTACCCTGCCTAGTCCACATCAGATTGTCTCACCAACATTCCCTTCTCATACAGCCTTCTGTGTTCCTTCCACTTAGAACACCTTCCAGCTTTGCTTTTTCTGTCTGAATTCTACCTATTCTTGAAAGTCTAGTTAAGTTTCTTCTCTGTGAAATTTTCTCCATCTATCCCCTCTTAACCTTCCCCTTTCATAGCCATTTCAGTGCCTATAATATATAATGTGCCATTTTGGGTGGTAGTATCTGTGAAAGTGAGGAGGGAGCATAGCAGTCTCTGGTTCTGCATTTCATGACATTGGGCAACATACTCTCTGAAGCTCCATTTTCTTATCCATAAAAAGGGGAGAGGCCTGGATGCATTGGCTCATGCCTATAATCCTAGCACTCTGAGAGGCCAAGGCAGGTGGACCACCTGAGCTTAGACGTTCAAGAACAGCCTGCACAAGAGTGAGACCCCCATTTCTACTATAGTAGAAAAAACTAGCCAGGTGTTGTGGAGAGCACCCATTGTCCTAGCTACTTGGGAGGCTGAGGCAAGAGGATTGCTTTGAGCACTGGAGTTTGAGGGTGCTGTGAGCTATGACGCCATGCACTGTAACCAGGGCAACAGAGTAAGACTCTGTCTCAAATGAAAAGTTTGGGGGGGGGGAATATCATTTTACCTTAGAGATCAGGAAAATGATAGACTAGATGGAAAGATGGGTATATGTCACTTAAGACCATGTCTGGCACACGAAGAACTGTACTAGAATGTCAATAGTTTTCTTCCTGCCCTCATACCCCCTTCTGAAGGAACCTATCCATGCCCAGCACCAGAAAAGACACCTACCATTTTAGATGCTTTTCAGATCTATGTTGCAGAATGTGGGAGTAAAAGTGATTATGTTATACTTATTTGAAGAACAAAACTAAAAAACTAAACTAAGTTAACAAAGTCTGGATGTCAGCATTTCCAATGTTGATGTCAAGGCTCAATGATTCAGGGCTCTGAATTGACATCTCTGGTTATGATTAGTACTATCAAGCATGACTTATACTCACGCAGCTGAGTTGTCTTAAAAGTAGATGAGCACTGATGAAGCCACAGACTCACTTATATGGTCTTTACTAGTAATCACTAAAATAAAATAATAGCTATTACAATATTTATTGTCACTCTGCCTCCGACAGGGTCTCTAAATGGGAGCTCAGTGCAGTGTCAACAATCATACCTCCACTGTAGCCTTGAAATCCTTTTGCACAGCCTCCCAAGTAGCTGGGACTATAAGGTCTTGCCACCATGCCCACCTAATTTTTAAAACAAACATTTTTGTAGCGGTATGGTCTTGCTATGTTGCTCAGGCTAGCCTCAAATTGCTGGCCTCAAGCAGTCCTCCTGCTTCAGTCTTCCAAAGTGCTGGGATTATAGGTGTGAACCACTGCACCTGGCCCTATTTTGTTTTTTAATGATTTCCTACATGTTTTTCTCATCAGGCATATAACCTACATGTAAGTTCTTTAAGACATTAATCAATCATATGCATTATTTCCCATATTTCTTAAAGCAGTTTCTGCTACAAAGTATGATGAGATCCTTCATATTTGTTGGTTGATTGATTGATTGTTGCCTTTTTTAGTTAATATTTTAAGCTATCTTGGAAGCAGACATAAAGAGAAACACAGTAATATATTATCTGCCAGATTATCAAAATGTAATTCCAGATTGCCGGTTTGGTAGATTTAAAGTCTTTTAAAATACACCAAATTGACAAAAGCATAATGAGATACACTCTAATATAGAAATAGTGGTTGTATAATCTCTTAGAGTTATAACTGTGGGTGCTATCTATGGATCTGTTTGCATCATATTCATCTAAACCTTTCAAATTTTCCACACAGGACATGAATTAATGTGAGAATCTATAAAAAAAAATACGTTAACAATTTCAAAACAGGTATTCAGAAAAAATTATATTTAGTCATTTAGTACAAGTTTCTTAATTTCCTTCTTTTGTTTACTGGTATACTACAAATAGACTTTAACATTGGAGACACTGACTGTGGCTTTAATTAAGTAGTGTAAAAATTGAATTTTGATTTCCTTTTACCTTAGAAGAATACTAATCTCTTAGGAAAGTTTAACAGCATTTTAAGTATACATGATAGAAAATTATGAGTCTTCTCTTAAAGAACTTTAAAAATTCTTATTTAATTTAAAACATGATTTAAAAATGAACAAAAGACTACTTGATTATGTTTTAAGTCCAAAACCATTTGAGTTTTATTTCTACTCATTGTTTAAAAGGAATGCTACTCTGTTAATAGAGCATTCAGATGTTTAATGGGTATTTGTGCAAAGTCTGACAAGTAAAAACAAAATTCCCCGGAATACATTATCACCAAAGCTTTGTTTTGGGTCACAAATTAAACAAATATGTTTTTTAACACTGAACATCTTATAGCAAACAGCCTTATTTAAGTAAATATCCATCTCTTTAAAAAACAAAATTAATATTAAAAATATTTTTGTTTATTAAAAGAGTTAGATTCAACAGGTTCCAGATGTTGCAACTAGACCACAGATGTATCCAAAATAACAAAAAAAGGAATACATTTTTTATTTTAATTCCATGCAGAAATAAATGCTACTTATGAATTCACATTAGCGTCACAAAAAATTGTATTTTTGTTTGTATCCAATAAGTAAACAGTATTGTATTAGCAAAGTGCTACAAGGCATGATGTTATGTAAGTACCACACTTTCCTATCACAGGATTGGTAGCAGATACACAGATTTCTCATCTTTAGAAAACCACTGCTATTGATGTTATAATGGATGTGGGAGCAAAAGGCAGCTCACTTATGTATGGTATTTTACTTTCCTAAACAGCCCACACTGGGGTCCCAGTAAGAATGGGAGGGAGGCAAGTTAGTAATATTTCAGCCTCTGCTGGTATCACCCCTTTTGGATAAATTTGGTCCCTGCATTTCAAGATCAGATCAAAGCTTCTTTCTCTGATTCTCTCAAAAAGGATAGCCAGCAGATGGGCATTTTATAATGCCTCGTAGCAATGGAGGAAGAAGGGCATCTGTTCTATGCTGGGCCTTCACTGGTTATGGTTGCAGGATGGCCAGCTGAGCCTGCTCACTATTATGGTGGCCCCTGGGAGCCCAACCTGACTTGGTCCTCATGTAAGCAACTCTCCAGTTACCTGGCCCCACATGGGCTCTCAGCAGGCTACAGAGCTGTAGGTTGCATAGTGGCAGCTGTATGCCCAGCTAGAATGGGTCATAGAAGAGAGACAGAATTTCACTATAGAAGAAAGGGGCTGGGCATGGGGACAACCCCAGCACTTTTGGAGTCTGAGGTAGAAGGATCACTTGAGACCCCTGAACAACATAGTAAGATCCATTCTATACAAAAAAAAAGTGGTGTGTGTGTATATTCCTAGCTACTAGGGGGGCTAAGGCAGGAGGATAGCCTGAGCCCAAGGGGTTGGGGTTGCAGGGAGCTTTGAAGACAAAGATGCTATTGCACTCTAGCCAAGGCAGCAGAGTGAAGCACTGTCTCAAAAAAGGAAAAGAAGAAGGAAGGAGGAAAAAGGAAGAAGAAGGAGTAGAAAGGGAACATGGTCATTGGGAGACAGCCAGACTCCTCTTGCTTGCTAAGTTTTTATTCTATCCTTTAACAGTTGTAGGAATACATTCTTGAGTTTATAACTTTATATTGTGGAGAAAATGTATTTGATTAAAAGTAAAAAATATCCTTACATTCTAGTTCCAGCTTTTCTACTAACTCACTGTGTGGCCTTGAGGAATTCAGTACTCCCAATTTTGGTTTCATTTTCAATAAAATAAGGAGGGGTACTAAATGTTTCAGAAGGCTTTTTTCAGCTCTATTATATCCATAACTCCAATGGTAATTTTAAATACCTATGTTTCCTAATTCTTACTTTTGCTTCACATAAATATTAGAACTTACCATGACAGGGATACATGGGAACATAAATTTTTCAATCTGATCTTATTGCATTAGAAAACCTTTTTAATGAAATTGCCCAATATTGCCCATAGTCCTTATCCTAAACACAGATTATAGTTTCATTGATCTGATATGCAAATCTTACTTATCTGATGGAAGATACAGAATATATTAACCTAAGTGGTTATAATGAGATGGATATATGTATCAATAACTGCACAGCACATTACCTACTGGTATTGACTAAAAGTTGCTTTGAAGACATGTTTATAGTAGATTAAAAGAGAAAAGATATATTCTTAGTCTCTGAGATTGAGGTCATGTAGCTTAACTATACTCCCTCAGAAAAATTATGCATTTTGTCAGAGACAAAATTATTAGCTTCGGCTAGTTAAACCACTACTGTGGTCCTGAATGCCATTTTCAACATTGTCTTATGGATTATACCTACAAATAAACCTTGGGCATAGCTTGGGAAATGTGAAAGACTGAACATGTTATCTGGCATGTGAAGAGTTACCCTCACTGCCTAAGGGACTCCTCATCTTAAGTGAAAATGGAGCTGCATATTGGCTCCATATCTGGTTTTTCTTCAAGATTTTTATAGAGAATTTTTCCTATCGTACTTTTTTTTATGAGAATATAAGTTCTAAAATATATGTCTCTGTCTTTTTTTAATTGTATATCTTTGGTGGGGAAGAAGTGGCAGAAAAGATGACAGAAATAAGACCTCAGTTTGTATTTTACAATACTCAGGAAAACATGTTTAACTATAATGTTAAGAATCTCCTAGAGCTTCTGAACTCAAAATTAAGTGGCCACTTTTGTCTCCTCTCTATTTCTGGGATTTCTTTTCCCTCTTGAGCAGTAGGTAGAGTATCTGACAGCGGCCATTTCATTATGTTCTACTCTGAAGACCAGCAGATGGGAGAGAGAGATATCCTGAGACACTCTCTATTATCCTCAACACTACTACCAATGTTTATTGTAAGTGTTATGATGGTCCTGTAAGACATCATTTGACGACAGGCACATTACAGATAACTCTGTTTACACTGAACAGACCGAACAGGCAAATTTAAACATGTGTGCAGAGTTTTGCTTAAGACTGAGATATGAATCTATTTCTTTCTCCACATTTCTCTGCATCTCACTAAACCCTAAGAATAATATTGTCATATGCACCTTGACAATAATTATATCTGTTTTTGCTTTTCCCTTTAACCTTTGTTTACTATTGGCTTTAGCGTACAGACTATTTGAGCTTTTTTGTTCTTATTTGTCCATCCTCTTTTGGAAGTTTGGTTATGTTTTTACAAATAAATTGTTATTGTACCTATCACTAGAAGACCCTACCAAGAAAGAGAGCAAATTACTTTGAAACAGACTTTTTATTTAGGGAAGAATCACTTAAAATGGTCTTTCTTGCTTATTTGGAGATACCCATTTCCCTGGGGAAAGAGTGCAATGGAATTTTTTTATGCCCTATTAAAAGCAAGCCGTTCACAGGAGATATACTGGCACATGTTAAGAAATCAAATAGTGAGGAGTAAAATTGAAAATAAAATATTTAAGTATGATCAGGTTCAGTTAGTATATTAAAAATTAATAGTCTGGGCTTGGCGCCCATAGCTCAGTGAGTAGGGCGTCAGCCACATACACCGAGGCTGGTGGGTCTAAGCCTGACCCGGGGTCTGCTAAACAACAAGGACAACTGCAACCAAAAAATAGCTGGATGTTGTGGTGGGTGCCTGTAGTCCCAGCTACTCGGGAGGCTGAGGCAAGAGAATCGCTTAAGCCCAAAAGTTGGAGATTGCTATGAGCTGTGACGTCATGGCACTCTACTGAGGGCGACATAATGAGACTCTGTCTCAAAAAAAAAAAAAAAAAAGAAAAGAAAAATGAATAGTCTGAGGAAAAATGAGCTTGAACCAAGAGCAGAATGAAAAATACAGGGATGGTATAAATCAAATAGGTCAGGTTAATACTGATATTAACAGAAAGCAGATATCTAGTTCTTTGCATAATTTGGATCACCAAAGATTAATATACACACACTTTGATGAAAACCAACTGCCATAGACTGCTCACCAAGGAAGGAATGCAGAGACATCACACAGGGAAGCTCAGCCCACTAACGGCTACTCATAGCAAAATCACGTTGTTTCACAAGGAAGTGAATGAATAGCTTAACTTGGGCACAGAAGTAGGTGACATTGTGGGAATTATACAAACCAGACAAAGACATGCTGGGTAAAACCCTTCTAAAGAGGAATCCCAGCAGACATTGAAGGCTGGCTGAACAAAATTCAACCTCTAACTCCTCCCAGACCTATCTCAACTACAGAGGCTGCAAAAGCTGAAAATTTTGTTTTCTAGCTTCTGTTTCAGCTAGGGAACCAAATGACACCCTTTAGATAAAGGAGATATAGGCAGAGTTCCTGGAGGGAGCCCCTAGTATGTCAGTTCCTGAATAAAAAGACAAAGCCTCTTGAAGAGTAGCCCCTTGTCCATTGGCCCTTCCTTCATCTTTTCCTTCTTGGACATGGTAGTGAGGCTTGAAGGGGCAGCAGCCATTGGAGAACCATGACTTGATCAACATGGACATTAAAATCATGAAATCATCTTTACTTGAAAGAGAAGTAGGAAAAGAGAAAAATCCTGGGTGTTTGAGAGTATCATTGAACTTCTTTCTGTAGAAACTCTGCTTAGAACATCATGTTAGATGGTCTCTGAGATTCAAAGTTAGGAAAACATGGTGGGATAGAATGAGATGGACTCAACCAGGAGAGGTGGTCCCAATGTGAAAGGGCCTAAAAGACCCCAAAGAAAAAAAACTCACTGAGAAAAAGAGAAACTACTGCTTGTTAACTTAAGTACTATATAAGGTCTGAGGATCTGTAGGGGTTGCTAGTTCTTGGTCCTCCAGCTGACTTCTTTACTATTCACGTGAATTCAGTGCCCACACTGGAGTGCTCCTCCCATGAGAGGATTATACATCTCCACCCTATGAACTTGAACATGACTGTGATTTGCTTTGGCTGAGGAAAAACAGAGGAGGCAGTAACATGTCACTCCTGGGCAAGGCAAAGCGCTGATGTGTAATCTACCTTGTCTTTTTTTCCTTCAGTGGGTGGCTGCTCTGTAAGTGGGGGTCCTGAAGTGAGAGTGATGCAGAACAGGGCCACTGCAGGGCCATAGCCAAGCGAGAAACCAACCTTTGTTTTTAGAAGCCAGTTTGACTTGGGGGCTGTTTGTTTCTGCAACAAAGCCTAGCTATCCTGATTCCTCAGCTGGGACTGAGGAATTGAGGGAACTTAATGTTACTCAGCTCAAAAGAGGTAGTCTGTGTCTACATGCCTTGGGTGCCTCATTTTTCAAACGTTGCTCCCCATAGGGTGAAGGCTGTCCAAACACTAATAAGATTCTATGGGGGAGAGAAAATTGATATCAGTGAATTTCTTTCTTAAATATCTAAGAAAAATACTAAACCTAAGCTACTCTTGGTCTCCTGGGATAATTCTATCATTAAGAAATGGTATAATGTTACTGAGAACACTACTGTGTAGAATAACATGGAAAATTATCAACTGGTGTTCTTCTTACCTCTGTCTTTCCACTCTGAAGTTGCATATCAAAATCAAATTCCTTTATTTGAATATTTCATCTCATCCTTTTCCCCAATTCAGGCAGCCAGACACAAATCTTCCTCTCCACTGGGGGATGGGGCAGAAAGACAAGAAAATGAAGGTAGTATGTTTTAGTCTTGAACTGGTATAGGAGAAATAGTGAAAATTAAAGTAGTAGTTCAAAGTGGAATAGATACAAAGAACCCATAGTCTGGGGAGGTGTATATGGGAAAGGATTAGGAAGAACTACTTGGGAGGGCTGCAGCATTGGAAGTGAGAACTTGTAAGTGCCTGCAGAAGCAGCACAACGTGTTACCAGTCCTAGTGGGCCCCTTAAAAGTCAAGCACAGGCTGCCTGTGCCAGAAAGGACTGCCAAGAAGACACTTGTCAGTACAATGCTTGTCAATCGTCCAGCACGAGTGCTGCCCTCTGACTTACTGTGAGTGGATAATAGGATGCTCAGGAGACCCCCTGAAATATGCAGGGTAGGGCGTGGGACTGGTAGAAGATGGTGGTGGTGGTGGTGGCTTAAGGACAAAGCTTCTGCTGGGACTAAGCTGGGACCAAAAAAGGTCAGCTGAAAATCTCTCAGCATGCTGCTGGTCCCCTAGGAAGGCAGGATGTAGAAGCTGCACTTTGCCGCACAGACAGCATTTACACAAGTCTGTGTTACTTATTTTATCTTAAAAACTTATTTTTTTATCTTAAATTTTTAATTGAACTTAAGAAAATTGAAAATGTATTTTCACACAAAAACTTGTACATCAAAATAAATGCTGGTGTGAATGCATGGGGAAAGAAATGCGTACATAGTGTTGGTAGAACTGCAAATTAGTACAAACTCTATGGAAAGCAGTATGGAGATTCCTCAAAGAACTAAAAGACCTACCAATTTGATCCAGCAGTCCCCTTACTGGTGTCTACCCAAAGGAAAAGAAATCATTTTATCAAAAAGGCACCCATACTCAAACGTTTATTGCAGCATAGTTCACAATTGTCAACATATGTAATCAACCCAAGTGCCCATCAGTTCATAAGTGGACCAACAAAATGTGCTATGGAGTACTACTCAGCCATATAAAGGGTGAATTAATGCATTCTGCAACAATTTGGATGGCACTGAAGATCATTATCCTAAGTTAAGTATCTGAAGAATCAAAAGAGAAGTGCTACATGCATATGCTATTAAATTGGAACTAACTGATGAGCCCACATGTGCACAGCAGGAAGTAAAACTGAGGGGGAGGGAGGAGAGGAGCATTAAGTACATAGTAGTTAGGGGGGTTTTAGTTGTTGTTTGTTTGTTTTTGAGACAGAATCTCACTTTGTCACTCTTGGTAGAGTGCCGTGGCATCATACCTCAAACTCCTGGGCTCAAATGATTCTCTTGCCTCAGCCTCCTGAGTAGCTAGGATTACAGGTGTCCACCACAATGCCTGGCTGTTTTTAGAGATAGTCTCTCTCTTTCTCAGGTTGGTCATTTAGGCTAGTCTCAAACTCATGAGCTCAGGTAATCCACCTGCCTCAGTCTCCCAGAGTGCTAGGATTACAGGAATAAGCCACTTGCACCTGGCCCATACTAGTTAGATTTTTATAAATAATGTACATTTTAAAGTATATCTCATTGAAATTTTTCAAATGTGGCCTTATTTGATTACAGCTAAATTAATGTGGATTTCCAACATGAAAAGTTTCCCCAGCCCAGTCTACCCTCTAGTACAGCCATTGTCTGACAGGACTATAATGAGGGTCACAAATATAATTTCCAACTTACTAATAGCATTAAAAAATGATCAAGTAAAATTAATTTTAATAATGCATTTTTTAAATGGCTTTGACCAAAATATTCTTTTAACTTGTAGCCAGAAAAAAATGAGATATGTTTTCTTTTTTGTGTGTACTAAGTCTTTGAAACCTGGTGAGTATTTTACGCTTAGAGCATATCTCAATTTGTACTACTCACATATTAAATGCTCAGTAGCCACATGTGGCTAGTGGCTATCACATTAACAGTGCAGCCCTAGTGTTTAGGGGCTTGGGAACATAGCCCTAAACATGACTACACATATGAAATTTCCTTGAAAAGAGTTGTTTCATTACAAAAATTAACATGTATATTTTAGTATAAAAATGATGTTTTAAGTAATTATTATGGCATAAAATTGCTCCGGAGAAATGGGTCATGTGAACACTTTGCTTCTGCTTCTTACCAGCATATTACCTTGAACCTCACAAAAACTGGACCAAGACCTGGAGACTTCTGTTCAGTCCCAGGAGATACTAATTAGTTGGAAGTCCTTATATAAGTCATGTGGTCTTGTTGAGTCTCAGTTTCCTCATCTTTAAAACAGCATGCTTAGATGAGATAATCTCTAACGGGCCTTCTAAATTCTCAAATTCTAAGATTCTAGTTAGAATGGTTTTCCTCTTATCACGACTAGGGCTGGATTTAAAAAAAATAGTACAGCCCTGGTGTAGGAGCCTATAGAGTAACCTGTTTGGGGCCACATTTTTCCAAGGAAGAGAATAATTACACCTTGCCCCAATGGCTAGCCATCTGAACTCCATCATTACTGAGCAATCACTGGCAAAGGGGGAAGGTCCCCCAAGTTGAGTGGCTCAGACAGCTCCTAAGAAGCTGTCTTGAACATGTCCCTTAGAAAGAGTTGCCTAAGGATTAGGGATTTGAATCAAGACCTTGTTGGCAGTAGAGGCCTGTAAAGGGAAGTCTGGTGAATTACCTTTTCTGGCATTGACACTGGAATTCCCTTGGGCATTTCACCTCGAGGCAGGGAAAAAGTCCAGTGTCCATAACCAATTAATGATCCACTAGGTGTTTCTGAGGCCTGGGTAAGTTCAGAGCATTAAAGGAGGAAAGGAATGAGAACTTCCTGCTTTCAACCCATAGTCAGTGAACTAGCTGGCTGAGGACTAAGGTCTGAGGATGGGATCTTGCTTTGACAACTGCAGTGGTGCTGGCTACACTTTGGATGGATTTCAGCTTGAAAGGGCCTCCTATACCGCACAAGCTCTGCACACTCCTGAGGGGCCATCCAGGTGTTCTTCAGGCAGGAACACTTGCCTTTTCTTCTACAGATTTTTGAAGCAGTAGTAATGGAAACAGAAATGTCTTCCTGTGTTCTGATCTGAATTTACTCACAAGGCAAATTTCAGTTCCTCTGATTATTCTAAATCTCCTCCCAGACAAGTCACCAAAGTAAATTAGCTGAGTTAATTTACTGTCGCCTGTACACTTAGGAATAAAGAATTTAGAACCAGGTCATGGGGTTAGTGTAATTCATTACAAGTGTGTAGGGCAAAATGACTTACTTAGAAATATTAATAATGGTTCTTTATCATATATAGATTGAAAAATGTGTAGTATTTTCTGGTCTCTTTCCTTAAACTGTTGTAAAAAAGTACATTGACTATTTTTATCAGAATCCCTGATTTAAGCTGTTGGGCCCCTGCGTAGCTTAAGGAGGTGAGAAATTCCTGCCTAAATAACATTTAGATCCTAGAATCTAGCCTGGGATATTGATTTTTTAAGCTTTATGCAAAACCTTTCTACCTTCAACGTTTTTCTTACCCCTTTAGGCATGAATTCCTACCCAAGTTGAGTTTTCCCTTAAGAAATGGCCCTTGTGTTCAAAAAAACATATATGATAAAATGGACAAATGAAAAATAGGCCAAAAGAGTGTGCAGTTCTGCTTTACTTCCAACTGAGACATCTTATCAGTAAATTCCTACATTCTTGGATTAATTTCTGGCAAGCAGGACAAAATGAAATATGTAATATGAGTTCGGGTGAAGTGAAATGAGGCTGTTTACTTGACAAAATACCTGTGTTTTGTTACATAACAGCTGAGTATTTCTGATTCTATGTGCCAAATAACATTTGAGTGGGCTAGTGCTGAGTTGAGCATTTTGTGTATGTTGACCAGTCTTCACTCTTGTATCATCATTCTTAGACAACCTTAAGTTGGGGATATGTCAGGTCCTCCTCAAACAGAAGACATGGTGAGGTCACATGAGGGTCATTTTTGGTCTTCCACTGACCTCAGCGCTGGGCCTGAAGGCCTGGCTCTCTTAGTTATGGGGCCTCCTCAGATCATCGTGGGCTTCAAACTCTGCCTGTCTCTCCCATCTGTTCCCTCTCTGTTTTCAGCCACTTCTCACCTTCCACACTCTGTTACTGCCTGAATGTGCTGTGCACTTTCTCACAGCCACACCATCATTTCTTTTTTTTAGAGACAGAGTCTCACTTTGTCGCCCTTGGTAGAATGCTGTGGCATCACAGCTCACAGCAACCTCCAGCTCCTGGGCTTAGGCAATTCTCTTGCCTCAGCCTCTGAGTAGCTGGGACTGCAGGCGCCCTCCACAACGCCCGGCTATTTTTTTTGTTGTTGTTGCAGTTTGGCTGGGGCTGGGTTTGAACCCACCCCCCTTGGTGTATGGGGCTGGTGCCCTACCTACTGAGCCACAGGTGCTGCCCACACACCATCATTTTTTTTTTTTTTTTTTTGCAGTTTTTGGCTGTGGCTGGGTTTGAACCCGCCACCTCCGGCATAAGGGGCTGGTGCCCCACTTCTTTGAGCCATGGGCACCACCCACACACAGCATCATTTTTGATGTTCTCTTTGGAAAAATCTTCCACTCCTTTGCTTGCTAGATGAACCTTTATTTGTTCCTTGAGACCTAAGTTGACTTTCTCTCCCTTTGTAAAGTCCATCTAAAATCTCGTGCTCCCATCCCTACAACCCTGGCAAGAGTAACTGCCCCCTGCCGCTGTGTTTTCAAAGCCTACTGATTCTCTCTCACTTACCATGTGGTTTAATAGTGCCAAGTGGCTTTAGATGAGTTTGTTATGCTTTCTGAAGCTCAGTTTCATCATCTGCAAGGTATGAATTAATATAGTGCCTACCTCATAGGTCTGTTGTAAAGTTATGATGCCTACAAAGCCCTTACCTAGCACCATGAGTGGCACTCACAATAAATCAATCGTGGCAGCTGCAATCGTTACCACTTGCTTGCTTGGCAGACCAAAGCTGCAGTCTCTCTTTGCTCTACTCCATTTCTTTTAAAAGACATTGTATTATGAAAATTCTTTAATATACATAAAGCAGAAGGCGTAGTATAAGGAACCTCCATTACTCATACCTGCTTCATCTATTCCTTCCCTCCTCACTATATTTTCTACAGCTTTCTCGAAGTAAAATTTACATACCATGAAATTCACACTCTGTAAATGTGTAATTGAATGATCTTTGTTAGACTGATAGTTATGAAGTCATCAGCCACAATCCGGTTTTAGAGTCCGTTTCTTTCTGACTTAAAGAGAGCAAAAGGGACTCTCTTCCAACTATGTTGTTATTCTATTTTACTCTATTTTTATTTTTTACTTATATAAGTAAGGTATGGATGTCCATAAAGTTTATGTGCATTTTTAAAATAGTGTGCTATTTATTTATTTAGAGACAGAGTCTCACTTTGTTGCCCTTGGTAGAGTGCTGTGGCATCATAGCTCACAGCAACCTCCAACTCCTGGGTTTAGGTGAATCTCTTGTCTCAGCCTCCTGAGTAGCTGGGACTACAGGCACCCGCCACAATGCCCGGCTAAATAGTGTGCAATTTAAAGTTGCACAAGAACTTTATGGACACCCTTTGTGGACTTAGCTATACAAGTGGTTTCAGTTGCATGGGTGAATTGTATAGTGGTGATGTCTTGGTTTTTAGTGTATCCTTCACCCAAATAGGATACATTGCACCAAATAGGAGTTTTTCTTTCCTCACCACCCTCCCCATTTCTGAGTTTCCAGTGTCCATTGTACCTCTCTTCATGTTCTTGTGTAGCTGTACCTTAGCTCCCGCTTACAAGTGAAAGCATGCGGATTTGGTTTTTTCATTCCTGCATTACTTCATTTAGGATAAGGATAATGGCCTCCAGTTTCACTCAAGTTGCTGCAAAAGACATTATTTCCTCCTTTTGATGGATGAATAGTATTCCACAGTGTGTATACGCCACATTTTCTTTATACACTCCTCAGTAGGTGGATTTTTAGATTGATTTCATGTCTTTACAATTGTGAACTGTGCTGTAATAGACATATGATTGCAGGCACCTTTTTAGTATAATGATTTATTTTCCTTTGGATGGGTATCCAGTAGTAGGATTGTTAGGTTGAATGGTAGATCTACTTTTAGTTCTTTGAGAAATCTCCATACTGTTTTCCATAAAGGTTGTTTATATTCCCACCAACAGAGTATAGTGTTCCCTTTTTACCATATCTGTGCTAACTTCTATTAATTTTTGACTTTCAATTATGGCCATTTTGACTCGGGTAAGGAGTTTCATGGTGTTTTAGATTTGCATGTCTCTGATGATTAGAGATATTTAGCATTTTCCATATGTTCTAGAATTTTTCTTCTGAAAAATGTTCATGTTATTTGACCTCTTTTTAATTGGATTGTTTATTTTTTTTCTTGCTGATTTGAGTCTACTAACAACTTTGTAGATTCTGGCTATTAGTCCTTTGTGGGACGTATACTTGGCAAATATTTTTCCCATTCCATATGTTGTCTGTTTACTATGTTGATTATTTCTTTTGCCATACAGAAAGAAGCTTTTTATTTTAATTCTTTTTTTTTTTTTTTTTTTTGTGGTTTTTGGCCGGGGCTGAGTTTGAACTCACCACCTCCGGCATATGGGATCAGCGCCCTACTCCTTGAGCCACAGGCACCACCCAGAAGCTTTTTAGTTTAATTAAGTTTCATTTATTTATTTTTGTTTTTGTTGCATTTACTTTTGGGGTCTTAGCCATGAATTCTTTGCCTAGGTCAATGTCAAGAAGACTTTTTCCTAGGTTTTCTTCACAACTTTCAGGTATTACATTTAAATCTTCGATCCATTTTGAGTCATTTTTTGTAGATGGTGAGAGATAGGCATTCATTTTCATTCTTCTGCATGTGACTAACCAATTTTCCCAGTTCCATTTATTGAAAAGGATGTCCATTCTTCAGTGTATGTTTTTGTCTGCTTTGTCAAAGATTAGTTGGTTGTAGGTATTTGACTTTATTTCTGGATTCTCTATTTTATTCATTTATGGGTCTACTTTTATACCAGTATGGTGCTGTTTGGGTTACTATTGCCTTGTAGTATAATTTGAAGTTGGGTAAGGCAGTGCCTCCAGATTTGTTCTTTTTGTTTATGATTGCTTTGAATATTTGGGCTATTGAATATTCTTTTGGTTCTACATGTATTTCAGGATTTTTTTTTCTAATTCTGTGAAAAATAGAATTGGTACTTTAATAGGAACTGCATTGAATCTGTAGGTTGCTTTGGGCAATATGGTCATTTTTATAACATTGATTCTTCTAATCCATGAGCATGAGATGTTTTTCTATTTGTGTCTTTTACAATTTATTTCATTAGTATTTTATAGTTATCCTTGTACAGATCTTTCACCTCAATGGTATGTATAATCATAAGTCTTTTATGTTTTTTTTGCAGCTGGGATTATGTTTTTTTGTAAATGGGATTAAGTTCTTGAATTGATTCCCAGTATGGTGTATAAAAGTGCTAGTACTAGTACTAATGTACATTGCTTTTGTAACTTGAGACTTTACTGAATTTGTTTATCAAATCTAGGAGCCTTTTGGAGGAATCTATAGGGTTTTCTAGGCATAACAATTTATCATTGACAAGAAGAGATAGTTTGACTTTCTCTTTTCCAATCTAGATGCTCTTTATTTCTTTCCCTTGCCTGATTGCTTTGGCTAGAACCTCCAATCTGATATTGAATAGAGTGATAAAAGTGGGCGTATTTGTTTTCTTCCAGTTCTTAGGGAGAATGCTTTCAACTTTTTCCTATTCCTTATGATATTGAGTATAGATTTGTCATATCTGGCTTTATTAATTTGTTACTCTATTTTTAATAAAGGTTATAATGAAAAGAGACAACTCTCACAGAAGAAGGCCTGGCATACATGGGCCCTTTGATCTTTTCCATGTCTTTTGTGAGAGAAAGTTGCATTTCTTCCATACTGCAGGAGTCTATTTTGAAAACAAGAGGGTCTTTGGACTTAGCTGTCTACTTCTCTTAATCTTTTCCTCCCACTATAATGAAAACCATCTGGCATTTTGAAAAGGTAAAAGATAAAGAAATGAACGAACAGACTATAAAATACTGCTGGAGGTTGAGAGATGTTTGTTTAATACATGTATGGGAAAAAACCAGATAGGGTCACTTAAAAAAGATGTTTATGAGCTAGTGTGGTAAAATGCAATTCCTTTCTGACTTCAATTCATCTGCTGCTTTGGTTGGCTTAGATGTTGTGTTTGCCATGGAGACTGTAATTATTTGCAGGAACCACGTTACCAGCTCTAACTTCTTTTTTTTTTTTTTTTAAGTTAGATAAAGTAACAACTCTTTTAAGTTATTTAAAGAGTGTTGAAACACACAATTGTGGCTTATCTGTTTGCTCAGCCAAACATTTATTGAGTTCCTCTGATAGTTGAGGTTATCCAGTAGGTTAATCTAAGCAGCCAGGTATGCTAGAAAGAACATATGTGGAATTAAATCATGACTCTGCTATTTAACTCTGAACCTCAGTTACCCTTTATGTGAAATAGGTATAATAATAGTTCCTACTGTATAGAATTGTTGAAGACATTAAATGAGATCATGCATATAAAATATCTACATTTGCGTGACACATGGTAGACAATTTAATAATTGTAGTGCCCATCTTTAAGGTGCTGGCAGGGTCACAGATGTTTTTGGTCAAGTTCATTAGAAGCAGAGCCCTAAGTGAGAATTTTCATGAAAGTGATTTATTGAGGTAATGTACTTTAAGAAAAACCAATAAGGTGCAACTTTTAACACAACGAATTTTAGAACATTTTTATTATCACTTCAAGCCCTGCAGCCCCTTAGCCAATATTGCATCATCTACCAAGCCTAAGCAAACACTGATCTATTTTCTGTCTCTATGGATTTGCCTATTATGGACATTTCAAGTGAAATGTCATATTAGAATGAAATCATGTAGTATATGGTCTTTTGTGAATGAAATTATATAATTTCTTTTTGCTGTCAAGTATTGTTCCATTGTGTGACTCTACCACTTTTTGTTTATCCATTAACAAATTTATGACTATTCGGATCGTTTTTACTTTTAGGCTATTGGGAATAATGTTGTTACAAACATTAGTGCATTAGAAAAGAAAAGAAGTAAAGTCTACATCTTTCTTTAAGGCTGCATAATATTCCATGGTGTACATATACAACAATTTATTAATCCATTCGTGGCTTTACCTCTTTCATGTTTACATGGATGGAGCTGGAACATATTCTTCTCAGTAAAGTATTTCAAGAATGGAAGAAAAAGTATCCAATGTACTCAGCCCTACTATGAAACTAATGTATGGCTTTCACATGAAAGCTATTACCCAGTTATAACCTAAGAATATGGGGAAGGAGGAGAGGGGAGGATGGGCGGAGGGAGGGTGATTGGTGGGATTACACCTGCAGTGCATCTTACAAGGGTACATGTGAAGCTTAGTAAATGTAGAATATAAATGTCTTAACACAATAACTAAGAAAATTCCAGGAAGGCTATGTTAACCAGTGTGATGAAAATGTGTCAAACGGTCTATAAAACCAGTGTATGGTGCTCTATGATCACATTAATGTACACAGCTATGATTTAATAATAATTAAAAAAAAAGAAAAAACAAGAGACAAGGTGAAGAAAGACGAGGCAGGGGAAGAAGACAAGAAAGCATGTAGACTTAGGTAAAGTCTTGCCTTGGGCTTATCCAGTACTCAGATAATCAACATAAAGAAGTTTTAAATTCTGCTTTAGTGAGTACAGTATATATTACTTTTATTTTTTGGAAGATATTTTATTTTTGAAAATAGTTTTTATTTATTTATTTATTTTTATTAAATCATAGCTGTGTACAATAGTATGATCATGGGGCACCATACACTTGGTTCATAGATCGTTTGACACATTTTCATCACACTAGTTAACATAGCTTTCGTAGCATTTTCTTAGTTATTTTGCTAAGACCTTTACATTCCACATTTACTAGGATTCACATATACCCTTGTAAGATGCACTGCATGAAAATAGTTTTTGAATAAAACTGTTTTAAAGGTGCATCAATATCATATAATCAAATAGCCATTTAAACATATTTCACAAAGTTACCTAATTGAATTTTTACCACCCCCTTTTACACTCTAGAGCTATAAATTATATGATCTTTCCATCTATGTCCCTAACTAGCAAATCCAGACCCCAACAAAGGTATCATACTAAAGAACATAGGCTTCTCTCTCCTTAGAAGTCATGAAAGGGTGTGGAGGGCTATGGATCCTTATTTTTGTCTTATTCCCCATTTTTTCCTTGCAACTGTCCGCTTCCTCATGAGGCCACATAAACTGAATACTTACTATGTCCTAAGAGCATCCTAAGCACTTTACATAAATCAACTCATCTGATCCTTAGAGTTGTTGTGTAGCATAGGTCACATGATCCTCATTTTACAGATAGAGAAACTGAGGGTCAGTTTAAATTAATTTGCCCAAAGGTACTTAGTTTATAAATGGAAAATCTGAGATCAGAATGAAGAACCTGTGCTATATCCACCCTCTATATTTTCCTTTTCTCATTATGATCTACCTGCCACATTTTCAGATTTCTTTTTTTTTTAATTAAATCATAACTGTGTATATTAATGCGATCATGGGGCATCATACACTGGTTTTATAGACCATCCGACACATTTTCATCACACTGGTTAACATAGCTTTTTTTTTTTTTTTTTGAGATAAAGTCTCACTTTGTCGCCCTTGGTAGAGTGCTGTGGCGTCACAGCTCATAGCAACGTCCAGCTCTTGGGCTAGGGCAATTCTCTCGCCTCAGCCTCCTGAGTACCTGGGATTATAGGCACCAGCCACAACGCCTGGCTATTTTTGTTGCAGTTGCCACTGCTGTTTTAGCTGGCTGGGGCCGGGTTCGAACCCGTCACCCTTGGTATATGGGGTTGGCGCCCTACCCATGGAGCCACAGGCGCCGCCCTCAGATTTCTTTTAACTATTATACTCATTCAAGGATCTCCTCTCAGCCTCTTTGTCATTCTGAGTGCCCCCACTTCTTACTGGTGCCAGAAAATAAACACTACCACCCCACCCCCAGCACTTGATCTCTGAACGGAAGGACATCATACAGTTCTTTTTAGTGTCTCATTGCAGTTGAACAGAACTCTTCTTAAGAGCAGTGTAGAAATATTCTGATTTGGTGACAGAAGACCTGGTTGTCTAGTTGTGGCTTTCAGTTACCCACAAGATGAGCATACTGTCTGTTTTTGATACATAATACAACTGTTTTAACCATGAATTTAAAGTGTTTATATTATAAATGGTAATGTGCCCTGTTCTACAGGTATTAATTATATAAATAATGGTGGTGCAATTGTACTATTCTTTGCATTATATTTCGTTGAATCTCTTAAAAGCCCTGTAACTTAGGAATAATTATCCCCAGTTAACAACAGGAAACTGAAGCTTGAGAAGTTTAAAACTTCCTGTATTAGTCAGCTTGGACTACCATAACAAAATGCCATAGACTGGGTGGCTAAAGAAATAGAAATTTATTTTTTTATAGTTCTGGGGGTGGAAAGTCAGCAGTCAGGATCCCTGCCATCATGGTAGGGTTCTGGTGAGGACTCTCCCCAGATTGTCGATGGCCACCTTCTTGCTGTGTCCTCACATAGCAGAGTGGGAGAGTGAGTGTGTAAGCTCTCTGATGTCTCTTCTTATAAGAGCACTAATCTTATCGTGAGGGTCTTGTCCTCATGACCTTATCTAAATCTCCCAAAGGCCCATCTCCAAATACCATTGCATTAGGGATTGGTGCTTCAAAATATAAATTTCAGGGAGTGCTTCAAAATAAAAAATTTAGGGAGGTTCCCAATTCATTTCAGAGCATTCCCCCTTTTGCCCTTCAAGGTCATCAAGCTTGTAACTGGCAAAGCCAAAGATTAGCTTCATGTTTTCCAACTCCAAATCTTGAACTCTTTTCCTAAAACCAGAGGTATCCCACATTTTCTTTAATTTACTATTTTCTTTCATGTTTTAAAAGACTTTAAAAATTTATACATTTATTTAATTTTTTGAGATGAGACCTTACTATGTTGCCTGGGCTGGCCTCGAACTCCTGGGCTCAAGTGATCGTCCTACCTCAGCTTCCTAAGTAGTTGGGACTATAGTCACATACCACCGTGATTGAGGTATTTTGAGACTAATTCAATCAGGGATTTCTCCTGTTATATCCAGTATTTTTTATGACAGAAACTTTTTTATTTTTTATTTATTTTTATTTTATTTTCTTTTTTTTTTTTTGGCCGGGGCTGGGTTTGAACCCACCACCTCCAGCATATGGGGCTGGCGCCCTACTCCTTGAGCCACAGGCACCAGAGCCTTACTTTATCACCCTTGGTAGAGTGCCATGGCATCACTGCTCACAGCAACCTTCAACTCCTAGGCTTAGGCGATTCTCTTGCCTTAGCTTCACGAGTAGCTGGGACTAAAGGCGCCTGCCACAATGCCCAGATATTTTTTTGTTGTAATTTGGCCAGGGCTGGGTACAAACCCGCCACCCTCAGTATATGGGGCTGGTGCCCTACCCACTGAGCCACAGGTGCCGCCCTGACAGATACCTTTTTAATGAAGATCATTTTGTTCTCCTGTCTACTCTGGATTTTGTGGAAATGAGATTTGAGAACATTCTTCCCTCGTAGAAATTTCTTTATAAAAGGTACCAACCAACAGATCTTGGAATGAGCCCGTCCTGAAATGTAGGAGTCGCCAAAGGACATCCTGGTTTTAAAATACACAATATTGCTGGGCGCCGTGGCTTACTTGTATAATTCTAACACTCTGGGAGGCTGAGGCAGAAGGATTGCTTGACTTTAGGAGTTTGAGACTTGCCTGAGCAAAAGCAAGACTTGTCTCCACAAAAAAAATACCAAAACTAAAAAACCCAGCTGGACATTGTGGTGTGTGCCTGCAGTCCGAGCTACCTGGGAGGCTGAGGCAGGAGGATCACTGGAGCCCAGGAGTCTGAGGTTGCAATGCACTATGATGATGCCGCGACATTCTACTCAGGGTGACAGAGTAAGACTATCTCAACAACAACTTTCCCCTTCCTCAATACACAATAACTTCAGAAATGTTTAATGTTACAGAAAAATAAAGTTTATAGAAATTGAAATTTTGATCCTTTATTTAAAAAAATCTCCTTAAGATAATATATATGTGTATATATGTGTGTATATATATATATGTATATATATATATATTTTTTTTTTTTTAGGTGACCAGTGAAGTCCAGAACAGTTTCAGCTTGGTTTCATTTTTCTCCTTCATAAAAAAGCATGGAAGCAATGATTTTTGTTTTCCTGGGGACTTTTATCTCCATAAGCTTTGTTTCTTTCAGTTAAACATAAGTGATAGCCCCTGTGATTAAATTAAAACAAGTGCTGTGTGCTGTTTTTTTCCTCCCATAGATTCTTCTTGCTTAAAATTTTAGAATTTAGTATTTTGCTGCTTAATTGGTAAATTTGGAAGGTGAAAAGTGGTCTTGGAAATTGATTGCACTTGAAGTCTGAGCTTCTAAAATTTTAATTTCTACCTTTCTTCTACAGAGAGAAAAGACCAATGTGTTTTTCACTTTAACAAAATATTCTAGCAGGTCATTTCTGAAATATTCCAGGGAAGGTTTATAAAGTGGCTGATATAGGCAAACTGGAATCTTTTTAGAAGTCTCAAAAACACAACTGCTAAAACAAAAATTTTTTGTGTGGACCAAATTCATCTAAGTTGAATTATTATATACAATTTGGCTTGAGGTTTTTCCACATTAAAATCTTGCATTGATTTACCAATGTTAATTGAATGAATACCTGCTCTGTGCCAAGCCTTCTGCACAAAAATACAAAATGAATAGAAATGGATCTGATAATAGTGGGGGTGGCAGTGACAATGTGAAAAAAATTAATAAATGGTATAAATAGCAAACTCAAGTTTCTACAGGTCTGGAGAGAGGGACCATTATTCAAGCTCCCTGTGGTTACTGATGTACAATTTAAAAAATACAACTTGTTATGGTTAATTTTGTGTCAAATTGATAGCTTCAGATATTCAGTCAAATATTATTCTAGGTATATCTGTCATGGAATTTCTAGGTGAGAAATAGGTGGACTGAGGGAAGCAGATGGCCTTCTCTAATGCCTCATCCAATTGGGTGAAGGCCTAAAGAGAATAAAAAGGCTGAGTAAAAGAGAATTTCTTCTGCCTGACCGCCTTGTGCTGGGACATCAGTGTTTTCCTATCTTCAACTAGGCCTGAAACCTTGGCTCTTTTCAGGTCTTGAGACTGATGACTTTTGGACCAGAATGTAAACCATTCTCAGGCCTTCGGACTCAGACTGGAAGTAGGCTATTGGCTCTTCTGGGTCTTCAGCTTAGAGACTGCAGATCTTGGGACTTGTTAGCTTACATAATCACATGAGCCAATTCCTTATTATAGATCTCTGCCTTCCCCCTCCCCCACACATTTTTTCTGTTTCTCTGGAGAACGCTAATATATAACTCTTTCATGTATATCCTATGGCTTTATGATAAAGTGTCAACTTGGCAAGGCTAAGCTACATTTTTCATAATTCTCTTCCTTGCATGTTTAAGGTGGGCTGCAAGAGACATTTTGCCTGAGATTTATAAGCAGTGGCCATATTGTTTTGATGTGTAATGGGCAGGCTTGGGGTGTAGAGGTACCAGGAGCTGTTGGAGTTCACATACCTTGTCAGTAACTATTGACTGTGTCATTGGTGTGGAGCAGCTGGACTTGCAGCTTTTCCTTCTTTGGCTTCCCCAATTCTAGTCAAGTCCGTGGTTAGCTCTGCGACAAAAAGGAACCTACTTCCATGCAGGACATGCATTATTGAAGTTTGAAGCAGTAAAATCATTGGTTCCAGTCCATCTTCATGGGCTACAGCTTACACTTGTAGGTTCTAGTTTGTTCTTAACTTTGTATCAGAGTTTCTCAGCCTCAGCACATTTGACATTTGGGTTGGATAATTCTTTATTGTAGGGGACTGTCTTGCTCATTAAAGTATGTTTAGCAACCCTTGGCCTGTGCTCACTACATGTCAGTACCCTGCAGCCAAGTTGTGATAACCCATGAAAGCTCCAAATAGTACCAAATGTCCCCTTGAGGTCAAAGTCTGCCCTGGTTGAGAACCCTTGCTTTATATCCACTTTCCCTTTCTAACCACCTGATGAAGACTTCAGCTATAACACCAGACACAGAGCATTACAGAGGCAGTATCCTATAATTACAAAAAGTCAATTACAACAATATCCTATAATTACAAAAAGTCATATCCCTAAGTAAATCATTTATTGTATATCTGACTAGTGGTTCTGCTTCTCTGATCAAATCCAAACTGACATCTCTCAGAGTTGGTTGTATCTTCCCGAATCTCCTTGACTACTTTACCTTTTCATTATTCCTTTATACAATAATCTTTGACATCAAACCTTCTAGAGCCTTCTCTGAATCCCCAACACCCTGGTGAGATAACTGCCTGAAAGGACAATCAATTCATAAGAAGTGTGTTTGGCATAGAATCTAAACATAACCTTGCCACGTGGAAATGTATACTCTGCCAGGGCTTCTAGGACCTGTAAGAGCCGAGGGCCAGGCTGTAGAGTCTCAGTGGGACTTTGAACCACTGGGGATTTTATTGCTTGAAGGAAGTTATAGGCTATGTTTTCAAAAGCTTCCAACATTTTTGTTACATTTTGTAAAAGTGATTTCTATAGAGATATATTGTATATTGTGAATCAGTGAAAATTATTTGCTGTTCAACTGCTCTCTTGTTCTTGGAAACCTAGATGAATATAGTACTTTTTATAACCAAAGTAGAAAGCCATCACCAGATAGATCAAAGCCTTTATGTTTTGGTGAAGGAATGAGAAATTTGCCCTTGAAAAATTAGCAGAAGTAAGACTGAGGGATGATAAATCAGATCTATTTATTTTTAATAAGTGTTAAGAGCCTGGCACTGTGCCTGGTATTGGGTAACTGGTGATCAACCAGACAGGCAAGATCTCCGACTGCATGGAGCTTACAGCAGAGTGGGAGAAACACTCAATATGCAAATCATCTCATAAAAAGAATATGAAGTTATAAATTGTGTTAAGTTCTATGAGGGAACAGTAGCAGGGGTCCTCAAACTATGGCCTGCGGGCCACATGAGGCAGTGTGATTGTATTTGTTCCTGTTTTGTTTTTTTACTTCAAAATAAGATATGTGCAGTGTGCATAGGAATTTGTTCATAGTTTTTTTGTTTTGAACTATAGTCTGACCCTCCAACAGTCTGAGGAACAGGGAACTGGCCCCCTGTTTAAAAAGTTTGAGGACCCGTGGTATAGAGTCCTAGAGAAAAGGCAGATACAGATGGCAGGCATGGTGAGAGATGGCTTTCCTCAGTCTCTGAGACCTGAAGCATGAGTTGGAGCTGGTGAGTGAGGAGTAGATGGAAGAGATCTAAGCAGGGCAGGAAAGAACCTGGTATGTGAAAAAGGCTGCAAGAATGCTGGGGTGGCTGGAGTCTGGTAAACAAGGAGAAGAGAGAAGGGAGATGAGGCTGCACAGAGGAGAAGGGATCATATTGCTCCAGGGCTTCTGGGTCAAACTTGGATTTTACCCTGAAGGCAGAGCCACTGAAAGGCTTAAAGTCAATGTGCCTTTGAGGAAATGATGTTAACAAGGGAGCAAATCATACGGCTATACACCAAGGGGGTTATAGAGTGATGAGGAGTGATCCAGGCAAATCCAGAGCCCTGTGTGTCATGGCTAGTGGGTTCAAAAACCTCCCAGGTCAGGGCAGTTTCAGGGGAGCAAACAAGGGGAGAACACTGGAGGTAAGTGGAGCCAGGACCTCCAGGGGACTAGGGAGCGTGCAGGGACATGATGTGACTTACCACTCCACAGGGATTGCTGTGGCTGTTGTGCTGTAATGGACTATGGGGTGGGGCAAACATGGAAGCAGGAAGACTAGTTGGGGACTGTTACAGTAACTGAGACCAGGTGATGGTGGCTTGGACCAGGATTAGCAGTGGAGCTGATGAGGTGTGGATGGAGTTTGGTTATCCTTTGAAAGTAAAGTGACAGATCTGTGTTAGATTTGGATGTGGATATAAGAGGTGGGAGTCAAGGATGTGGTAAGATATTTGGCCTAAGCAACAAGAAGATGGGCCTACTATGGACTGAAATGTGGAAGACTACAGATAGATCAAGTTTTGAGGAGATCATTGGCTGTTTTTGGACATGCTGAATTTTAAGATATATATCACAAATTTAAATTCCAGTGTCAAATAAGCAAAGTGGAAATGATGCCACTTTGGTATACTGATTATTTCAAAAAGAGGACCCTTGGGGAACAAAAAAATAAATGTCAGAGGCTTTCTCTGAGCTCCCCTATCTGCCTGAAGATGGGTCTTCCAAAAGGAAATTCATTGTCACAAACCCCCCCTCCCCAGGAATCTCATCAACCAGGGAAGAGTGGCTCAGGTCACAGGAGAGGAGACCAGAGTTCCACACCATGCCCAGACACACACAGGCTATCACTTGTTCTTCTCAGTGCCCCTCATCTTTCCTCAAAATCATTTCTTCTCTCCTAAGTTGCTTACATTCCCCCACCTCTCTTCCCTATAAAGAGGATAAGCTTCTAGATCTCACTGGGTTTTCAGGTATTCATTCTTCCTTCGTGTGATGCCCTGGTACATGTAATAAATTTCGTCTACCTTTTCTCCTGTTCATCTGTCTACTGTCAGTATATTTTATAGACTCAATTTTTGAACCTTCAGAGGGTAGAGGGAAAGTTTTACCTCCCCTATGTAAACAATTGGATATACGTATTGGGTCAAGGGAAATGTCAGCTTTGAATCAAAACATATGAGTATCATCAAGTGTATAGAGGATGTATTTAAAGCGATAAACACTGATGAGCTCACTAAGAAAAGTGTATAGCTAGAGAAGACATGAGGACTGAGGACCAGTTTGGTTCTTCAGTCTAGTAGGAATCAAAGGAGACTGAGACATGGCAAGTGATGTAGGAGGAAAATCAGGAGAATCCTGAAAGACAACTGAACACTGAATTTCAAGGATGACATAGCTATCAATACATAAAGTAAGATTGGGACTAAAAATTGAACATTAGATTTAGTGACATGTCAGTCACTAAGTCATCAGTGACCTTAACAATAGTAGTTTGGGTTGTGTGGTGGCATCAAAAGCCTGACTGAGAAAGATTAAAAGAGAATTAAAGAAGGGAAATAGGAGACAGCAAATATAAGTAACTCTTTTGAGGAGTTTTACTCTAAAGGATAGGAGAAAAATAGGGTGTCTCCTGGAAAGGTCAATGGGGTCAACAGAGGCATTTGTTTGTTTTTAGAATAAGAGAGTGCATGCTTTTGTGCTAATGGGAATGATTCAGTAGAGAAGCTTGAATTTAGACAGAGAGGAGGGACTAGCCTCGGATAGAGAGAGGACGTTTCATGGAGTATCAAGAGGAAAGGCCGCAAATACCCAAAGTGAATATCGCCAAACCCAGTGAAATCTAGGTACCTATGTGCACTCCTAATGGGATGGGGGAAGGGATATAGGCAACGTAGGGGAGAGTGGGTGATTAAGAAAGCTCAATGGGCTCCCAGAAGAATAGGTGAAAGTCTGTGACAAAGTCTGTCTGGGCATGATGTCAACATCACATGCTTGTGAGTATGTAGATGTGATGGAGGGAGTTGCAAAAGGTTCTCCTCTGGTAACTTATATTTTCTCACTGGTATAGGTGATTAGCTAAAAGAGTGGATAGGGGAGGTTGAGCTGGAAGTTTGAAGATAGAAGAAATGGAGACTTTACATCCTTCGTATTAACCTGGATGGACGTGGAAGATATTATTCTTAGTAAAGCATCACAAGAATGGAGAAGCATGAATCCTATGTACTCAATTTTGATATGAGGACAATTAATGACAATTATGGTTATGGGGGGGGAAACAGAAAGAGGGAAGGAGGGAGGTGGGTGGGGCCTTGGTGTGTGTCACACTTTATGGGGGCAAGACATGATTGCAAGAGGGACTTTACCTAACAATTGCAATCAGTGTAACCTGGCTTATTGTACCCTCAATGAATCCCCAACAATAAAAAAAAAAAAAAAGGAAAAAAAAAAAGAAATAGGAAATTGTCATGGCAGAGAGTGAATTAATGAATAGACCAGGGAAGTGTTGTATGCTTGGTGGGCAGCATTATAGTCCTATGTACTGGTGTGTTTGCTCTGGTCAGGGTTTTTATCTGCATAGATGCAAGTTTGGAGAAGGCAGAGCACTACCTGTTCTGCTAAGTAAGAACAGTGAAGCAAGAGAGAGAGACAAGGGAGTTGAGCGTGTAAGAAAGGCATGAATATAATAATTGATCATGGAAGTCAGGCTGGGTAAGAAGGCAAATAAAGATAAAGAAGAAGGTTGAGGGAGAGTTCACGCTGTAGGAATGATGGAGTTTAGGTTCCAGGAAGTAAAATGTTTACTGGAGTTGGGACATGTGCTAGACATAATAATGACCCCCACCAAAGAAGTCTCTATGCTAATCCTTGGAGTCTATGATGGTGCTAGCTAACATGACAAAGAGGAATTAAGGTTGCAGATGAAACTAAGATTGCTAATGAGTGACTTAGGATATGAAGATTATCAGGATGGGCCCAATGGCCTTAAAAATCCCAATTTTTAAGGATTATCACAGAGTCCTTAAAAAGTGGAAGAGGGTAATAAAAGCATTGAGTCAGAACCAGACATGACTATAGGTCAGAGTTACATGATGTAAGATGGATCCAATTTGCCTTTGTGACTTTGAAATGGAGGAAGGGAGCGAAGAATGGGAGAATGCAGGTGGCCTTCTGAAAGTGGAAATAGGAGGGAAATGGAGCCTACTCAGAGCCTACAGAAAGGAACCCAGCCCTATCATGCCTTGATTTTAGCTCTGTGAGTCCCATGTCAGACTTTCACACTACAGACCCATAAAATAATTTGTGTTGTTTAAGCCACTAAGTTTGTGATAATTTGCTTTGTCAGCAACAGAACTCTATAGGTTAAGTATTCCTTATCTAAAATGCTTGGGACTGGAAGTGTTTTGGATTTTTGGAATATTTATATACAGAATATGTAATGAGGTATTTTGGGGATGGGACCCAAGTCTAAACACAGAATTCATTTATGTTTTATATATACTTTTTATGCATAACCTGAAGGTAATTGAATGCAATATTTTTAATACTTTTTTGTGCATAAAACAAAGTTTTGACTGTATTTTAACTGCAACCTGTTGGATGAGGGCAGGTATGGAATTTTCCAATTGTGGCATAATTTCAGTGCTCAAAAAGTTTCAGATTTTTGATTTTTGAATTAAGGATGCTCAACCTGTAATACAAAATTTTAGAGGAAATGAGAATAATCACCCCCCAAAGATGTCCATATGCTAATCCTTAGAATCTATGACTATGCTAGCTAACATGGCAAAGGGGAATTAAGGTTGCAGATGAAACGAAGATTGCCAGTGAGTGACTTCGTGGAGGGATTGGTATTAGTTTTGGTGGTAACAGAATCAAAGGCATGGTCATGAATATAAGCCTAAAGGAAGGCAGTCAACTAGGTTATAGGAAGAACACACCTTATAATACCATTCAGTCTAAAACCAAAGCTTGGTCATGAATGTACTGGAGTTTTTGTTTGTTTTTTCCACGAGCAGGCATACCCAGCAGAAATGATGTGCCTCCCCTTCCTGCAGCTGAGCTTTATTAGTGTTTGCTTCTCGTGGTATAAACTGTGCTACTCAGAATTGCATTAGGGGAGATCTAGTTGAAATTAAGGCTGTGATAAATGAGCACTGTTTACATTTCCTCACACCCGCCCTTCTCCACATACACATCAAACTACTCTGGAAATGAAATGCAAAATAAAATGAGAGAGGATGCTGTTCTTCATTAATGTGTAATTATAAAATGCTGGGGCTCCCCTGCTGGGTGGAGATGTAAAGCCCACGGCAGGGTGGGAATGCTTGAGGGTGGGACAGTCTCTGTTGCTATTAACTATGGTGGATTATTATTTTCACATTTTTACAAAGAGATGAATGAAAATGAGGACCTGGATGAAATCTGTATCCCCTCGTGGAACTGTAATGAGGAGAGGAAAGCAGCTAGGCAGAATGGTTCGTATCAGAGAACTGGAGCCTAATGGTCTACCTCTTTTGATTCCCTTGCACTTACTTTTTTTTTTTTGTAGAGACAGAGTCTCACTGTACCGCCCTCGGGTAGAGTGCTGTGGCGTCACACGGCTCACAGCAACCTCTTAACTCGTGGGCTTACGCGATTCTCTTGCCTCAGCCTCCCGAGCAGCTGGGACTACAGGCGCCCGCCACAACGCCCGGCTATTTTTTTGTTGCAGTTTGCCCGGGGCTGGGTTTGAACCCGCCACCCTCGGCATATGGGGCTGGCGCCCTACTCACTGAGCCACAGGCGCCGCCCCTTGCACTTACTTTTTAAAAACATCAGCTGAGCAGTTTAGCAAGTGACTTCAAAGTCAGCTTTAACTCCTGATTTTAAACCACTTCATCTTTTGTATAAATGTAGCAAAGATGATGGAGATGCTCTTAATTTACTCTGATTTATTTAAAGATATTAAGAGTGTTCAGCTGTGGGAGGGGAGAGAGAGCACAGAACACTCTTAGACCCTGGGATCATAAGACTGTTAGCCTTTCTGGCCAACAGTGGGGAAGCGGTGCTCTTAGAAGCTCAGTTTCTTCATCTGTGTAATGGGGGTGATAGTAATTCAAGGGGTTTCATGGAGTTGTTTTTGGTAAAAATGCATGCGTTGTGCCTGACACAGTACTCAGTGAAGGGACATTATTATTGTCCTCTCTGTTCTAGGCAATGAAACATGCTAAAAGAGATGGGAGGAAACCTCCATTCCAGTCTCCCTTCTCCCAACTCGGGCCATCTTAGGTTTAATTTAAAACTTCGTATTTGATCTAAAATTTGATTCTCAGTAAGTCACTTCTTTCTATAATACTTTTCTAAATTCTATCAATAAGTAAGAGGGAATACTAGCTGGTTTTCTTATTAATTCATATATTGATGCATGAGAATATTTGTCAGGACAGTTTGGTAAAAAGACATATTTTTCTTCAAAGAAATATAAATGTTCTTTAAGGATAGAGCTGTCCATTCCAATTTCCTGGCCCCCACCCACATGTAGCTATTTAAGTTTAAATGAATTATAATTAAATGAAATTGAAAATTCGGTGCCTTCATCATACCAGGCACATTCAAGTGCTTAACAAGCACAGGTGGCTGGTGGCTACTATACTGGACAGTGAAGCCATAGGACATTTCTATTACTGTCCTATTGTGTACATGATAACTGTTCTAAACTGGAGTTTGATAAATACAGGATAGAATGCAAAAGAGATATGGGCACAGTGTTGAAAAATAAGGTGGGAAAGTAAGGAAGAGAAATTTTATCTATTTCATAAATTTGTGAAGAACTAGTCCTGCATTTTTCTGTAATAAAGACACTGAACAAAATTGCCCATAAATTGTCAGTGGATGATGTGGGAAGGAAAGCTTAATAAATATTTTTAAACTGTTAGAAATTTTACCAATATACTTCATTTTGCATAATGAAAATTCATTCATTCATCAAATATTTGTTAGATGTCTTCCATGTGTCATGTGCCAGATGAGGGAGGAAGTGAGCCATGTGGGAGTCTGGGGGAGAGTGTTCCAGGGCCACAGGAAATCCATAGATCAGGAGAAGGATCAGCCCTGTAGAGCTGGGGGATAGGTTGTAAAGGGAGCATTGGATTAAGTAGATTGATCAGAGAACACATTCCTTAAGAAAGGAGATTTGGGAAAGACTTGAAGGAGGAAAGGGAGTGAGTGACCTATAGGAAAGCATCTGCAAGGGCACTGGTCTTGGAGCAAGGGTAGGCCTGTCACTTTCTAGGAACAGCAAGAGCTGCTGTGGCTGAGCAGAGTGAGTAAGGTCTAGACACAGGGGTCCTCAAACTTTAAACAGGGGACCAGTTCACTGTCCCTTAGACCATTGGAGAGCTGGACTATAGTTAAAAAAAAAAAAACTATGAACAAATTCCTATGCACACTGCACATATCTTATTTTGAAGTAAAAAAAACAAAAAGGGAACAAATACAATCACACCGCAGCATGTGGCCCGCAGGTTGTAGTTTGAGGACCCCCAGTGTAGGATGTCAGGTCTTCATGACAGTGGTGATGAGGGGCAGATCATATTTAGTTTTATAGGACATTGTAAGTACTTTGATTTTCACTCAGTGTGAAATAAGGACTTGTCAAAAATTTTTTTAAAGCAGGACAGGCTGATTTGATTTAGGATTTACAAAGACTCTTATGGATCCCAAGATGGGAGGGTCAGAGGCTCGGACCAGGCTGGTAGCAGGTGACAGGAAAATAAATATCTTTTCCTTACTCAGCATTAGGCTTGTGGTTGAGGACCCTATACTAAAAGGCAGATTAACAAGAGAAAAACCACATAACACTGTCTGTTTAATCTAAGTTCTACATGACACAAGAGTATAGGGAAATGAAGAACCAAAGAAACAGGTAAACTTATGTATTTTTATGCTTATATTTGATAATGCATGGACAGTTGGCTGAGAAATATGATTGAAGGACAAAAGAGTATGATGTAATGATAATAAATTGGGGGAAACTTAGCAAGACCTATTTGTTTAGATTCTTCTCTGTATTCCTGTCTTCAGAGATGCTATGGTTTGAATATTTGTGTCCTTTCCAAAATGTATGTTGAAATTTAATCCTCAATGCAACAGTGTCAAGAGGTGGGGTTTAGGAGGCTCTGCCTTTGTGGATGGGATTAGGGCCTTATGAAAGGGCTGAAGGGAACCATCCAGGCCCCCTTTTTCCATCTGGTCCCTTCTGCCGTGTGAAGATGCTACCTTGGGAGCACCTTGGGAAGATGCTGCCCATGGAATAGGCCCTCATCAGACTCTGAGCCTGCTGGTGCATTGATCTTGAAAACTTCCCAGCTACCAATTTTGGTAGCTATGAGGAATAAATTCTGTTTAAAAATTACCCAGTGTAGGGTATTTTATTATAGCAGCAGGAACAAATTAAGACAAGAGATAAGGGTGTTTCTTCCCTCTGGGCATAAGGAGGACATCTCTTATATGAAGATTTCATGACCTGCTTCGGAAGAGAAGGGTGAGGGGAATGTGAGAGGGACCGTTTTACTTTTGTTATTTTCTCAAATGCCATGGTGCCATATTTTGGGATAGCATGTCCTGAGTTTCATTGCAGTAAAGTTGGTGAGAAATGGTTGGATTCTGGATAAATTTTAAAATAGAGCCAACAAGATGTGTTGACAGATTGGATATGTGGTGTGAGAGAAAGACAGGAATCAAAATGACTAAAATTTTTACCCTGAGCAATTTCAAGGGTAAAGCTGCTGTTAATTAAGATGCAGAGGACTGAAGGTAGAACAAGGTTTATTTGGGGGAAGGGGGATGAGAGGATGGATAGATAAAAAATCCAGCCTTGAACATGTTGTTTTGAGATGTCTTTAAGTGGAGAGACTGGATAGAGGGTTAAATATAAGAGTGTGGAGATCACTCCAAAAATCAAAATGTTTGGAAATATAGTAGTATAAAGTTTGACAAGTAGGCTAATAATTGATATTTTAAAAACCCTAATTATCCACTAACTTGTCAACATCATTCATAAATATGCAAGTATTAATGCCTTGCTGTGAGTTGTGTTTTTTCCTCAAGGTGTTTATATTTTGCTTGAGAACAAGCAGAAATAATACTACAGAGTTATATGCCCTGTTTGTCGATGAACCCTGGATTATATTGTTAAGATCTGATTAAAGCAGTGTCCCTATACTGACATTAGGTAATATCTGCATCTGCTCTGTCCAATACAACAGCCACATGCCTCTCCAGAGCACTTCAGTGTGGCACAAATTGACATGTGCTGTTTGTGTAAAACACACGTTGGAGTGCAGAGATTTAGTATGAAATAAAATAATGTAAAGTACTCATTAGGAAATGTTTTTGTATTGATTACATGTTGAAACGATAATATTTTGGTTATATTGGATTAAATAAAATGCATTATTAAAATTAATTTGACCTATTTCTTTTTACTTTTTTTAATGTGACTACTAGGAAACTTAAAATTACAAATATGACTTGAACTATACAATTGACACATGAACAACATAGCTCGAACTGCATGGGTCTACTTATATGTAGATTTTTTTCAATAAATATATTGGAAACTGTTTTGGAGATTTGCAAGAATTTGAAGAAAGTTACAGCCTAACTGCAATGCCTAGAAATGTCAAAAGAATTTTAAAAAGTTAGGTATGTCATGAATGCATAAAATATATTAGATACTAGTCTATTTTATCATTTACTACCAGAAAATGTATACAAATCTATTATAAAAAGTTAACATTTATCTGAACTTATGCACACAAACCATAGATAATACCAGACCATACATGATACCATTCACAGTTAAGAAAAATGTAAACAAATATGAAAAATGAGGATTACATCATAACTACATGAAATTAACTGTAGTACATTTTATACGTGCTACTGTAATAGTACATTCTGTACTATTGTAATTTCATAGTCCCCTCTTGTTCCTATTGTGGTGAGCTCAAGTGCTTAAGTATCCCTTTAAAACACCATGTGAGATTGCTCATCTCAGTGTAAGCAGTTCAGTGAATTGTGTTATCACAGTAAAAGTCATCTCTTGGCTCAGCACCTGTAGCTCAGTGGGTAGGGCGCTGGCCACATACACCAAAGCTGGTGGGTTTGAGCCCAGCCTGGGCCTGCTAAACAACAATGACAACTGAGACCAAAAAATAGCCGGGTGTTGTGGTGGGCGCCAGCTACTTAGGAGGCTGAGGCAAGAGAAATGCTTAAGCCCAAGAGTTTGAGGTTGCTATGAGCTATGACACCTCGGCATTCTACCAAGGGTGACAATAGTGAGACTCTGTCTCAAAAAAAAAAAAAGTGATCTCTCACCATTCTGGTGCATTTTTCATTGTGTTTAGTGCAATACTGTAAACTTTGAATAACAATATGGAACCCATGTGAAGTGCCACTAGTGACACATGTTGGAAGTGCTCCCATGAGGCGGAAAAAAGTCGTGATATGTACTACACATTGAGGTCTGCTGCTGTGGTTGCTCACCATTTCAAGATAAATGCATCCAGTATAAGGACCAACATGAAAAAAAGAAAAGGAAGCTCATGAAGCTGTGACTGCAGCTATCATAGCAGTCATGAAAACTGCATTTTTTGTGAAATGCCTTTTTTTATTTACTTGTTTGAAAATGTAGCTTTTATGTGGGTACAGGATTGCTAGAAGAAAGGCCTACCAGTAGACTCTAATATGACTCAAGAAAAAGCAAAGCCATCACATGACAATTTAAAGCAAAAGGAAGATGAAGGATCTAAAACTGGAGAATATTATTTATTTATTTTGTAGAGATGAGGTTTTGGTCTGTTGTCTAGGGTGGTCTCTAACTTCTGGCCTCAAGTGATCCTTCCTCCTTGGCCTCCCAAAGGACCATGCCCAATCTAAAGCTGGAGAATTTAATGCCAGCAAAGGATGGTTTGATAATTTTAGAAAGAAGTTTGGTTTAAAAATGTCAAGATAACAAGAGAAGCAACTTCTGCTGACCAAGAGGAAGTAGACCAGTTCCCAGATACCATTAAGTAAATCATTGAGGAGAAAAGTTATCTTCATGAATAGGTTTTTAATGCAGACAAATGTGCCTTATTCTGAAAAACAAATGCCACCAAGGACATTTATTAGTAAGGAAGAGAAGTAAGCACCAGGATTTAAGGCAGGAAGGAATAGGCTAACTGCTATTTTGCACAAATGCAGTCAAGTTGATGATCAGGGATCAGGACTGCTCTTAGCTATAAAGCTACTAACCTCCAAGCCTTCAAGATAAAAGATAAAGACCAACTACCAGTCTTTGGGTTGTATAATGAGACAAACTAATCTTTGTCTGGATTAGTTCCATCAGTGCTTTGTTCTTGAAGTCAGTAAGTACATTGCCAGTAAGACACCGCCTTTTAAAATTCTTTTGATATTGTACCATGCCTCTGGTCACTCAGAACCCCATGAGTGGTTTTCAACATTGAGACATTAAGTGGTCTCCTTGACCCCAAACACAGTAATTCAGCCTCTAAGTAAGGCAGTCATAGTATTCATGGTATTCTATGAAAAGGATTGTCCATGCCGTGAAAAAGAACCCCAACAGAGAGAGATATTATCATAAAAGAGTGGAAAGATTACTCCATTCTATCATTGTTATAGAAAAAGCTGTGAAACCTATCAAGCCTGGAACAATAAATTTCTGCTAGAGAAAAGTATGTCCAGTTGTGCATGATTTCACAGGATTCACCACAGAGCCAATCAACAAAACCATGAAAGAGGGCAGGGCCTGTGGCTCAGTGGGTAGGGCGCCAGCCCCATATACCGAGGCGGCAGGTTCAAACCCAGCCCCAGCCAAACTGCAACAAAAGAATAGCCCAGTGTTGTGGTGGGCGCCTGTAGTCCTAGCTACTTGGGAGGCTGAGGCAAGAGAATCAAATTGCCTAAGCCCAAGAGTTGGAGGTTGCTGTGAGCTGTGTGACACCACGGCACTCTACCAAGGGTGATAAAGTGAGACTCTGTCTCTAAACAAACAAACAAACATGAAAGAGATTGTGGATATAACAAAATAGTTGTGTGTGTGGGTGTGTATGTGAAGCATTTTAAGATATAGACCTTGGAGAAATTCAGTAGCTAATAGACATCACACCGGACGTTAACAGAAGATGTCCTGATGGAGATGAGTGCTTCCAAACCAGAGCTAGACAATGAGGAAGAGGACATAGGAGAAGCCAGGAACAAATTGACACTAGACATCTGGAAGGTGGATTCAGGTTATTCAAGACTGCTTTTGACTTCTTTAAAGATAGAAGCACCGAAGCTTAACAAAACTGTGGAAGAAGAATTGGTACTGTACAGAAACATTTTTAGAGAAATGAAAAAGCAAAAAAGGCAGACAGAAATGATGATGTATTTCCATAAAGTTATACTGGGTGTGTCTGCCTCTCCTTTCTCCCCTCCACCTACTCCTCCATCTCTTCTACCTCTGCCCTCCCAAGCCCCCCCATACCACAGCAACCCCCCCTCAGCCTGCTCCGTGTAAGGGGAAGAGGTTAAGAGCTCCACTTTCACTTAATGAATAGTAAGTAGGTTTTTTCTTCCATATGATTTTCTTAATAACTTTCTTTTCTTTAGCTTACTTTTGTTGTAAGAATACAGTATATGATACATATAACATGCAAAATATGTGTTAGTTGACTGTCACATTATTTGTAAGATTTGTTCAACAGTAGGCTATTAGTGAGGTTTGGGGGAAGTCAAAAGTTATAGATGATTTTCATCTGTTTGGGAAGCTGGTATGCTTAACCCCAGAGTTTTTTAAGGGTTGACTGTATTTCCACTAGAAAAACGCTAGTCCAAAGTATTGTCTCTTGGAACTAAAACTTTTGAAAACAAATGGCTTTTCTTAGGAAGAAAGTTGTTTGTTTCATTTTGACCCAGAGTCTTTTCAATTGTGAAGGGGAGGATCCAGAAATCTTTGAGCCTCCAGGGGGTTTCCCTAGTGTGGCAGGAGGCTCTGAAATCTGTACTAATACATAAGCTGCCTTGCAAAGGTTTTGATTGGTATCTCCCCCCACCCAACTACCAGATTGAAGGCAGTAATTATGTCCACATTGTCTGACTAAAGGCTGCTGGTGTATGTCATTAGAGCGGCTTTTAGGCAACTTTTAGAGAGCAGTGTGCACTCCTCCCTGAATAGATAATGAAGGTCGGGGCTGAGTCCCCACAGCTCTCCTATGTGACTTGACACCTCCACTTGCAAGATAAGAGAAAAGAATGGTTCTGAGAACCCCTGGGAAGTGTGGGGAGAACCCTGCTGTTCTCTAAAAGGCAATCTAGGAAAAGACTTCACAGAAAATCAATTGTTATCACTTAAGACCTTTTCTTTAACTCACTATATTCCATTGAACGCTTACTTTTTTTCCTTAGGAGAGGACAAAGCAGTAAGTGAAAAATTGCATACTGTTCCTGTGGTGTCTTTGAAATCAAGTGTATACATTGCTAATATGCATTACTATAAGTCAGGAGTCTCAAAGAGAATAGCATGTCAATAAAAATCATCCACAGGACAGATGATAAAGCAGGGAGAAAGGGCACTGTTGGAACTGAATGATAGGGGTTCAGGAAAGATGAAATGAATTGAAAGAATAGTGTTGAGGTGAGACACAAAGCTTCCCACCCCCACCCTAGGAAGTTCCTAGCCCTTCATACTTTTGCTTTTCTGTGACTTGAGGCTTCCATTCTCCAGAGGAATTAAGGGAAGCTTTCTGCTGGAAGGACCAGTTCTTATTAGTTCATAGATTTCCCTCTTTGCTCTCTCTGGCCCCACCGCTCCTTATTTTTAAATCAAATGATTTAAATAAACCAACCACTTTTACCCCAGCATGCTGTGTGATTAAGAGCATGGATTCTGGAAGCAGACAAAGCCCAAGGTCTGACTCCAGTTCTGACACTAGCTGTGTGACCTCAGGGAAGGGGCAAGTCATCACTCAGATCCTCCTTCTCCACATATGGGAGCACTGGCCATCTCTGTCTTGTGGAGTGACTGTGGTGGGGAGTGTGCTACACATGCATTGGCCGGGGGTTGGCACATGGGAAGTGCGCAGAAAGGTGTATACCTTTACTCACCCATCATAAGGATCATGTCAAATGCTCCTATAACAAAAGATGGAGGTTATCAAGTAAGAAATGAAAATAAAATCCTAAGTTCCCAACAGAGTAAATGGACCTGCTCTTGGCCAGAGCGAACCCAAAGAAACATTAAAACTGGGTTCCCAGCCACGGTGGGATGGAGGATCAGACATGCCTCCTTATGCCTCCTTCCTCCCATCCAGCCTTTTGGAAAGACATGCTTCATTGCTGATTTCAATCAACCACCCATGAGGCTCCTCCTGTTTTGCTGTTTGAACACTACAACTGACCAGTATTTTTTTTCCTGAGAAGGGGGCACTGACCTTCTCAGGAGGGATTCTGACCCGTCTACGGAAGCTGCTCAGAGAGGATCTTGGTGCCTTCTGCTTCAACCTGTTGACATTAGGGGGATGAAAACTCAATCAAGTGATGCTAATGACACTATTTTCTGAACATGGATCCCGTGAAGTAGCATGAAGCTCAATGTTTCTCCTTTCATAAATATTCATGACTCTTATAGCTTGTTAAATATGTGTATTTGGCCACCCTGCTTAGCATTAATTCCAGTTCCTGTTGCCATTCACTACAGTAAGGGTTTCCGGCTTCTTCTCAACACTGTTGCTTCCCAGGCTGCCAGAATGGCCACCCTTCAGGCTGCAACCCTTTATAAGAAGTAAAGCTCTCTTTGGCAATTTATGAACCTCTTCATTCTGCAATTGACACAAGAGAAGAGCATAACGAATTATTTATACAAAGCCACAGAGACCTAGGGAAAACCGTGTTTTTGTGCTTGGGTTTAATGCAGAATGGATAGTCATGTAGAAATGTGATTGGATAAAAGGATATCATCTAATGGTAACAGACTGAGGGCAAATCCTGACTGTTCAGATTGGCCTCTCTTCATGGCCCCTTTGTGCAGCATTCTTTCCTCCCAGGTATGCAGCAGGACCCCTGGACTGAGGGTCTTCCAAGGAGAAAGGAGAGAGTGACCTTTATGGCTTGCTTTGGGGGAGATGGGTTCTAGTTTTTATAAGGCACCTTGGGGAAGAGGAATTCTCGTTCCTAGGACTCACCCTGGGGAAGAAAGAGCGGAAAGAGACAGGAGGGCAGGAGCCTCCCAAATCATCCAAGCTCCTTTAGTTCAAAGTACATGGCATACCAAAGTGCCCATTTGGGGGGTATCATATTCTGAGCCCCAACATTATTATTACAAATTAGGCATAATTTTAGGGAACAAATTGTGTATAAAAATAAGCATGCTTGTAATTCACAGATACCAGAATTTTACATTGTTCTTTGTGTCTTACTTTGGAATAAGGCACCAAGAAATCTCTCCCAGGTACTTGGCTTTGATAGCACCTTGGCATCTGAGACAGCAGCAGAAGTAAAAGGTCATTCTCCCCTTCCCCTTGCTGTATTGTCCTGAAGCAGGTCATAAGATCCTCATTCAGGATGTGCCTTCCTATACCTGGAGGACAGGGACATCATTATGTTTGAAGACATAGTGACACAGAGAAGAATCTGAACAAATAGGTCTTGCCAAAATACCCCTCATTAATTGCCATTAGATCACATCTTCTGTCCATCAGTCACATTTCTCCACAACTGTCTACTTTCCATCAATATAAACCTAATGAAAATACACAACTTTAGCTATGTATTTAGGTTGTGTCCCATAGAACTTAAAGAAATGTATGTTTTTCTCTTAAAAAAATTTTTTTTTCAAGACAAGTTCTCACTATGTTGCTCAGGCTGTTGAACTTCTAGGCTAAAGCAATTCTCCCACCTCAGCCTCCCAAGTAGCTGGTATTATAGGCACAAACCACCATGCCTAGCTCTGTTTTTCTCTTGTTAATCTGTCTTTTGTTATAAGGGCCTCAGTTATGAACCTAGTGATAGGAAAAACATATTTCTATTCCTCTACAGCAGTGTTTTTCAACCTTTTTTATCTTGCTGAACACTTGACCATATAGTTAAATTTCCATGACATGCTTAAATTATGTTGATCAAAAAAAAAGTAAAGAAAGAATATACTTACTATGCTTTGAACTTCTTTCAAAAATAATTTCATTAAAAATCTTAAAAAATTTTTATCCTTTCACACTAGTTGAAAATCACTGATACAGAGTAAGAAAAAGCATTTACTGAGTATGAAAAACAGCAGCTCACATATTAAATTGATATCACTTCCCCTTAACCTGTATCAGAAAAATTACCTAATTCCAATGCTCCGCACATCTCTGACCCAAAAAATCACATCCAGAGATTTTTCTCTTAATCTTACTCCCCCCACCAAAAAAAAGATTCTTAGAAACTGCCTGTTTTCTTTTTTTTTTCCTCTTTTTTTTTTTTTTTTAATTGTTGGGGATTCATTGAGGGTACAATAAGCCAGGTTACACTGATTGCAATTGTTAGATAAAGTCCCTCTTGCAATCATGTCTTGCCCCCATAAAGTGTGACACACACCAAGGCCCCACCCCCCTCCCTCTGTTTTCTTAACTGCCCAGTATTATTTCTTATGGAAGTACGAATGTTCTCATAGTGTAGTGGTGTATTCTTGAAAGTAACAACAAAATTTTTGTCCTGGCTTTTTTTTCCATTGAAGTATGGAATAGTTATCATTTTTCAGAGTACCTCATGTAGTTCAGTAAAAAGTTATAGAGACAATTCATTTGCAAATTTGTATTTTAGCATTTCACAGGGGATATACTTTTTTCCTTAGGCTAATTAACCCAGTTGATTACAGCTTGTTGCTGCTGATGTCAAGGTTAAGCCTTCAGTTTCACAGGGTCTAATTACCTTTTCTGTGTTCTAGCCATTTCTAAAACATATGCACTTAGTTTACCAGGGGGACCAGGCAATGTAAATAGGTAGAAAAGTAAAATTTCCAGAAAAATTCAAGGCCTTTGCTGGAGGAAGAGGAGAGAGAAGACATGTTTTTCTTTTCTGAAAGGCAAATAACAGAAATTTAATTTTGGAAAAAATCATAATCTTTATCCCTAAGTTTTTTCCCCAAATTTTATTTTTTCAAATTTCAAACATAAAGAAAAATTGAAAAATTCAATTTTTTCAATTGAAAAATTGAAAATTCTAAGTTAGCACCTATATATGCACCACTTAGATTCTCCTAATTACATTTTTCTGTCATTGCTTCATTATTCCTCTAATCATCTTTCTATCTCTCTATCTCTCCAGTAAACCTATCTTATGTTTCTGATGTGGGGGGAGAAAGAAAACTTCCCCTTTACCCTCAGAAGATTCACTGAAAAATCAACTTGCAATAAGGCAGATTAATAACAGAAAGAGATTAAAAATGGATTTACCATGTACCCAGTATCCCAGTGGAGCCCAGAAGTTTATATACCTTCATTTTAGAGGGGAAGGGGAAAAGAAGAATACAAGTAATTCTGCTCAGGGGCAATAAATGGTTATCAGAGAGGATGAATAGATACTTAGGAGAATGAATGGATGGACACAGATTGACTTGTAAAAGATTCTCTTTGGAGATTAAATTAAACTGAGAGACAGTTACTATATTTAAAATGGGTTGGGTCAGGTCTGCTTGCATTTTTGACCTTCTTTCAGGCAATATACTGAGATAACAGGGGAGGGGAAGGGAAGGAAATTGTGTTTTGTTTTTTTGATGGGTCTGTCTAATTTTATGTAGATGGGGGGAAAGTCCCTCCTAATGTCTGTTGTTCTCTAAGGCCTTTCAACTCAAAATACTCTTTAAGCCAAGAAGTCATGTTTTAAGGTTAAACTCCCTGAGCTCCTTCAGATGCCTATCAAAGAAATGTGCAGAAATCAGTATACTCCACTTCAAAACACTTTAGTGTTTTTCCTATTGATGCTGTAACAAATTACTATAACACAAATTTATTACAGGTCTTCTAGGGATAAAATCAAGGTGCCAGCAGAGTTTTATTCCTTTGGAAGCTCTAAGGGATAATCTATATCCTTGCCTTTTGTAGCTTCTAGAGCCACTGGCATTCCTTGTCTTGAGGCCCCTCCCATCTTCAGTGCCAGCTCTGTGGCATCTGAAAATCTCTCTCTGACCTCTGCTACTATTTTCATTTCTCCTTTGCTGACTCTGACTCTCCTACTTCCTTATTATGGGGACCCCGTAATTACATTGGGCCCACCTGGATAATCCAGGATAATCTACCAATCTCAAGACCTTTAATTTAATCACATCTCTGAGTCCCTTTTGCGATGTAAGGTAACATATTCATAGGCTCTGGGGAGTAGGACATGGATATATCCTGGGGGGTGGTGAGGTGGGAACAGAAATTATTCCATCTACTACAGTATGTGTAACTGTTTCATTCTTAACACTCTTTAAAGATTTACAGCCAAATGGGAATTAGAAAGTCAAAATATGGATGGGAGTGAGTATTGGTATGAAAAGAAGTCTAAGGACTGAGTCCTGGGGAACACTTGAGGTTGGGAGGCTGAGGAAGAAGCAGCTAAGGAGCCCTGGGAGGAGTGCCAGTGAGACAGGAGGGGAGGACACTGGCAAGTGGGAATTTTGGGAGCCAGAAAGATTTCTAGCGTATTTCCAGAAGAGGAGAATTAGCTGCATCAAGTGCTGCTGACAAAGCAAAATATGTGGCTGAGATCCAGCCACTGGTTGGGTTTAGCAAAGTGGAGATCATTGAGTGCCTGTTCTGGGGATGTAGTGGGGGTCAGTGCCTTGTTGGAGTGGCTTCAGGAGAGAAGTGGGGAGGGGAACTGGAGTGGGCATAGGAGTGAATGGAAGAGAGGAGGACACATCAGATCACCCTTGCAGGGAATTCTGCTAAAAAGAGAGGCAGAGAAAGGGGTGGTGTCTGATTTCACCATCATCACCTTATCATCATCATCATCAATTTGACATAGTTGCAAATATTGATTAAGTCTTCATGATCTCTAAAAACTAGAGGAATAAAAGAAGGCTGGCGTAAGAGTCTTTAAGTGCTTCATTGTACGTTGTCTTTACCACCATGGTTCAACTCTGCTGAAGGGGTTCACGAGGCCCTAATGCCCTAAATCCTGAGTGCTACTAGCACTTTGGACTTGATCTTCGTTCCCTTCGTCCTTTGTTTCATCTCATTTTTCACTTACTTATTCATTCTTTGCTTCCTTCCACAAACATATGAAAGCTCCCACACCTTTGAAACTTGAATCCAACAAAGGGATTAGCATGAATTAACTTACAGTAAAATTCTTTCCATTTCTTAATAAAAATTTTCAGTTTATTCTTGAGAATAAAAACATTCTTAAATTTCAAAACCAGTTGGTTTTATCTGCCAAGAACATACTCTGTGCTTTAGTTGCAGATATTTCTCTAAATAGTTTTAGATGTAAATGTCCCTATTTCATGGTTTTTAGAAGTAAATTTTGGAGAGCAAAGGCTGGGCAGCAATATTGGAACAATTTATATTATAGATTTTATTCACTTAAAAAGGTAATACATTCTTTTACCATTTAAAAAATTGCCTTCAGAAATAAATGGGAAAACTTAATGAATGTTTCCAATTTTGGAGGGGAGGGGGATTCACATTCTGTATTTAATTCTTTCTTGACTTTCCCAAAGTCCAGAATCTTCTTGTATACACAACACAGATACTTTTTTTTTGGTTTGTTTGTGTTTGCATTTCATTCTCCTTTTTGACTTCTTGCGGATACCTTCTTGGGTTTCCTCACATTCATCAGATGGCCTCACTTCTTAACTGAGTTAATAACAGGGAAGCAAACAGAAAAACATTTCCACGTGCTCCCACTGTCAAATCTCCCATCTGCCAGTCACTGTGGACACATCCTCTGCCCTCCTCCCTCCTCAACACTAACTCCCTCCCATCTCCTCAAGAATGGTGCTCCTAGACAATCCTCATTCTCCCCTGCGTCCTCAGTTTCTCTCACCCTGTTGGTCATTCACTTCAGCATGCCATGGCCATCCCCATGATGAGGGGGATTAGGAGGAGGGAGAAGGGAGAAGGAAGAGCAGGAGAAAGGAAGAAAAAAGAAAAGAAAACTTCCCTCTTTTATACAACATTCCCTCCTATGTTTTTCTCCTCCTCCTCCTTATTTATTTATTTATTTTTTGCTTCTGTTTGCAGCAAAATTTCTCCAAAGAATTGTCTATAATTTTCAGTCTTCCTCTCACTGAGCTCCTCCAGAATTACTTGACACAACTGATGGTTTCATTGCCTTGAAGCTCTGTCTTCACTGCCCCAGGGATACTCCTCTCTTGCTTGATTCTTGTCTAGTGGCTTAGACAAGAATCACTTTCCTTTGCTGGTTCCTCATAACCTTTCCAGACTCCACATGTTGCCTGTCCCAGGGCTCAGTCCCTTTGCTTGTTCAATCTACAATCACTCCTTAGTAATCTTGGCCTTAAGTATCATGTGTACCAGGATGACTTCCCAATTTTATCTCCAACACAGATCTTAATCCCAAATTTCAGAAGTCAACTACCTACTTGATAGCATCACTTGAATGTTTAATAAGAATTTCAAATTTGAAGTGTTAAAATCAAATTATTGCATTACCTCGGAGACCTGTTCCACTTCTGTCCTCTTTCTCTTAATGAATGGTGTAATTCTGTCCTTCCGGCTGCTCAATTCGGAACTCCCAGGGTCACTCTTGAGACTCTACTTCCTCTCATGCCCATATCCAATCCATTAGGAAATCTCATTGGTTCCACCCTCACAGTATGCTGTGCTGCTCTTACCTTGCTCCCCAGCCCCACCACTACCACTCGGTTCACGCAGCGTTCTCTCAGCCCTGGATCATTGCCATGGCCTCCTACAGACTCTCCCTCTCACCCTTACTCTGTTACTGTCTGTTCTTCACTCAGCTGCCAGAGGGGTGTTTTTAAAAAGTCAGATCTTGTCATCCTTTTCCTCAAAATCCTTCCCACTTCACCCAGAATGGAAGCCAACATCTTCACATGACTTGGAAGACGCTTTAGATCTGGCTCCAGCCTACTCCTGTGATCTCATCTCTCCCCATCCTCCTCTCCATCCTCCCTTCCCTCACTGTAATCTAACCCCATCCACAGCTGTTCCTGGAACATGTCTTGCACATCTATCTTAGGGCCTTTGCCCTCACTGTTCTCTTTGCCCACAATACTCCTTTTCCAATTATCAGCATGGCCCACTCTCTCACTTCATTCAAGTCTCCACTCAAATGTCACTGTGTTCTCCTAGGGGTCTTTCCTCTATTTGGAATAGCACCCTCCCCTGTTCTCTCAACCTGATTTGTTTTCTTCTTTGCACTTATCATAAACTAGCATTATATATTTATCATCTGTTTGTTTTCTCCTCCTACTAAAATAAAAGTACTTTGTCTCCTTTTGATCATGTTGTATTCCCAGCACCTCTTTGTATTTAGCACCTGATTAATGTATGTTGAATAAAAGATGAACAGGCACACAAACCAAACAAAGATTTTTATCCTAGCATTTTTTTATAACAAAAAATAAACTGATGCTCTTCAATGAAAGAATGAAGAAATAAAATAAAATGCTGTCTAAGAAAAATAAAAGGAATGAAATGCTCTTCGACTGTTACAAAGAATCAATTAGATTCATATATCCATATATCAATATGGGTAGATATTGAAAACATATAGTTGAGTGGGAAAGTAACAAGCAGGATGAAATATAGATTATAATCCTGACTGAATACTGGGATTAGAAAGTGGGGAATAAGAGGAAAAACTTTTTAAATGAAATAAAGAAGAAAATATAAGAAGATAAAAGAAGGGCTCTTCCATGTGACAATAATAACAAGTGTGTCATTAATTTAGTTTAATTGAATGTGTAATATTTTTAAAAAATGTACACACACAAAAGACTGTTGTCCTTGGGAAGTATTTACTTAACTGGAGAACATGGGATAGGATTCTTAAGAGCTGTATGTGTCGATCACTGGGGGCTGATCACATCAGAGAAGGCTTTGAGGAAGCAGCAGAACTTGAGCTGTACCCTGAAGGTTGGAAATGATATAACAAAAGACCAGTAGGAAGAACTCCAGTGGGACCCCAAATTCCAGAAGTAAGAAAGCTGAAGATACAGGGAAAGACCCACCAGTCTTATCAAAGGGTGTTATGAGTAGGGGAAGAGATAGGAGAGAAAAAGATAAAATTAAAAATACTAAGAACAGATGGTAGAATGCCTTAGATAAAGCTAATGAATTTGGACTTGATTCTAGCATTAGTAATACTGTGTTACTCTTGTATGACACTTGTCCACTGTCAACAACTATTTATGTGGAAGCTAGGATTTGACTCTAGGCAGTCTGTTTCCAGAATTCCCACTTTTAATCACTGCACTAAACTTCTTTCATAGGACCATAGAGATCCATTGAAGGTTTTTGAGTAGAATTACAAAGTAATGGACATGGGGTTTTGGCAAGGTGGGTTCATCAGAATGGCTTGTGGGGGGCAGAGACTGGAGGCAGGCAGTCTCTGAGGAAGGAGTGTGCCAATATCCGTGTGAGGTGGTGGAGAACTGAAACTGGCCAGGGAGATGAGACAGGAGGGGACCAATGAGGTAGGACCAATGGGGTGACTAATCAGGTTTGGCTTGTGGCCCTATTGTGTGCTAGACATTGGGGTATGTTCTGGGAATGGTGTGATGAAAGAGATAGATTCAGACAATTAATTAATAGTAAGTGTACACAATACTTCCAGTGTAAAAGGAATGAAGGGGTCCAATCTAAAGCAGGGGAAGTGGTGGTCTTTGCATGTATTTATAGCTCTTCTTACTAAAATAACAAATGTTACTCATGATGTAGCCTTAATATTTTATAACCTTGAAAAAATAATTTGGAAAAAAAAACCCACTGCTTTAGGATTTCTCTCCATAACCAAAAAGGTAGAATATTTGCCGTAAGAGAAAAGATGCCCTTTTCAAGTTAATCATTCTTTGTCTGAAAAAGCAAATAAAGTGGCTTAATGGTCATCTAAGTGACAAATGTAACTAGAACTGTAATCTAGTTCTAGCTGCACAATTATATAAAAATGTGAGGTCTATGTTTCTGGATAATGAAAGTGTTATCTTCAAGTAGATTTTAGAAGTCAGAATGAATAGAAATTTTAACCGGAAGATGAAAGGTACAAATCAAGAATATTCACCCCCAGGCAGAGGTTGCCCAATATGTAGCAATTTTTATGAATATTTATATATTCATATGAATCATATTTTATTTGCCTTACTTAGTAAGTTATTTGAATCCCTTAGGCATCCTTTTATTCCTAAAATGTAATTGCATGCTATCAAAATGACTGTAATATCTGCAACCTATGCAGACATCTATCTTTTGTTTTGTAATATTGGGATGCTTATGAGGTAGAAAGCTATGCTTCAACAACACATTAGTGATGAGAATCAAAGGTTCTCAGCCACCGTTTTCTCTCCTTTGGATATCATAGAATTGCTCCCTCGCCTCTACCCCAGGACATCCAGAATGAGCTTTCATGAAGGATATTTGAGGTCTGAGAGGTGATGAGGAAGGGGCTACCAGCCACAGAGGGCCTTATAGGCTGTGGTAAGGACTCTGGATTTTCCTCTGTGTGATAAGAGAACCAATAGAGCAGACGAGTAACAGAATTTGACTTTTGTTTTTGCAGGGAGGCTCTGACTATTGTGTGGATAATAGAAAGTAGAAACTGGGCCCAGCATGGAGCCCGTAGGATACACGCAGAGGTTGGATGGTGGGTAGACTGAGGTGGGGGGGGAATAGAAGGTTGATCAGCTTCTAGATACACTTCAAAGGTTGAGCAGACAGCCTTCCCTGAAGCACTCGCTTACCTAGGTCAGATCCTCTTGTGCTATTTTCTCATTGAAATCATTGACTTAGTATCTTTCTGTTCAAAATTATACACACACACACACACACACATATATATTCTTTGATTCTTTGTGTGGGATGAATATTCTCTGTGATGAGATAACATTCACAACTATTAATAGATTCTTTCTACTTCAAGGAGAGCATGATGGAGCACTGAGGAAAAGGAATTTCTTCTGGATTTTGAAATTCTAAAGTTTAGGCCCTGCCGAAAGGGCCTGACAAAGGCAACAGATTTAGAAGAACACATGGTGTGGACCAGCAAGGTCCCGCACCATCAGGGTCAGCCAGGCACCACCCAGACTAGCAAGGGAGTCTGAAGAGATGTGGAAGAGAAGGTGGGAGAGAAGCAATTCCTGTTGGGCCCTGAGGCCAGCCTTGTGCCTGTTCCCCCTAAGCCAAGGCCTGGGAGGAGGCAGAATCTCCATTTGGGGGGTTATAAGATCTCAGAGTAGATGGAAAATTCTCCTGGGGCAGGATCCAGAGATGAAGCAAGGTCCCTAGGAAGAAGCACCTTCACAGTGTGTCTAAGCACACAGGGCCTAAGGAGGCCTCATCAAGGTATAGCAGGGCCTGGGGCAGCACACAGTTCTATTCGTACACTCTAGATTAGGGCCACCCATGATAAGATGAAGTGTTCTACATCTGGACTGTCTTGTAAGGCAGCCACAACCATGTGGCTATTGGACATTTCAATTGTGGCTAGTGTGACTGAGAGACTAGCCCCATTTTTTATTTTTAAACATTTTAATTAATTTAAATTTAAATAACCATTTGTGGTTATTAGCTACTACACTACACAGTGAAGCCCAAGATGGGGCATGGAAGTAGAAGGAGATTTAGGCATTTTTTTTTCTATGAATGGTATAAAAACTGCAGATGGTTCCCAATGCACACAAGAAATTTCTAAAAGTCACTACAAAGATTGGGCTAGAGGATCAGGAATAAGAGGCCAAGACAGAAAAAATATATCTCCATGGACATGGGTATGGAAAGATGGTGGCTGAGACCAGATGTCTACTTCCTAGAGTATTTTAATCCACTAATGTCTCTTACATACACTACAGGGAAAAGCATACCTGTAAACTGATAAGTAATTATAACACATATACCTATATCGATACAGATGTAGAAAAAGATATTTATGTCTACATGCTAAATATAGTGAATTACTATTTGCCCAACTGAATGGTAAGCTCCATCAGAGCAGGTATATCAGTAATGTTTTGGCTATAATTAAAAGGAAATGTGTGCCCCCAAACTGAAAGTATTTGAAGTTTATATTTCACATGACAAGAAGTTTGGTAGTCAGAAGTTGCTAGCACTGGTTCACTGCTCAGTGATTGCAGAGATGGTGTTAAAAGTACTCTATTCAAGCAAGAGATATTAATAGACCCTCCTCTAAGGCAGACAGAAGAATGTCTAACAAACATGAAAAAATGCTCATCATCCCTAATCATCAGAGAAATGCAAACCAAAACCACCCTGAGATATCACCTAACCTCAGTAAGATTAGCCCACATCACAAAATCCCAAAGCTACAGATGATGGTGTGGATGTGGAGAGAGGGGAACACTTTTCAAATTTACTTTTCAAAAATAAAAAAAGAAAAAAACATAAGGGTATTATGAAGGACAAAAAAAAGTATTTTATTCAAATGTATGGTTAATAAATCCTGCCCTGAACAAAAACTGGGGTTCTGTCAGTGAGGAAGAACGGGGCCACTAATAGTGTAAATGAACAAGGATAATGACATAGTCTAGTACTTAGCATTGTGCACATTTTAATGGGAAAAGACTGGTAAAGATTGCATATAAAATTGCTCTTGAATATTTCCTTGGATTTTTTCATGTCAGAGGCCAACATGCTAAGAAGCCCACACTGTCATTTTCCCCATAGTGTTGGAATGCATCACTAATTGCAGCAGGTGAACTGACTAGTATTAGAGGTTTCAGCATTTAAATGGTAGGATCACTGAACAATAGGATCACACTCGATGCAGCACACTCAATGCAGCAGTTAATCTGAGGGCATATGGAACCCTTACCCTGAGGTCTTAAATAAACTGTGAGTAGAAATGGCCTTAATATTTAAATAGTTGTCCACATGCTATGAAGCATATGGTGTAGAGGACTGGTTGAGAGCCTGCCCATTATAGACAGACTGCATGGGTTTGAAACCTTCTCCATCACTGACTAGCTGCTGTGACCTTGGGCAACTTAGTTAACTACTCTATGGCTCAGTTTCCCATCTGTGAAATGGGGATAATCAATCAATTTCACAGACCTTATTGTGAGAATTAAATGAGTTAATACAGGTAAAGCCTGTGTGTCTGGTGCATGGTAAGTGCTACAGAAGGTTTAGGTATTGGGTATCATTATCGTTATTTTAGAGATGCCTTTACTCCCGTTAAATGTGTATATAATGCTACTCCCAGGTGGAAGGCATTTAATCAATATTTGTTGAATTAATAAATAAATTATAATATTTAAAGTACTTCATTCAAATGTATGGTTAATATTCAGTCAGCAGTGGTTACTAACACTGTCACTTTAGTACCTTTGAACCTTAATTATCATGTCTTGGTGATGCAGAAATGCAGTACAGCTGAGGAGGAAGTACTAAATATTTAAAGGAAAAGGGATTCCAATTCTTAATAATACAAATATTCCTCACAAGGTGTTTTGTGTAAATATTTGGGATTTAAATCATGACCCCTCCATGCCTTGGTGAAATGAAGGAGCATTTTACAGGTGGGTTCCCCAAGGTGCTAATGGGTATTCCTAAATAAATTAGGGAAACTTAGGGGTCAAGTTAAGTGGATTACTGTTGTCTCTCTTTTCTCTACTGGATTTCTTAGGATGCTTGAGGTGAATTTGCTTTGTAAATCTCTGAAAAAGTAGGGAGTATCGAGAGAAGTACTATCTAAACTAGTTTGATCACAGGAACTTTTGTTTCAATTGCTGTGAGCATCCTGTTGGTCTACTTTTCTACCAAATGTCAGAAGCCTCTCAGGCCCTTCATCCATCTGACACTAAAATTTCCTCTTATGTTTAATGAGGGACAGTAGGCAGAGGTTGCTTTTTAACATAATTATATTGTTCGAATCCCTGAATGGTGATTTGTAAATGTCCGTGCTGGGGCCGGAGCTGTTGTTCTTATCTTTGCCTATGCAGTAGAATTACCTGGGAAAATTAAAAAAATATATACTGCTGCTAAGCAAGCTCAGATATTCCTAATTCAATTGATTGGGTGCTCTCCAAGCCATTTCCAAAGTGCAGCCTTGATTGTGAACCCCTGGGCTAAGAGGAGTCCTTGGCTAGAAAAGGGGAAAACCAGGGTCAGAAATGCAAGGGGCCATGGAATTTAGATAGGAAAATAAGAGGGAAAGACATAAAGAGGAGACAAGAGGTGACGGTGATCACTAAAACCCTAAAGATAGTATGGGAACAGCTGTGTGTATCTGTAAATCTATAAGTATTTAATTTCTCCGTCATAAATGAAACTCAGTTTAGCTGGCTACAGGATCCTGGGTTGAAAGTTATTTTGTTTTAGGAGATTAAAATTTGATGACCATCGTCTTCTAGCTTGAAAGGTTTCACCAGAGAGATCTATAGTTATTCTAATATTCTTCCCCTTGTAGGTGATGGTTTTCTTTCATCTAGCTGCTTTCAGAATTTTCTCCTTCATATTAACTTTAGTGAAATTGATTACGATGTGTCTGAGGGATGTCTTATTTGGGTTGAGTTGTGCTGGAGTTCTGAAACTGTCTGCTATCTGAATTTCAGAATCTCTTGACATGTCTGGAAAGTTCTCTTTCATAATCTCATGGAGGAGAGACTCTGTGCCTTGTGAAGCCAGGCTTTCGGGGATCCTTCTAAGACAAATATTAGTTTTCTTTGAATTATCACAGTTTGATAGTGATCAAACAGCATAGTACTGGCACAAAAACAGAGAAGTAGATGTCTGGAACAGAATAGAGTACCAAGAGATGAATCCAGCTACTTAACCTTATTTGATCTTTGACAAGCCAATTAAAAACATTCAGTGGGGAAAAGATTCCCTATTTAACAAATGGTGCTGGGTGAACTGGTTGGCAACCTGCAGAAGACTGAAACTGGACCCACACCTTTCACCATTAACTAAGATAGACTCTCACTGGATTAAAGATTTAAACTTAAGACATGAAACTATAAAAATACTAGAAGAGAGTGCAGGGAAAACCCTTGAAGAAATCAGTCTGGCGAGTATTTTATGAGGCGGACCCCCCCACCCCCCCGGGCAATTGCAGCAACTTCAAAAATACACTACTGGGACCTGATAAAACTAAAAAGCTTCTGCACAGCCAAGAACACAGTAAGTAAAGCAAGCAGACAGTCCTCAGAATGGGAGAAGATATTTGCAGGTTATGTCTCCGACAAAGGTTTAATAACCAGAATCCACAGAGAACTCAAACGTATAAGCAAGAAAAGAACAAGCGATCCCATCGCAGGCTGGGCAAGGGACTTGAAGAGAAACTTCTCTGAAGAAGACAGGCGTGTGGCCTACAGACATATGAAAAAAATGCTCATCATCTTTAATCATCAGAGAAATGCAAATCAAAACTACTTTGAGATATCATCTAACTCCAGTAAGATTAGCCTATATCACAAAATCCCAAGACCAAACATGTTAGCGTGGATGTGGAGAAAAGGGAACACTTCTACACTGCTGGTGGGAATGCAAATTAATACATTCCTTTTGGAAAGATGTTTGGAGAACACTTAGAGATCTAAAAATAGATCTGCCATTCAACCAAAAATCACATCATAATGAAGATATTTGTACCAGAATGTTTATTGCAACCCTATTCATAATTGCTAAGTCATGGAAAATGCCCAAATGCCCATCGATCCATGAATGGATTAATAAATTGTGGTATATGTACACCCATGGAATATTATGCAGCCTTAAAGATAGATGGAGACTTTACCTCTTTCATGTTTACATGGATGGAGCTGGAACATATTCTTCTTAGTAAAGTATGTCAAGAATGGAAGAAAAAGTACCCAATGTACTCAGCCCTACTATGAAACTAATTTATGGTTTTCACATGAAAACTATAACCCAGTTATAACCTAAGAATAGGGAGAAGGGGGAAAGGGAGGGGAGGGAGGGGAGAGGTGGGCAGAGGGAGGTGGATTGGTGGGATTACACCTGTGGGTAATCTTACAAGGGTATATGTGAAACTTAGTAAATGTGGAAAGTAAATGTCTTAGCACAATAACTAAGAAAATGCCAGGAAGGCTATGTTAATCAGTGTGATGAAAATGTGTCAAACGGTCTATGAAACCAGTGTATGGTGCCCCACGATCACATTAATGTACACAGCTATGACTGCAAAGGCAGTCCTAAGAGGGAAATTTATAGCACTACAAGCCTTCCTCAAGAAAACAGAAAGAGAAGAAGTTAATAACTTAATGGGACATCTCAAGCAACTGGAGAAGGAAGAACATTCCAACCCCAAACCCAGCAGAAGAAAAGAAATAACCAAAATCAGAGCAGAATTAAATGAAATTGAAAACAAAATTATACAACAAATCAATAAATCCAAAAGTTGGTTTTTTGAAAAGATCAATAAAATAGATAAACCTTTGGCCAACCTAACCAGGAAAAAAAGAGTAAAATCTCTAATTTCATCAATCAGAAATGGTAAAGATGAAATAACAACCAGACCCCTCAGAAATTAAAAAAATCCTTAATGAATATTATAAGAAACTTTACTCTCAGAAATACAAAAATCTGAAAGAAATCAACCAATACTTGGAAGTATGCCACCTACCAAGACTTAGCTAGAATGAAGTAATGAAGTGGAAATGTTGAACAGGCCTATATCAAGTTCTGAAATAGCTCATCAACTATACAAAATCTCCCTAAAAAGAAAAGCCCAGGACCAGATGGCTTTACGTCAGAATTCTACCAAACCTTTAAAGAAGAACTAGTACCTATATTACTAAACCGCTTCCAAAATATAGAAAAAGAAGAAATACTACTCAACACATTCTACGAAGCAAACATCACCTTGATCCCTAAACCAGGGAAAGACCCAACAAGAAAAGAAAATTATAGACCAATATCACTAATGAATAGTGATGCAAAAATACCCAATAAGATCCTGACCAACAGAATCCAACAACACATCAAAAAAATTATACACCATGACCAAGTGGGATTTATCCCAGGCTCTCAAGGCTGGTTCAATATACGTAAATCTATAAATGTAATTCAGCACATAAACAAACTAAAAAACAAAGACCATATGATTCTCTCAATTGGCGCAGAAAAAGCTTTTTGATAATATCCAGCATCCCTTCATAATCAGAACACTTAAGAAAATTGGTATAGAAAGGATATTTCTTAAACTAATAGAGGCCATCTACAGCAATCCCACAGCCAATATTGTACTGAATGGAGTTAAATTGAAATCATTTCCACTTAGACCAGGAACCAGGCAAGGTTGCCCATTGTCTCCATTGCTCTTTAACATTGTAATGGAAGTTTTAGCCATTGCAATTAGGGAAGAAAAGGTGATCAAGGGTATCCACATAGGGTCAGAAGAGATCAAACTTTCACTCTTTGCAGATGATACGATCATATACCTGGAAAACACTAGGGATTCTACTACAAAACTTTTAGAACTGATCAAGGAATACAGCAATGTCTCAAACTACAAAATCAACACCCATAAATCTGTAGCCTTTATATATACCAACAATAACCAAGCCGAAAAGACAGTCAAGGACTCTATTCCTTTCACAGTAGTGCCAAAGAAGATGAAATATTTGGGAGTATACCTAACAAAGGACGTGAAAGATCTCTATAAAGAGAACTATGAAACTTTAAGAAAAGAAATAGCTGAAGATGTTAACAAATGGAAAAACATACCAAGCTCATGGCTGGGAAGAATCAACATTGTTAAAATGTCTATACTACCCAAAGCAATATATAATTTTAATGCAATTCCTATTAAAGCTCCATTGTCATATTTTAAAGATTTTGAAAAAATGATACTTCGTTTTATATTGAATCAGAAAAAACCTCGAATAGCCAAAACATTACTCAGCAATAAAAACAAAGCAGGAGGAATCACACTATCAGACCTGAGACTGTACTATAAATCGATAGTGATCAAAACAGCATGGTACTGGCACAAAAACAGAGAAGTAGATGTCTGGAACAGAATAGAGACCCAAGAGATGAATCCAGCTACTTATCATTATTTGATCTTTGACAAGCCAATTAAAAACATTCAGTGGGGAAAAGATTCCCTATTTAAGAAATGGTGCTGGGTGAACTGGCTGGCAACCTGTAGAAGATTGAAATTGGACCCACACTTTTCACCCTTAACTAAGATAGATTCTCACTGGATAAAAGATTTAAACTTAAGACATGAAACTATAAAAATACTAGAAGAGAGTGCAGGGAAAACCCTTGAAGAAATCAGTCTGGGCGAGTATTTTATGAGGAGGACCCTCCCCTCCCCCACCCCACCCCAGCAATCGAAGCAGCTTCAAAAATACACTACTGGGACTTGATCAAACTAAAAAGCTTCTGCACAGCCAAGAACACAGTAAGTAAAGCAAGCAGACAGCCCTCAGCCCTCAGAATACCTCTGATAAAGGTTTAATAACCAGAATCCACAGAGAACTCAAACGTATAAGCAAGAAAAGTACAAGTGATCCCATCTCAGGGTGGGCAAAGGACTTGAAGAGAAACTTCTCTAAAGAAGACAGACGCACGATCTACAAACAAATGAAAAAAAGCTCATCATCCTTAATCATCAGAGAAATGCAAATCAAAACTACTTTGAGATATCACCTAACCCCAGTAAGAGTAGCCCACATAACAAAATCCCAAAACCAGAGATGTTGGTGTGGATGTGGAGGAAAGGGCACACTTCTACACTACTGGTGGGAATGCCCACTAATACGTTCCTTCTGGAAGGATGTTTGGAGAATGCTGAGAGACCTTAAAATAGACCTTCCATTCGATCCTATAATTCCTTTACTAGGTTTGTACCCAGAAGACCAAAAATCACAATATAACAAAGACATCTGCACCAGAATGTTTATTGCAGCCCAATTCATAATTGCTAAGTCATGGAAGAAGCCCAAGTGTCCATCGACCCACGAATGGACTAGCAAATTGTGGTACATGTATACCATGGAATATTATGCAGCCTTAAAGAAAGATGGAGACTTTACCTCTTTCATGTTTACATGGATGGAGCTGGAATATATTCTTCTTAGCAAAGTATCTCAGGAATGGAAGAAAAAGTATCCAATGTACTCAACCCTACTACGAAGCTAATTTATAGCTTTCACCTGAAGGCTATAACCCAACTATAGCACAAGAATATGGGGAAAGGGCCAAGGGAGGGGAGGGGAGGTAGGAGGTTAGGGTGGAGGGAGAGAAAAAAAATAATTAACATTTGTTATATCTCCACACCTTAATATAGCAACTAAGAGATAGGCACAGGAATCAAAGAGATGGAGATAACAAATATCACTTCACTACCCATAAGAAGACCATGGCTTAGGTGTGGCCAACTGGGCTTGTTTCTCCTCTCCCCACAAACCCCAGGCTGAGTGGATGATCTTTCCCATTAGCCTACTCTGCAGGTATAGAAGAGCCCACACCAGCAACTTCTTCAGGTGGGAAGGGCAGGGCCAACCATGCCCACTTCCTCTTTCCAAACCCACCAATCAGAGGAGTGGTAGCTCCTCCACTGGGGGCAAGGCAAAAGGTCAGGAATATTATTTAGGTCTCTTAATATGAAATGTCTAATTCTAAATCAAAGGTTTAGATTATTACATATCAAATAAGAAGCAATACAATTAATCCAAGTATATGCTTGAACTATCAACATGGTTTTGCCATCTCAAGGGTAACTTGTTTATGTCAGCAGTAAAGAAGCCTGGAGAACCAGAGGTAATGAAATCACCAAAGATGTTTTCCACAACTTGTTGAGGATTGAATATATTTCCTTGCAAGAAGTGGTCTAAAGCCTAGAAGAAGTGGTAGTTGATTGGTACAAGTGGTAGTTGATTGGTGAACAGAGTGGAAGACAGAGAGTTTCCAAGTCTAGCTTCTGTTGTTTAAGCAGCATTGTTTATGCAACAATGTTGTCTTGCAAGAGGATTTACCTGACCAACATGACCAATCTCGACTGTTTAATCACAAGCATCCTCATCATGTTGTCCAATTGGTTGCAATAGATGTGTTCTGTAATTGATTGACCAAGCTTCACGAAGCTCTAGTAGATAATACCAGCGCTGGACCATCAAACAGACACCATTAGCTTTTTTTTTCCCATAAATATTAGGTTTGGGGCTGTGTTTCATCCAACCATTGTGCTGAACACTTGCGATAGCAAAAAGAATCTGTTTTTCATTATACATAATATGGTGTAGGAGTGGCTATATGTCATGATAGCAAAGAAAGGCAAGCTTTCAGAGGATTTCTCTTCTGACGCTCATTTAATTCATGTGGAACCCATTTTTCTAGTCTCTTTACCTTACCAATTTGTTTCAAATGATCCAGTGTTGTTAGAATCCACAACATTCACAGTGTTGCTGCTAATTCACATGTAGGTTGAGATGAATTTGCTTCCACTGCAGCTTTCATATCATCATTATCCACCTTGGTCTCAGGTTGCTCACGTGCTCATTTTCAAGATTAAAATCACCAGAATGGAACTTCTCAAACCATCTCCCTACTGTGTGTTCATTATCCATATCCTTTCTAAACACTTTATTGATATTTCAAGCTGTCTATTCTTCATCGGTTCCCCAAAGGAATTTATACTAGGAAATAACATGAATTTTTGACTTATCTATGCTTTCACAAAAAAATTGCTCTACAAAAAAAATTTAGAAGATAATCACAAGTCAAAATATGCATTTGAAAGAATGAGGATGTACCTTTACAACAAACAAAAAACAAAAAAAAGTCAAAGTGAAATGTCAGAGATAATAACTGTCAAACTTTGTGCTTAAAAAAATAGGACATTTCATACTAAATAACTTACAAACACCAAAGAATGTCTGCCTACTTGGAAACAGGAGGAGTGGGGAATAAATGATCTACCCTCCACACTGCACGAGGGCTATGCCAGGACAGTAGCGGGCACATTGAGGGGTGAGAAGGGCATTACTCTGTTAGGATCTTGGCTCCACAACCCAACTTATTTTTCAGCAGGGACTAGATCTTGCAGAGTTTTATGTTAAGATGTTGAGGTTCCCCCCCCCCAAAATCAGTGGCACAGTATCGAAGAGTTTAAGCAGGGGAGTGAAGTGATCAAAATTTTGCATTGTATCTTTAATAGCTTGCTCTGCAAGTTTTGGTGATTAGAGGAGGATAAGGGGTAGAGTTACCAGAATTAGGAAAAAAAAACTGTGTGTGTGTGAATTGGACAACAAATAAACATGTTCTAAATAATTTATCAGACACACTTACACTAAAAAAAATTATTCACTGTTTATCTGAAATTTATGTTTAACTTTGTGTCTAGTGTTTTATTTGGTAACCCTGGAAGGAAATAAATAGAAAAAGAAATGGTAACTGCAGAACTGGTTTGATTTGGCTCAACTTTGTCAGTAACAAAATAACAAAAGGATGGGATAGTTTTTTTGTTTGTTTGTTTTTGTCAGTAACAAAATAACAAAAGGATGGGGTAGTTTTTTTGTTTGTTTGTTTTTGTCAGAGACAGAATCTCACCTTGTCGTCCTCGGTAGTAAAGTACTGTGGCGTTATAGCTCACAGCAACCTCCAGCTCTTGGGCTTAGGCGATTCTCTTGCCTCAGCCTCTGAGTAGCTGGGACTACACGCGCCCACCAGAACACCTGGCTATTTTTTTTGTTGCAGTTTGGCGGGGGCTGGGTTTGAACCTGCCGCCCTCAGTATATGGGGCCAGCGCCCTACTCACTGAGCCACAGGCGCTGCCCAGGATGGGCTAGTTTTCAGTGTGATAGACCTTCAGGTTGCTCCGATAAACAAAGCATGCTCAATTTGTGACCCCAGATTCCCCCAGAATGTAAAAGTCAACCAAGGGGGGAACCCAAGTGCTTAGGCCAGGGAAAGGGAACAGAAATAAGTAGTGTAGGGTGCCCTAAAGCCAGGGGTCCTCAGGCCACCTTTGCATGATCCAATCAGATCACACCTGCAGCATTTTCCTATTTCCCTCACTATTACTCTGTGCTCATAAAGCTTTACCTCAGGCCCCAACTTGGGGACACAGATTTGAATCTTGCCTCTTGTCTCCTTCCCAGTTGACTCCCAATAGAGATTTTTTTTTCTTAAAATCTGGCACTGTAGCATTGGCTTCTACGTGCATTGTGAAGCAAGTCCACTGCTTGGTAACAAAACCAACTAAGATGCTGTCACAGGAGTTGCTGATAGTGGAGTGGATTCCAGTTCAGTTTTGGAAGCAGACTCTTAAATATGGATTAATGTGACAAGTGAGGAGAGAACTTGGGAATAGGATGACACAGACTCTGTGGTGAGCCACTGGATAGACAGAGGTCTCAGTGTAGCCAGTGTCACAGAATAATAAAATTGGCTTTAAAATTTAAGTCTGCTAGGCCTGGCATGGTGGCTCACAACTGTAATCCTAGCACTCTGGAAGGCTGAGGTGGGTTGATTGCTTGAGCTCACAAGTTCAAGACCAGCCTGAGCAAGAGTGAGACCCTGTCTCTACTAAAAATAGAAAAACTGAGGCAAGAAGTTCACTTGAACCCAAGAGTTGGAGGTTGCTGTGAACTATGATGATGCCATGGCACTCTACCCAGGATGACAGCTTGAGACTCTGTCTCAAAAACAAACAAACAAACAAATAACAAAAAATTTCAATCTGCTGCTATTCCTGTTGTAAAGTCATGGACCACATATAGCCATGCTCATTACATTTACCTGTTTATTAGCTGACTTCACTATAATCTGGTATTGAAACTGAGACAGAGAAAAAGGGTCTTATGTTCTGCCAAAATAAAAAAGGAAATTAAAAAAAAAGAAAACAAAAGATAAATTCAATGAAAGACAATGTATACACCTTATAGTCTTAGCACTACTGCGTCTAATATGACTTAGTATGTAACTTAGAATATTATTAAAAAGGCACTAGACTCACAAAACAATGTAAATTAGTCCATAGGTTGGAGGAACACTGTGTTCTGATCTGTCTGTGTGACTCTGGATAAGTCCCTTAACTTCCTGTTTTTAAAGAGCAATGTTTATCTGTCTTATCTATGTGTCTATATATCTATCTATCTTTTTGGCCCACCACTTTCACTTTTTTTTTTAAATTTCAGGTTAATATGAGGGTACAAAAAACTAGGTTATAATATTTACATTTGTTATGTAGAGTTCCTCTTGAGCTGTGTCTCACACCCAAAAGGTGTGCTATATACCTTTACATTATGTCCATTAATTGGGAGGACACCAATCCCTTCCCCTCCTCTCTCCCTCCTCCCTCATTTTCCCTTTCCCCAATTTGAATTGAATTAAGTTTTTCTCCTATGTGGGAGAGTATTAGATTGTCTATTGGTTTCACATTAGTATTGAGTATATTGGATATTTGCTTTTTGATTCTTGTGATATATTACTAAGAAGAATGTGTTTCAAATTCATCCAGGTTAATACAAAAGATGTAAAGTCTCCATCTTCTTTTATGGCTGAATAGTATTCCATGGTGTGCAAGTACCATAATTTGTTAATCCATTCCTGGGTTGATGGGCATTTAGGTTGTTTTCACATCTTGGTGATTGTAAATTGAACTGCGTGATAAACAATCTAGTGCAGGTGTCCTTATGATAAAATGATTTTTTTTTTCTTCTGGGTAGGTGCCTGGTAATGGGACTGCAGGATCAAACGGGAGGTCTAATTTGACATCTTTGAGGATTCTCCATACTTCTTTCCAAAGAGGCTATATTAGTTTGCAGTTCCAGCAACAGTATAAAAGTGTTCCCCTCTCTCCACATCCACGCCAGCATCTGCAACTTTGGGATTTTTGTGATGTGGGGTAATCTTACAGCTAATCTTTTTGTGATGTGGGCTAATCTATGTGGGGTTAGGTGATATCTCAGGGTGGTTTTGGTTTGCATTTCTCTGATAATTAGGGAAGATGAGTATTTTTTCATATATTTGTTAGCTATTCATCTGTCTTCCTCAGGGCAAGTTTTTTCATGTCTCTTGCCCAGTGATAGCAGATTATTGGGTTTTGTTGTTGATTGTTGTTGTAGTTCTCTATAGATTCTCGTTATCAATCCTTTGTCAGATTCATAAGATGCAAATAAATTTCCCCATTTTGAAGGTGGTCTATTTGCTTTAATTTTTGTGTCCTTAGCTGTGCAGAAGCTTTTACATTTAATTAAGTCCCCTTTGTTTTTGTTGTTGTTGCAATTGCCACTGAAATCTTCTTCATAAAATCTTTTCCCAGACCAATATCCTCAAGAGTTTTTCCCACATTTTCTTCTAGGATTTTTCTCATGTCATGTCTCAGATTTAAATCTTTTATCTATCTTGAGTCAATTTTTGTAAGTACTGAAAACTGCAGGTCCAGTTTCAGTTCTTATTCAGTTCTCCCAGAATCATTTACTGAATGGGGATTCTTTTCTCCAGTGTATGCTTTTGTTTGGTTTATCAAAGATCAGATGACTATAAAAGACTGGTTTTATTTCTTGGTTTTCTATTTGGTTCCATATGTCTATGTCTCTATTTTTGTGCCAATACCATGCTATTTTGATCACTGTGGACTTTTAATATAACCTAAAGCCCGTTAGAGTGATGCCTCCAGCTTTGTTTTTGTTACTACAAATTGCCCGGGCTCTAAGGGTTTTTTTCTGGTTCCATAGGAAACAAGAAACTGTTTTTTTTTCTCCAGTTCTGTAAAGTATGATATTGGTATTTTAATGGGTATTGCATTGAACATGTAGATTGCTTTGGTAGTACAGACATTTTAACAATGTTGATTCTTCCCAGCCAAGAGCATGGTATGTTCTTCCATTTGTTAATGTCTTCTGCTGTTTCTTTCCTTAGGGTTTCATAATTCTCTTTGTAGAGGTCCTTTATGTCTTTTGTTAGGTATATTCATAGGTATTTCATTTTCTTTGAAGCTACTGTGGAGGGAACTGTGTCTTTGATTAGCTTCTCAATTTGTCTGTTATTGGTCTATATAAAGGCTACTGATTTGTGGACATTGATTTTATACCCTGAGACATTACTGTATTTCTTGATTACTTCCAGGAGTCTTGTCATTGAGTCTCTGGGTTTTTCCAAATATAATATCATATCATTGGCAAAGAGCAAGAGTTTGACCTCCTCTACCCCCATTTGGATGCCCTGTATATCCTTCTCTTGCCTGATTGGATTGGCTAGAACTTCCAGCCCATGTTGAATACTCGTGGTGATAGAGGACATCCTTGTCTGATTCCAGTTGGATTGCTCTTCCTTCTCCATTTCCTTAAGATGGTTCATTAGGTTGTTGATGTGCTCTCTTTCTGTTTTTTGGATGTATGTATTTAATGCAATAAGTGTCCCCTTAGGACTACTTTTGCAGTATCCAACAGGCTTTGGTAGCTTGTAGCTTCTTTGTTGTTATGTTCAAGGAATTTAATAATTTCCTTCTTTATCGCTTCCTTCACTCAACTGTCCTTCAGCATAAAGTTGTTTGGTTTTCAGGCCTTTGTGTGGGGATGAAACTTTATATTGGAATTGAGTTCCACCTTTATTGCCTTGTGTTCTGAGAAGATACAAGGTATAATTTCAAATATTTTAATTTTGTTGAGATTTGATTTGTGTTTTAGGATATGATCTATTTTGAAGTATGTTCTATGGGCTGATGAGAAGAACATACATTCCTAAACTTTGGGATGGTGTGTTCTATATGAGTCTATTAAGCCCATTTTTTCTAAGGTCACATTTATTTCCTTTGTATCTTTGTTTAGTTTCTGTTTAGAGGATCTATCCAGTTCTGTCAGAGGGGTGTTAAAGTCCCCAACTATTATGTTATTATAGGATATCATATTGCTCAGACCAATTAAGGTCTGTTTCATAAATCTGGGAGCATTTAAGTTGGGTTCATAAACATTTAGAATTGAAATGTCCTCTTGTTGTATTATTCCCTTGCCTAGTATAAAGACAAAGATTTGTCTTTCTTAATTTTAGTTGCTTTACATTTATATCTGAAAATAATATTGCAACCCCTCCTTTCTTCTGATTTCCAGTTGCCTGAAGTATTGTTTTCCAACCCTTAACCCTGAGACTTGTTTTTTCCTTCATGGTTAGGTGTGTTTCCTGGAGGTAGCTATACATGGCTTGTTGTTTTTTAACCCAATCGGCCAGTCTGTACCTCTTCAGTGGGGAATTCAAGCCTTTACATTTATTGAGAGACTTGGTAAGTGTGGTGAAGTTCTGTTCATCCTATTTTGTGAAAGTCCATTGGTTAATTTTATCCTTTGTGCCATAGTGGAAGCTAGGTTTTGGCCTTTAGTTTCTGGGTATTTACTTTGGTGATGGTCCATTGTGGTGGTCATTGCGGAAAATAGGTCTAAGTATTTCCTGTAGATCTGGTGTTGTTGTCGTGAATTTCCTAAATGTTTGCATATCAGTGAAAGATTTCATTTCTCTATTGATTTTGAAGCTTAGTTTAGCAGGATACATAATTCTGGGCTGAAAACTGTTTTGTTTAAGAAGGTTAAAGGTAAATGACTATTCTCTTCTGGCTTGGAAAGTTTCAGCTGAAAAGTCTGCTGTCACTCTGATGGATCTGTCCCCACAGATCAATTGGTACTGACTCTTGGTTGCTTGCAGAATTTTCTCTTTTATCTTGACTTTGAGCAGGTTTATTACAAGATGCTCTGTTTGTGTTGAGACAACCTAGGTTTCAATATCCCTCCAAAAGGAGTCTTTTGGAATCTTTTGTGATACTTGGAAAATTTTTATTTATGTTATCCTCCAGACGGCTTTCCATTCCTTTGGGATGTTCTTTTTCCCCTTCAGGGATCCCTGTAATTCATATGTTTGAATGCCTTGTGATGTTCCATTCTCTGAGTGAATGTTCTGCTTTCTCTCTCTTCTTTTCTGCCTGTTCAGCTGCCTGGTTTAGCTCTAGAGCTTTATCCTCTAGCTCTGAGATTCTTTCTTCTCCATGGTCTTATCTGTTATTGATACTTTTTACTGCATCTTTAAGTTCCCCAATTGACTATTTCAGTTTCTTAAGCTTCACCATACTAATTCTAAATTCTTCATATCTCTCATTCATTGTTGGTTTTTTTTTTTTTTTTTTTGGATTTACTGTTGGTTATTTTCCACTTTCTCATCAATTTCCTTTATTGTTTTTGCCATCCATAGTTTAAATTCCTTTTTTGTCATAGAAATTTAAACTATGGATGGCAAAAACAATAAAGGGAATTGATGAGAAAGTGGAAAATAACCAAAAGTAAATGAATGAGAGATATGATGAATTTCTTTAAAAAACTTTAAAATTATTTCTTTATAGGTGGAATCCTTTGCAGTAGCTACCTCATGATCCCTTTGGGTAGGTATTGCTATGTTCTGTTGGTTCCTTCCTTGTGTGTTTTTTTCTTGTTCACTTCCTTCCCCTACTTTTTCCTTTCTTTATCTCCTTCACTTTAAATTACCTTGTCTCTGAGCCTAAGTGTTGAAGTGGTCTTTTGGTATGAGGTGAATAGGAAGACAATGGTAAGGATTGAGAAAGGAGAAAGAAAAGAAAAAGGTAAAGAAAGAAAAGAAGAGGCTTGAGGGGAAAGAATTGAAGAAACAGAGAGAAGAAGGAAGAAAAAAGACATAAAAAATGGTGGTGTTCAGCAGGGTGCTTAAACCCACACCCACAACTCTAGGACTTTAGGGAAGGGCAGACTGAGTGGGTCCTTTGAGGTAAGGAGCTGGCCAGCGAGCCTTTGCCTGTACCCAGGCACTTGCCTTGTGTGCTGGTCCTTCTCAGCTCCAGACCTCCTTGTTGGCTCCTACAGTCTCCCACTTTTTCACTGTGCCCCACAGAGGGAGGTTTCTGAGTAAGTTTCTCCAGCCAGAGGTGGCTGAAGTCCTCTCTCCCCTGTCTCACCCCAGGTGGCTGGTAAGGAGATGTCTCTAGTCTGCCATCTTGCTCCAACACTCTCCCTTAACTTCTTGATTATGTAAAATGTAATTAATCTGTCCTATTACATGGCTATTGTGAATTTCATATGAATTCCAAATATGAAATTTTATTTTATTTTATTTTATTATTTTAAGACAGAGTCTCATTCTGTCACCCTGGGTAGAGTGGCATGGCACTCTTGCAGCAACCTCAAATTCTTGGTCTTAAACAATCCTTTTGCCTTGGTCTCCTGAGTCGCTGGGACTACAGGTGCCCACCACAATGCCTGGCTAACTTTTCTATTTTTTGTAGAGATATTTTTTGTCTTGCTCTTGCTCAGGCTGGTCTCAGACTCCTGAGATTATGCAATTCACCTGCCTCAGCCTCCCAAAATGCTAGGATTACAGATGTGAGCCACCACTCCCAGCCTCTGAAAAAAATCTTTTAATAATATCTAGGTACCATTGTAGACCGAATGTTTATTTCCCCTGCAAATTTATATGTAGAAGACCTAATCCCCTATGTGATGTTATTTGGACATGAGATAATTAGGGTTAAGTAAGGCCATGATGGTAAGGGTTTCATGATAGGATTTGTGGTCTTAGTGAGTAGGGCGCCGGCCCCATATGCCGAGGGTGGTGGGTTCAAACCCAGCCCCGGCCAAACTAACAACAACAACAAAAAAAATAGCCGGGCATTGTGGCGGACGCCTGTAGTCCCAGCTGCTCGGGAGACTGAGGCAAGAGAATCGCGTAAGCCCAAGAGTTAGAGGTTGCTGTGAGCCGTGTGACGCCACAGCACTCTACATGAGGGCGGTACAGTGAGACTCTGTCTCTACAAAAAAAAAAAAAAAAAGAAGAGGAGAGAAATTGCTCCCTCTATGTGTTTCTCTCTCCCCCAAAGATACTAATGCACCAATGAAAGGCCTTGTGAGGACACAGTGAGAAGGCCATCTGCAAGATTGGAAGAGAGACCTCACTAGAAATCAAATAGGCTGGAATCTTGATCCTAGACTTCTGGCATCCAGAACTGTGAGAAAATACATTTATGTTGTTTTGGCCACCTAGTTTATGGTATTCTGCTACAGTAGCCTGAGCTGACTAAAATAGGTACCTTCCTTTCTTTCTTTTCTTTCTTTCTTTCTCTTTCTTTCCTTCCTTCCTTCCTTCCTTCCTTCCTTTCAAAAGTAATTGGTATTTAATTAAAAAATTTTAGATGGGAGACAAGATGGCTGACTGAAGCCAGCTTTCCACAGAGGCTCCCGTCCAGTAGGAGAGTTAAAGGACAAAAATTCAGCAAGTAACCTGGTGGATTTGAGCTGCACTAAGAGAGAAGGTTGAAGAACGCACGTCAACCCCACTGAGGTGAGCTGCGACCACAAGGATACAAACAAAAGGTACAAAATCCATCACCAAGCGGACAGGAGTCCCCTCCCCCATGAGAACAGCTCAGAGTGCCCCACAAACAATCGGGCAGAGTTCAAAGGTCCTCCCACTACACTCCGTGGGAGAGACCCTCTAAAAACTGGACCTATCTCCCCTACTAGGGTGCCACGGTGTCCTCCTGCCAGGCATAAAACTGTGTAAACTGTATATAGTCTCTACCTGGAATTATGAGCTCCCAGCACTCCCCTTTACTCACACTGAGGTCTGGAGGGCAGTCCCGGTCGGCGGAGAGGGGACTGCACCGGAATGGCAGTTCCCTGAGGCATAGTGTGACAGCCGTCTTTTGGTGACAATACTGCCAGGCATGAAACTGTGTAAAGCTGTGTGTGTTCTCTGCCCGCAACCCCAGGCTCTGAGTGCTCTCCGCACTCCCCTCTGCTCTCGCTAAAATGTCTGGAGGCCTGTCCCCCAGGGGTCCAGACTCTTGGGCCATTGCTCGAGGGGTGTAGGCAGTGCTGGGCTGCAGCTGCTCGGTGCAGACTCTAGGGTACGGGAGCGGAGAGAGGACGGTTGGCTGGAAGGGAGCTACAATGGAGCAGTGGTTGCCTGAGCCATAAAACAGCAGCCCTCTTTTGCTAGCAATACGGCTTACTACCGAATATTCTGAAGCCACACCCCCAGTCTCCCTGGGCAACCAGAGACTCTGAGTATAGGATTTGCCTGAAGCTACTCCAACTTGCAAACTGGGGAAACTCCCAGGGCAGGGCTGACCCAGAGGTCCGCTTTACTAAACCTAAGACGCACCTGGCCCTCAGGGGATCGTCAGCCTAGAAACAATACAAGAGCCAAGACAAGCTGATTTGGAACTCAATTCAGCTTCTCTTCTGCAGGGGAACTGCAGAGTTGTTCTGTTCTGTTCTGTCAGTAACATTAATCAGGGGCGAGACTGGACCTGAGTGAAAACCCCCCAACCTTCATCAAGTGCCCGAGGTTGTTAGGCCTCACCTCCTCCTGCTAGAGAGAGGCAGAGCGCAGCGGCCTGGCAGACTTCCTTGTGATTCAGGCAGGTGCAAACTCCTGGAGTACCAATTCACTACAGACAACTGGGTCAGCCAACTGCAGGGCTATCAGTGACTGGGTGTGACAGTGGGGCAAGGTAAGGAAGGAGGCATCAACCTTCCCAGACTGATCTATTGGCTGGGTGGCTCCTCCTGACTCCATGCAGCACTGGAGCAAGCCACACCAGAGTAGTCACCAGACCCCTGTGATCCAGTTCCCAGAGACCTCTTAAACGCTCACCCGAGACAGGTGCAGACTGAGACAGTTGATTTGGACTTTTGGAACTGAACCAATCGCCTGAGGACAAATCAGGTGGTGCCCTGGGTGCACGGTGGTAGGAAGGTTTGATTTTTCTTTTCCAATTGTTTGCCGGTGGGGGGGTGGGGTGACTTAATTGCTGATATTTCTCCACAGCTGAGACTTCAATCCAGAGTAACTGTTTCACTAGGATGGAACAGAAACCAGCTGAAAACAGACAGAACCACTTAGCCCCACCACACCAGACAGGGCTCCAGTTTCTCAGGCCACAACACTGTACAGGCCCTCGACAAAGCCCCAGGGGAAAAAAATCAGAGGGAGTAAAACAACCATGGGGCGGAATCAGTGGAAAAACTCTGGTAACATGAATAACCAGAATAGATCAACCCCCCCAAGGAAAGATATGGCAGATGCAATTGAAGATCCCATTCATAAACAACTGGCTGAGTTGTCAGAAATCGAATTCAGAATTTGGATTGCAGACAAGATTAACAAAGTGGAATTAGGAATTCGAGGAGAAATTCAAAAGTTGTCTCAAGAATTTAATGAATTTAAAGACAAAACCACCAAAGACTTAGACACACTGAAGCAAGAATTTGCAGCCCTCAAAGATATGAAAAATACAGTAGAATCCCTCAGCAACAGAATGGAGCAAGCAGACGAAAGGATTTCTGACATTGAAGATAAAGCCTTTGAACGCTCCCAAACTCTCAAAGAGGAAGAGAAATGGAGAGCAAAAACGGATCACTCTTTCAGAGAGCTCTGAGATAATTCGAAGAAGGTGAATATCCAAATCATAGGAGCTCCAGAAACAGATGAAGTGGCCTCGCTGGGCACAGAGGCCCTTCTGCATGAAATTATGCAAGAGAATTTTCCAGATGTGCCTAGAGATTCTGAAATTCACATAGCGGACAGCTTCAGAACCCCAGCATGACTCAACCCCAATAAGACATCCCCCAGGCATATCATAATTAACTTCACCAAAGTTAATATGAGGGAGAAAATCCTCAAAGCTGCCAGGAGAAAGGAAACCATTACCTTCAAAGGGAAGAATATTAGAATGACTGCAGATCTCTCTGCTGAAACTTTTCAAGCCAGAAGAGGGTGGTCACTGACTTTTAATCTCCTAAAGCAAAATAACTTTCAACCCTGGATCTTGTATCCAGCTAAACTGAGTTTCATTTATGATGGAGAAATTAAATAATTTAATGACATTCATATGTTGAAGAAATTTGCCATAACCAAACCAGCTCTTCAGGATATTCTCAGACCTATCCTCCATAATGACCAACCCAATCCTATACCATAAAAGTAAACTCACTCAGAAACTTCAGATCAAACTCCAATTTCCACACTGGCGAAAGGATTAAAAATGCCCACTGGACTTCTGAAAAACTCAATACCCAAAACTTCACCAGACTTATCAATATTCTCCATTAATGTGAACGGCTTAAACTGTCCTCTAAAGAGGCATAGGTTAGCTGACTGGATACAAAAACTCAGGCCAGATATCTGTTGCATACAAGAGTCACATCTTAACTTAAAAGACAAATACAGACTTAGGGTGAAAGGATGGTCATCCATATTTCAGGCAAATGGTAATCAGAAAAAAGCAGGTGTTGCAATTTTATTTGCAGACACAATAGGCTTTAAACCAACAAAAGTAAGGAAAGACAAGAATGGTCACTTCATATTTGTTAAGGGTAATACTCAATATGATGAGATCTCAATTATTAATATCTATGCACCCAACCAGCATGCACCTCAATTTATAAGAGAAACTCTAACAGACATGAGCAACTTGATTTCCTCCAGGTCCATAATCGTCGGAGATTTCAACACTCCTTTAGCAGTGTTGGATCGATCCTCCAACAAGAAGCTGAGCAAAGAAATTTCAGATTTAAACCTAACCATCCAACATTTAGATTTAGCAGACATCTACAGAACATTTCATCCCAACAAAACTGAATACACATACTTCTCATCAGCCCATGGAACTTACTCCAAAATCGATCACATCTTAGGTCACAAGTCTAACCTCAGTAAATTTATTTATTTATTTATTTATTTATTTATTTTTTGAGGATGGTTTCTTTTTTTTTTTTATTGTTGGGGATTCATTGAGGGTACAATAAGCCATAACCTCAGTAAATTTAAAGGAATAAAAATTATTCCATGCATCTTCTCGGACCACCATGAGCTGAGTAACAACAGGAATCTGCATACTCATCCAAAAACATGAAAGTTAAATAACCATATGCTGAATGATAGCTGGGTCAGAGATGAGATTAAGAAAGAAATCGCCAACTTTCTGGAACAAAACAACAATGAAGACACGAACTATCAGAACCTCTGGGACAACGCAAAGGCAGTTCTAAGAGGGAAATTTATAGCACTGCAAGCCTTCCTCAAGAGAACGGAAAGAGAGGAAGTTAACAACTTAATGGGACATCTCAAGGAACTGAAAAAGGAAGAACATTCCAACCCCAAACCCAGTAGAAGAAAAAAAATAACCAAAATTAGAGCAGAATTAAATGAAATTGAAAACAAAAGAATAATACAACAGATCAATAAATCAAACAGCTGGTTTTTCGAAAAGGTCAATAAAATAGATAAACCTTTGGCCAACCTAATCAGCAAAAAAAGAGTAAAATCTCTAATCTCATCAATCAGAAACAACAAAGGTGAAATAACAACAGACACCTCAGAAATCCAAAAAATCCTTAATGAATATTACAAGAAACTGTATTCTCAGAAACATGAAAATCTGAAGGAAATTGACCGATACTTGGAAGCACGTCACCTTCCAAGACTTAGCCAGAATCAAGTGGAAATGTTGAACAGGTCCATATCAAGTTCGGAAATAGCATCAACCATACAAAACCTCCCTAAAAAGAAAAGCCCGGAACCAGATGGTTTCACATCAGAATTCTATCAAACTTTTAAGGAGGATTAGTACCTATATTACTCAACCTGTTCCAAAAGGTAGAAAAAGAAGGCAGACTACCTAACACATTCTATGAAGCAAACATCACCCTGTTCCCCAAACCAGGAAAAGACCCAACAAGAAAAGAAAATTATAGACCAATATCACTAATGAATATAGATGCAAAAATATTCAACAAGATCCTAACAAACAGAATCCAGCAACACATCAAACAAATTATACATCATGACCAAGTTGGTTTTATCCCAGGGCCTCAAGGCTGGTTCAATATATGTAAATCTATAAATGTAATCCAACGCATAAACAAATTAAAAAACAAAGACCATATGATTCTCTCAATCGATGCAGAGAAAGCTTTTGATAATATCCAGCATCCCTTCGTAATCAGAACACTTAAGAAAATCGGTATAGAAGGGACATTTCTTAAACTGATAGAGACCATCTACAGCAAACCCACAGCCAATATCACATTGAATGGAGTTAAATTGGAATCATTCCCACTCAGATCAGGAACCAGACAAGGCTGCCCATTGTCTCCATTGCTTTTTAACATTGTAATGGAAGTTTTAGCCACCGCAATTAGGGAAGAAAAGGTGATCAAGAGTATGTATATAGGGTCAGAAGAGATCAAACTTTCGCTCTTCGCAGATGATATGATTGTATATCTGGAAAACACTAGGGACTCTTCTACAAAACTCTTAGAAGTGATCAAGGAATACAGCAGTGTCTCAGGTTACAAAATCAACATTCATAAATCGGTAGCCTTTATATATACCAACAATAGTCAAGTTGAAAAAACAGTTAACGACTCTATCCCATTCACAGTAGTGCCAAAGAAGATGAAATATTTGGGAATTTATCTAACAAAGGACATGAAAGATCTCTATAAAGAGAACTATGAAACTCTAAGAAAAGAAATAGCTGAAAATATTAACAAATGGAAAAACATACCATGCTCATGGCTGGGAAGAATCGACATTGTTAAAATGTCCATACTACCCAAAGCAATATACAATTTTAATGCAATCCCTATTAAAGCTCCACTGTCATTCTTTAAAGATCTTGAAAAACAATACTTCGTTTTATATGGAATCAGAAAAAACCTCGAATAGCCAAGACATTACTCAGAAATAAAAACAAAGCAGGAGGAATTACGCTACCAGACCTCAGACTATACTACAAATCGATAGTGATCAAAACAGCATGGTATTGGCACAAAAACAGAGAAGTGGATGTCTGTAACAGAATAGAGAACCAAGAGATGAACCCACCTACTTACCGTTATTTAATATTTGACAAGCCAATTAAAAACATTCAGTGGCGGGGCGGCGCCTGTGGCTCAGTGAGTAGGGCGCCGGTCCCATATGCCGGAGGTGTTGGGTTCAAACCCAGCCCTGGCCAAAAACCACAAAAACATTCAGTGGGGAAAAGATTCCCTATTTAACAAATGGTGCTGGGTGAACTGGCTGGCAACCTGTAGAAGACTGAAACTGGACTCACACCTTTCACCATTAACTAAGATAGACTCTCACTGGATCAAAGATTTAAACTTAAGACATGAAAGTATAAAGATACTAGAGGAGAGTGCAGGGAAACCCTTGAAGAAATCAGTCTGGGCGAGTATTTTATGAGGAGGACCCCCCGGGCAATTGAAGCAGCTTCAAAAATACACTACTGGGCCCTGATAAAACTAAAAAGGTTCTGCACAGCCAAGAACACAGTAAAGCAAGCAAACAGCCCTCAGAATGGGAGAAGATATTTGCAGGTTATGTCTCCAACAAAGGCTTAACAACCAGAATCCACAGAGAACTCAAACGCATTAGCAAGAATAGAACAAGGGATCCCATCGCAGGCTGGGCAAGGGATTTGAAGAGAAACTTCTCTGAAGAAGACAGGTGCGCGGCCTTCAGACATATGAAAAAATGCTCATCATCTTTAATCATCAGAGAAATGCAAATCAAAACTACTATGAGATACCATCTAACTCCAGTGAGATTAGCCTATATCACAAAATCCCAAGACCAGAGATGTTGGCGCGGATGTGGAGAAAAGGGAACACTTTTGCACTGCTGGTGGGAATGCAAATTAATACATTCCTTTTGGAAAGAGATATGGAGAACACTTAGAGATCTAAAAATAGATCTGCCATTCAATCCTGTAATTCCTCTGCTGGGCATATACCCAGAAGACCAAAAATCACCTCATAACAAAGATATTTGTACCAGAATGTTTATTGCAGCCCAATTCATAATTGCTAAGTCATGGAAAAAGCCCAAGTGCCCATCGATCCACGAATGGATTAATAAATTGTGGTATATGTACACCATGGAATATTATGCAGCCTTAAAGAAAGATGGAGACTTTACCTCTTTCATGTTTACATGGATGGAGCTGAAACATATTCTTCTTAGTAAAGTATCTCAAGAATGGAAGAAAAAGTACCCAATGTACTCAGCCCTACTATGAAACTAATTTAGGGTTTTCACATGAAAGCTATAACCCAGTTACAACCTGAGAATAGGGGGAAGGGGGAAAGGGAGGGGAGGGAGGGGGGAGGTGGGTAGAGGGAAGTGGATTGGTGGGATTACACCAGTGGTGCATCTTACAAGGGTATATGTGAAACTTGGTAAACGGTCTGTGAAGCTAGTGAATGATGCCCCATGAATATATCAATGTACACAGCTATGATTTAATAAAAGAAAAAAAAATTAATACCAAAGCATAATCTGTTTTTGGTATTTCCCTGCCTTCTCCTTTTCTACCTCCCAAACACACTCATTAAAGGCAAGCTTCAAAAGGAAGATGTCACAAAAGGTGTGAGTTTGTTAGGAAGGGGAAAGGATCAGATAATCTGCTTGGGTTACAGGCCTTCCTGTTGGACTGGTTACTACAGCCACAGTAGCAGGGTACTCTTTTTTGCAGCCCTATCAATACTGCATAAAATAGGGGAGGCAGTTCTCCAAAGAAAAATGTGGTTTGTTACAAGAAGATAAGGAAATTAACTGGCATGTCAGCACCTCAAATATCCACAGCAATGTTTGAAAAGACATCTATAGTTTGCTGTAACTATTATTCATATGGAAATGTAATTAAAATTACAAATGAAGTATGCCTACTAAAGGATTGTTTTTAATAAAGAACTAGAAACAACACTAATGTTCATTCATAGAGAAGTGGCAAAATTAATTATTTTGTATTCATATAATATAATAGGAAACAAATTTTTTAAAAAGTATAGTTATATTTACTGACCCAAGAATGTAGCCTTCATATATTTTAAGGGGAAAAAAAAACTAGTTGTAAGACAATGTTTAAAACATTTTTTGTAAAAATTTAATGTTTAGAGAAATAACCCTTTAGGCATAAATTGTTAAAAGTGGTTTTCTTGGGGGAAAGTTGCTATTGGATTCCTCTTTTGTGTGTTATAAACTCCTAAAAGTATGATATTTTACAATAAACAAGTATTAATTTTGTATTAATATAGTTAAAATGATTGAGATAATATTTTAAAATTCATTATGAGCATTCAAAAAATAATAGACAAATATTCTCTCCCATTCCATAGGTTGTCTTTCCATTTTCTTGATGGCACCCTTTGAAACACAAATATTTAAAATTTTATCTATTTTATTTTTGTCACTTGTACTTTTGATGACCTAAGAATCCTCTGCCTAATGGAAATTTATAAAAAGGTACATCTATGTTTTGTTCTAAGACATTTACAGTTTTAGCTCTTAAATGTAGTCTATGTTCTATTTTGAGTCAATACTTCAGGTCTCTGTAGTAAGGAATCTAGTCTTTGCCCTCAGTTTCTGGGAGATAATCAATGTCATAACTTGATAGAAGTGTTCTTGTTTAGGGTGGTGGAAGCTGGCCACACTGGATCTTAGGATGAAGTTGGCCACACCGGAAAGACCAACTGTGTGATTTAGTGTGGGGTCCTGCCATGTTAGAAAGATCAACCATGTGATTGAAGGTGGGGGCTTTGGGTCACATGGTGTAGTCAACTATAGACTGAGTTCAATCATATGGGCAGTCAGTCAATCATTAATGGAACCCCATTACAAGCTCTGAACATTAAAGTGCTGACCTTCTCCAATTGACAATACTCTGTATATATTGTCAGACATTAGTGCTGGGAGTGCATGCATGCTGACTCCACAGGAAGAGGAAAACAGAAGCTTCATGTCTACTCTATGTCTCTTCCTTTGACTTGTTTAAATCTGCAACCTTTCCCTATCACAAACAGTAGCAATCATTATAATTGTTTGATTATCTTTGAATTCTGTGAGTTATGTTTAGCAAATTATAAAATCTGAATGTGTTTGGGAACTCTCCTGAATTTTCAGTTCTTGTCAGGAGTGATGGCAGTCTTGTGTATATTGTACTCTCTGATCTTGTAGTTGACCCCAAGTTATCATGGTTGGTGTCAGAAGTGGGATTCACTGGACCAAAACTGACTTGCTGGACATATGGTTTGAGAAGAAGAAAGATAAAGGATGTTAATAAACTTTTGATTTCTGGATGGCTATAAAGTCAACCATGATATGAAACTGCAGCTGTGTTGTAATTAGTTACTGGAAGTAAAATTTATCCATAGAATTTTGAAATGCTAGTCCCAACTCCCAGGGAGTTGTCTCACTGGATGCATAAGTAAATGCAGAATAACAAGAACAAAACGAAATATACAATCCCTTGGTTATTGTTATCTGTCATAGCTAAAATGCAAGTAAGGGAGAATGTTGGGTAGGTCCTGACACATGGCCAGGTTTGGATTACGGCTGCTGTGAGCTGCAGCTGTTAGCCTGTGGGGCCCCTACCAATGAAAGTAGTTACATTAAAAGTGAAAGAAAATGGTAGGATGGACCCTATGCTGGGCCAAACTTGGATCCCTTTGGGTGAAAGCTACAACTACTAGCTTCAAGGCCCCTACCAAAGGAAAAGTTATGCTGCAATAACAAATAATGAAGAAGGTTAAAATGATTTCTAAGAGAAAGGATAAAACTAAGGGGAAAGAAAAACAGGATAATTAGGACAGTCATGCAAGCAAAGTGAAACTCTTTAAATGATTATTAAGAAATCACATAAATAAAGGGAACAATGATGGGGCCCAAAGTATAGCTTCAATTTGGCTCTCTCAGAAGTTGGGTGGAAAGACAGAAGACTTGGGAGGGGAGACAAGATGGCGGACTGAAGCCAGCTTTCAACAAAGGCTCCCGTCCAGAAGGAGAGTTAAGGGACAGGAATTTAGTAAGTATCCTGGTGGACTTGAGCCTCACCAAGAGAGAAGGCTGAAGAACGCACATCAACACCGCTGAGGCAAGCTGTGATCACAAGGACGCAAACAAAAGGTACAAAATCCACCACGAAGCGGTCGGGAGTCCTCCTCCCCCATGAGACCGGCTCAAGAGCCCCACAATTGAACAAGCGGGCAGAAATTAAAGGCCCTCCCACTACACTCCACGGGAGAGACCTTCTAAAAACTGGACCTACCTCCCCTACTGGGGTGCCGTGGCGTTCTCCTGCCGGACATAGGGCTGAATAAAACTTTGGGAATCCTTTGCCGGCAACCCTGAATCCCCGGCGCTCCCCTCCCACCCACTGAGGTCTGGAGGCCTGTCCCCCAGGACTTCGGATCCTTGGGTGATTTCTCAAGGGGAGTGGACAGTCCCCGAGTTGCGACTGGTCAGCATTGACTCTGAGGCGCGCGAGTGAGGAGAGGGCACCGGGCTGAGGGGGAGTCACGCCTCGCGGCACTTCCCTGCGGTGCAGTGCAGCAACCCTCCCCGGGCATACGGGGCCCAAGACTGAATAAGACTCTGGCCTCCCCGCTGAGAGCTGAGAACCCCTACTCCCACTCGGGGTCTGAGGGCCTATCCCCCAGGAGTTCGGCTCCTTGGGTGATTTCTCGAGGGGAGTGCACAGTGCCTGAGCTGCGTCAGGTCAGCGCTGACTCTGGGATACGTGAGCGGGGAGAGGGCACTCTGCTGAGGGGAAATCAAGCCTTGGCGGCACTTCCCTGCGGTGCAGTGCAGGAGCCCTCCCCGGACCGTAGTATTGCGTAAAACTGAATGAAACTCTAGCTTCCCCCAGCCCCACTCCCAATCGGGGTCTGGGGGCCCATCCCCCAAGAGTTCTGATTCTTGGGGGATCTCTTAAGGGGTGTGGACCCAGCACAAACTGCGGCCGCTCAGTGCTGACTCTGGGGAGCGGGACAGAGGAGAAAAGGGTCGCCTGAGTGCCCACACCAGAGCAGCAGTTCCCTGGAGGTAGATCAACAGCCGTTTTTTCTTTAACGGCAGAACGCTCACTTCTGGATATTCTGAGGCCACACCCCCTGTCTCCCTGGGCAACCAGAGGAGGCCACCGGTGACACGGCTCACAAACCCAGGAAGCTTCCAGGGCGGGGCCGACCCAGAGAGGTGTTCAGACGCAATTCTCCAGCAGCAAAGACATTTGAACTCAAAACAGCCCGTCTTCTGTAGGTGACCACAGGAACAGAGACAGAACCTCACAAAGTTGTCTGTTCTGTTCTGTTCTGTTCTGTTCTGTTCTGTTCTGTTCTGTTAGCAGCATCCATCAGGGACGGGGCTAAGCCTGAGTGAACACCTCCTTCCCATCACCTGCATCAAACACTCAAAGATGTCAGGCCCCATCTCCTCCTGCTAGATAGCAGCAGTCTGCGGGGGCCTGGCAGACTTCCTTGCGATTCAGGCAGGTGCAAACCCCTGGAGTGTCTGTTCACTGCAGGCAACTGGGTTAGCCATCTGCAGAGATACCAGTGACTGGATCCGATGGAGGGGCAAAGTGGGGAAGGAGACGTCAACCTTCGCAGACTGCTCTGTTTGCTGGGTGGCTCCTCCTGACTCCACGCTGCACTGGGGTGAGCTGTGTCAGAGGAGTCACCAGGCCCCTGTGATCCAGTTCCCAGAGACCTCTTGAACCCTTCCACCCGAGACAAGTGCCGATTGAGACAGTTGATTTGGACCTTTTGAACTGGGCTAATAGACTGAGGACTTTTCAGGTGGTGCCCTGGGTGTGCGATTGTAGGAAGGTTTGATTCTCCTTTTCCAACTGGGGCCAGAGGTGGGCAGGCGGGGTGACTTAATTGCTGATTTTTCCACACAGCTGAGACTTCAAGCCAGAGTAGAAGTTGCAATAGGATCGAACAGAAACCAGCTGAAAACAAGACAGAACCACTTTGCTCCACCACACCAGACAGGGCCCCAGTTTCTCAGGCCACAACACTGTACGGGCCCTTGATAAAACCCCAGGGGAAAAACCAAAGGGAGTAAACCATGGGGCGGAATCAGCAGAAAAACTCTGGTAACATGAATAACCAGAATAGATCAACCCCCCCCAAGAAAAGATACGGCAGATGTGATTGAAGATCCCATTCATAAACAACTGGCTGAGATGTCAGAAGTCGAATTCAGAATTTGGTTTGCAGACAAGATTAATAAAATGGAATTAGGAATTCAAGGAGAAATTCAAAAATTGTCTCAAGAATTTAATGAATTTAAAGACAAAACCACCAAAGACTTAGACACACTGAAACAAGAACTTACAGCCCTCAAAGATATGAAAAATACAGTAGAATCCCTCAGTAACAGAATGGAGCAAGCAGAAGAAAGGATTTCTGACATTGAAGATAAAGTCTTCGAACGCTCCCAATCTCTCAAAGAGGAAGAGAAATGGAGAGCAAAAACGGATCACTCACTCAGAGAACTCTCAGATAATTCGAAAAAAAACAACATAAGGGTTATAGGAATTTCGGAGAACGATGAAGTGGCTGCCAAGGGCACAGAGGCCCTTCTACATGAAATTATGAAAGAAAAATTTCCAGACATGCCTAGAGAATCTGAAATTCAGATAGCAGACAGCTTCAGAACCCCAGCACGATTCAACCCCAATAAGCCATCTCCCAGACATATCATAATTAGCTTCACTAAAGTTAACATGAAAGAGAAGATTCTCAAAGCAGCCCAGCGAAAGAAAACTATAACGTACAAAGGTAAGAATATTAGAATAACTGCAGATCTCTCTGCTGAAACTTTTCAAGCAAGAAGAGGCTGGTCACTGACTTTTAATCTCCTAAAGCAAAATAACTTTCAACCCAGGATCTTGTATCCAGCTAAACTGAGTTTCATCTATGATGGAGAAATTAAATACTTCAATGACATTCATATGTTGAAAAAATTTGCCATAAGTAAACCAGCTCTTCAGGATGTTCTCAGACCTATCCTCCACAATGACCAACCCAATCCTATACCACAAAAGTAAACTCACTCAGAAACTTCGGATCAAACTCCAACTTCCACACTGGCAAAAGGATTAAAAATGTCCACTGGACCTTTGAAAAACTTGATACCCAAAATTCCACCAGACTTATCAATACTCTCCATCAATGTGAATGGCTTAAACTGTCCTCTAAAGAGGCATAGTTTAGCTGACTGGATACAAAAACTCAAGCCAGATATTTGTTGCATACAAGAGTCACATCTCAACTTAAAAGACAAATACAGACTCAGGGTGAAAGGATGGTCATCCATATTTCAGGCAAATGGTAATCAGAAAAAAGCAGGTGTTGCAATTTTATTTGCAGATACAGTAGGCTTTAAACCATCAAAAGTAAGGAAGGACAAGAATGGTCACTTCATATTTGTTAAGGGTAATACTCAATATGACGAGATCTCAATTATTAATATCTATGCACCCAACCAGAATGCACCTCAATTTATAAGAGAAACTCTAACACACATGAGTAACTTGATTTCCTCCAGCTCCATAATCGTTGGAGATTTCAACACTCCCTTGGCAGTGTTGGATCGATCCTCCAGAAAGAAGCTGAGCAAAGAAATCTTAGATTTAAACCTAACCATCCAATATTTAGATTTAGCAGACATCTACAGAACATTTCATCCCAACAAAACTGAATTCACATACTTCTCATCAGCCCACGGAACTTACTCCAAAATTGATCACATTTTAGGTCACAAGTCTAACCTCAGTAAATTTAAAGGAATAGAAATTATTCCATGCATCTTCTTGGACCATCATGGAATAAAACTTGAATTGAGTAACAACAGGAATCTGCATACCCATACAAAAACATGGAGGTTAAATAACCTTATGCTGAATGATAGCTGGGTCAGAGATGAGATTAAGAAAGAAATCACCAATTTTTTGGAACAAAACGACAATGAAGACACAAACTATCAGAACCTCTGGGACACTGCAAAGGCAGTTCTAAGAGGGAAATTTATAGCACTGCAAGCCTTCCTCAAGAGAACGGAAAGAGAGGAAGTTAACAACTTAATGGGACATCTCACGCAACTGGAAAAGGAAGAACATTCCAACCCCAAACCCAGTAGAAGAAAAGAAATAACCAAAATTAGAGCAGAATTAAATGAAATTGAAAACAAAAGAATAATACAACAGATCAATAAATCAAAAAGTTGGTTTTTTGAAAAGGTCAATAAAATAGATAAACCTCTGGCCAACCTAATCAGGAAAAAAAGAGTAAAATCTCTAATATCATCAATCAGAAACAACAAAGACGAAATAAACACAGACTCATCAGAAATCCAAAAAATCCTTAATGAATATTACAAGAAACTTGGGAATCGGTGGGATCACACCTGTGGTGCATATTACAGGGGTATTTGCGAAACTTGGTAAATGTAGAATGTAAATGTTTTGGCACAGTAACTGAGATAACGCCGGAAAGGCTATGTTAACCACTGTAATAAAAATGTGTCAAATGGTTTATGAAGTGAGTGTATGATGCCCCATAATCATATCATTGTATACAGTTATGATTTAATAAAAAAAAAAAAAAAGACAGAAGACTTGGCTTGGCCCCTGTAGCTCAGCAGCTAGGGCACCAGCCACATACACTGGGGCCTGCCAAACAACAATGACAACTACAACTAATAATAGCTGGGAGTTGTCGTGGGCACCTATAGTCTCAGCTACTTGGGAGGCTGAGGCAAGGGACTCACTTAAGCCCAAGAGTTTGAGGTTGCTGTGAGCTGTGATGCCACAGCACTCTACCACGGATGACTCTGTCTCAAAAAAAGAAAGAAAGAAAGAAAGAAAGATGGAGACTTATTTGTCTTCAACTTCTGAAGGGTCCAAAACAGACTTAGTTAGTGGTAGAGAGGGGAGTTAGGGAACCACCTGGTCCCAGGAGTACCAAGGAGAACAGAACATACATCTTCTAGTTGTGAAAGATAGTCAGTCATGTAGTGACCAGTAGACACAAGGAACCAGATGGTTTCCAAAGGACAACGCAAAAGCCTGCAGGTGGACCAGCTGGCCCTCTTCTACCCTGTGGACCATGAAATTTTCTCCCTCTTGGGTATTGTCTTGGAGAGGAGAAAAACAGTCAAGTTGGGTCCTTGAATTTGACTAGTTGACTAGATGTTTGTTATCTTTTTAATGACCCCCATTAATTTCTGTGCTGGGCTTCTATATTGTTTGAATAAGGTAATCTGTTATTTACTAAAAAATAAACAAACAAAACATGTAAGTCAAAAATTTTAAGTGAAGATAATTTGGAAGAGACTGTTTTAAATGAAAAAAAAAAAAACCTGGGATAATTTTAATCAGCAACTTTAAGATTTTACCCTCTCCACTGGAAAGATTCAGAGGACAATGAAGTCTGTTCTAGAAACAAAGGAACAGTATGTATGTGTGCACATGTGTGTGTGTAATTTAGCACATCTGAAGTATACTACTTATATTTTTAACCCATTTCATGTCAAATATGTAAAGCTTAGGTGATTTGGTACAGAAGGGTGGAAGGGAGCTGGGGGATTGTGTCTCTCATAACTCTCATTTAAAAATCCCTTGTCACCTCCAGAACCAGGTGGAGGTGTCTGAAAACCAATCCGCCATCTGATGAAATTTGTCCTTTGGTCTTTAAGTGACTTCACAATAACACAACTGCTTAGTTAGTGGGAGAGGCTAGGCTGACACCCAGGGACTTAACTTCTAGGGCTTTAACAAGGAATAGGCCAAGCCAGCCTTACTCCTTACAATAGGTTGACATTTTCTTCAAATAAATCATGTTTGCATTTTTAACAATTGCTTTTGAAACAAAGCCTTTCTGTTAATCTAATATTAATAAATCTGATATTCTATCACAGGGCTTTCTAAATCTTGTCTTTCTTGAAATTTAGGACCAGGTAATTCTTTTTGAGGGGTGGGGTCAGGTGTGCTGTCCTGTGCACCAGAGGATATTGAGCAGCATCTTAATCTTTACTCACCATATTCCAGTAGGACTACCCAAGTCCCATCCCAGTTGAGATAAAAAAATCTCTCTAGATATTGCCAAATATCTCCTGGAGGTCAAAAATTATCCTCAGTTGAAAGCTGTTGCTTTTTCATTATGATTTACTATGAGTTACTGTATTTTGCCATGTAAAATGTGTCCCCAGGTATATATAACACGCACTTGTATTTTTGGCCCAAACTTTCAGGAAAATGCCCCCATGAAAGTGGCTGGCTCTTGGCCCAAGAGACACATCTGACTTATACTACATATATTTTTAACCTATTTCATCTAAAATACATAAAGCATAGGTAATTTGGTGTAGAGGGAGGTATACCAGGAAGGAGCTCTTGAACTCTTGTGTCTAGCATGTGTCCCTGGGAGGCCACTTGCACAGGGAAAGTGTGATTTAAATGGTTGTAGTAGTGGGTAGTGGATGGGACAGATTATGTAAATAGGTTTGCTGTAAATTTTTCCATGAGATGGCACTCAGAGATATCTTTGTTTCAATTTTTCATCTTGTAAAAATGTTTGTGATTTTTTTATCCTCCTTCAGAACAGAAAGAACTGTGACTTGCGTTTCACAACTTCCATAATTGATATCATGTACTTTAGTCAGACTTGTCATGTTTCCAACCATTACAATTCTCTTTTTCTTCTCTCTGAAGTGTTAGGTCTTTGGGGGTGGAAGCTGAACAATAGAGAAAACACTTGTCTCCTCTTGGGCCCTTTGCTTTGACACATGATTATGCCCTAACCCTACCCTGGCCTCTTACCCTATCTGGGGAGAAAAATGTCACAATGACTCAGGCTGGCCAAGTACCCAGCATTTGTGGCTTAGCAGTCTTTCTTTGGCCATATCCACTCTTACTGTATCATCATGCTCAAATATTAAAAATATTTCCCAAGCATCTCAAAATTTCCTTTAAAAAGCCACTCACAGATTTTCTAAATGCTTCTGCAATATTGTGTTATTTTTAGCAAATATATCCTCCTGGGTATTTTTTTATACATGTTAACTATATGCTTTGAATAAAAAGATTAAGCTCCTTGCTTAATGAGCATTACATTTGTTTTTTTCAGGATTTCTTCTCAGAAGAATTTTTGTCTATATTTACAATTAATCAACTTTCTTTAATAATAGAGAAGCAGTTCTTAAACTCCTCAGCTCATCTCATGTGTAGACTTTACTAGAAAAATTCCACAATATTATTGGTTCTCAGCATAAACTATTGAATGTTTCCTTTTTCACTTTGTATTTAAGCTTTTATGGTGGTCATTTTTTGTGTGACAGTATATATCAAGGAGTATTTGTCCACTCGCTCATGGAAATAGTCCAACATAATGAAAATGTGGTACAAATACTCATGTGATTAGAAAATAATTCCAAAAAGGGCAAGAGTGTTCAATAAAGTATTAACAATAGAGCAATAGGAGGCGGAGAAAGATGGCAGCCGAGTAACAGCTTCCTTGCATCTGGGCACTGTGAGTCTGGGGATATAGGACTCCAGGCATCTCTGGCTGGTGGGATCTGCCTATCATCACCCCTGAGAGGATACAGGGAGTCAGCGAGAGACTTCTGGACCCCAAGAGGAGGACTAAAACAGTGGAAAACCGGCAAGTGGTCGCGTGTGTTCAATCCGTCTAAACCCGCCCGCAAATTCCACAGGCACGAGAACTTAAAGAGCAAGAGGAAGTGAAAGGAAAATTAGGGCAAGGAAACAGATAAAAGAAATCACCCATGAGGAAGAATCAGCAGAAAACTCCAGGCAACATGAAGAACCAATCCAGAACAACCCCGCCAAGGGACCATGAGGTAGCTACTGCAGAGGATTCCACATATACAGAAATGTTAGGAATGACAGAAAGGGAATTTAGAATACACATGTTGAAAACAATGAAAGAAATGATGGAAACAATGAAGGAAACTGCTAATAAAGTGAAAAATAACCAAAAAGAAATCCAAAAACAGAATCAAATCAGAGATGAACGATATGAAGAATATAAAAAGGATATAGCAGAGCTGAAGGAAATGAAACAGTCAATCAGGGAACTTAAAGATGCAATGGAAAGTATCAGCAACAGGTTAGACCATGCAGAAGAAAGAATTTCAGAGGTAGAAGACAAATTTTGAGATAACTCAGATAGTAAAAGGGGCAGAAAAGAAGAGAGAGAAAGCAGAACGTTCATTGTCAGAATTATGGGACTTTATGAAGTGTTCCAACATATGAGTTATAGGAATTCCAGAAAGGGAAGAAGAATGCCCCAGAGGAATGGAAGCCATACTAGAGAATATTATAAAAGAAAATTTCCCAAATATCACCAAAGATTCTGACACACTGCTTTCAGAGGGAAATCGGACCCCAGGTCGCCTCAACTCTAACCGAGCTTCTCCAAGACACATTGTGATGAACCTGTCCAAAGTCAAGACAAAAGAAAAGAGTCTGCAAGCTGCCAGGAGTAAGCGCCAGTTGACCTACAGGGACAAATCCATCAGAGTGACCGCAGACTTCTCTAATGAAACTTTCCAAGCAAGAAGACAATGGTCATCTACCTTTAATCTACTTAAACAGAACAATTTCCAGCCCAGAATTCTGTACCCTGCTAAGCTAAGCTTCAAAATTGACGGAGAAATCAAATCATTTACGGATATACAAACATTGAGGAAATTCACCACAACAAGACCAGCTCTACAGGAAATACTTCAACCTGTTCTGCACACTGACCACCACAATGGATCAGCAGCAAAGTAAGAACTCAGAAATTAAAGGACAGAACCAAACCTCCACACTGATGCAAAAGATAAAACTAAGCAATGGACTCTCACCAAATAAGACGAATAGAATACTACCACACTTATCAATTATCTCAATAAATGTTAATGGCTTGAATTCCCCACTGAAGAGACATAGATTGGTTGACTGGATTAAAAAACACAAGCCATCCATTTGCTGTCTGCAAGAAACACACCTGGCTTCAAAAGACAAATTAAAGCTCCGAGTCAAGAGTTGGAAGACAATTTTTCAGGCAAATGGAATTCAGAAGAAAAGAGGAGTTGCAATCTTATTTTCAGATACATGTGGATTTAAAGCAACTAAAGTCAAAAAAGACAAAGATGGTCACTTTATATTGGTCAAGGGAAAAATACAACAAGAAGACATTTCAATTCTAAATATCTATGCACCCAATTTAAATGCTCCCAGATTCTTGAAACAGACCTTACTCAGTCTGAGCAATATGATATCTGACAATACCATAATAACAGGGGACCTTAACACTCCTCTTACAGAGCTGGACAGATCCTCTAAACAGAAATTAAACAAGGATATAAGAGACTTAAATGAGACCCTAGAACAACTGTGCTTGATAGACGCATATAGAACACTCCATCCCAAAGATAAACAATATACATTCTTCTCATCCCCCATGGAACATTCTCCAAAATTGATCATATCCTGGGACACAAACAAATATCAACAGAATCAAAAGAATTGAAATTTTACCTTGTATCTTCTCAGACCATAAGGCACTAAAGGTGGAACTCAACTCTAACAAAAATGCTCGACCCCACCCAAAGGCATGGAAACTAAACAATCTTCTGTTGAATAACAGATGGGTGAAGGAAGAAATAAAACAAGAAATCATTAACTTCCTTGAGCATAATAACAATGAAGACACAAGCTACCAAAACCTGTGGGATACTGCAAAAGCAGTTTTGAGAGGAAAATTCATCGCTTTAGATGCCTACATTCGAAAAACACAAAGAGAACACATCAACAATCTCACAAGAGATCTTATGGAATTGGAAAAAGAAGAACAATCTAAGCCTAAACTCAGTAGATGAAAAGAAATATCCAAAATCAAATCAGAGATCAATGAAATTGAAAACAAAAGAATCATTCAGAAAATTAATGAAACAAGGAGTTGGTTTTTTGAAAAAAATAAATAAAATAGTTAAACCATTGGCCAGACTAATGAGGAATAGAAAAGTAAAATCTCCAGTAACCTCAATCAGAAATGATAAAGGGGAAATAACAACTGATCCCACAGATACAAGAGATCATCTCTGAATACTACCAGAAACTCTATGCCCAGAAATTTGACAATGTGAAAGAAATGGATCAATATCTGGAATCACACCCTCTCCCTAGACTCAGCCAGGAAGAAATAGAGCTCCTGAACAGACCAATTTCAAGCACTGAGATCAAAGAAACAATAAAAAATCTTCCAACCAAAAAATGCCCTGGTCCAGATGGCTTCACTCCAGAATTCTATCAAACCTTCAAGGAAGAGCTTATTCCTGTGCTACAGAAATTATTCCAAAAAATTGAGGAAGAAGGAATCTTCCCCAACACATTCTATGAAGCAAACATCACCCTGATACCAAAACCAGGAAAAGACCCAAACAAAAAGGAGAATTTCAGACCAATCTCACTCATGAACATAGACGCAAAAATTCTCAACAAAATCCTAGCCAATAGATTACAGCTTATCATCAGAAAAGTCATTCATCATGATCAAGTAGGCTTCATCCCAGGGATGCAAGGCTGGTTTAACATACGCAAGTCTATAAACGTTATCCACCATATTAACAGAGGCAAAAATAAAGATCACATGATCCTCTCAATAGATGCAGAAAAAGCATTTGATAAAATCCAGCATCCTTTTCTAATTAGAACACTGAAGAGTATAGGCATAGGTGGCACATTTCTAAAACTGATTGAAGCTATCTATGACAAACCCACAGCCAATATTTTACTGAATGGAGTAAAACTGAAAGCTTTTCCTCTTAGAACTGGAACCAGACAAGGTTGTCCTCTGTCACCTTTACTATTCAACGTAGTGCTGGAAGTTCTAGCCAATACAATTAGGCAAGACAAGGAAATAAAGAGAATGCAAATGGGAGCACAGGAGGTCAAACTCTCCCTCTTTGCTGACGACATGATCTTATACTTAGAGAACCCCAAAGACTCAACCACAAGACTCCTAGAAGTCATCAAAAAATACAGTAATGTTTCAGGATATAAAATCAATGTCCACAAGTCAGTAGCCTTTGTGTACACAAATAACAGTCAAGATAAGAAGCTAATTAAGGACACAACTCCCTTCACCATAGTCTCAAAGAAAATGAAATACCTAGGAATATACCTAACGAAGGAGGTGAAGGACCTCTATAAAGAAAACTATGAACTCCTCAGAAAGGAAATAGCAGAGGATATTAACAAATGGAAGAACATACCATGCTAATGGATGGGAAGAATCAACATTGTTAAAATGTCTATACTTCCCAAAGCAATCTACCTATTCAATGCCATTCCTATCAAAGTACCTACATCGTCCTTTCAAGATTTGGAAAAAATGATTCTGCGTTTTGTATGGAACCGGAAAAAAACCCGTATAGCTAAGGCAGTTCTCTGTAACAAAAATAAAGCTGGGGGCATCAGCATACCAGATTTTAGTCTGTACTACAAAGCCATAGTGCTCAAGACAGCATGGTACTGGCACAAAAACAGAGACATAGACACTTGGAATCGAATTGAAAACCAAGAAATGAAACTAACATTTTACAACCACCTAATCTTTGATAAACCAAACAAGAACATACCTTGGGGGAAAGACTCCCTATTCAATAAATGGTGTTGGGAGAACTGGATGTCTACATGTAAAAGACTGAAACTGGACCCACACCTTTTCCCACTCACAAAAATTGATTCAAGTTGTATAAAGGACTTAAATTTAAGGCATGAAACAATAAAAATCCTCAAAGAAAGCATAGGAAAAACACTGGAAGACATTGGCCTGGGGAAAGACTTCATGAAGAAGACTGCCATGGCAATTGCAACAACAACAAAAATAAACAAATGGGACTTCATTAAACTGAAAAGCTTCTGTACAGCTAAGGAGACAATAACCAAAACAAAGAGACAACCTACACAATGGGAAAGGATATTTGCATATTTTCAATCAGACAAAAGCTTGATAACTAGGATCTATAGAGAACTGAAATTAATCCACATGAAAAAAGCCAACAATCCCTTATATCAATGGGCAAGAGACTTGAATAGAACTTTCTCTAAAGACGACAGACCAATGGCTAACAAACACATGAAAAAATGTTCATCATCTCTATATATTAGAGAAATGCAAATCAAAACAACCCTGAGATATCATCTAACCCCAGTGAGAATGGCCCACATCACAAAATCTCAAAACTGCAGATGCTGGCGTGGATGTGGAGAGAAGGGCACACTTTTACACTGCTGGTGGGACTGCAAACTAGTACAACCTTTCTGGAAGGAAGTATGGAGAAACCTCAAAGCACTCAAGCTAGACCTCCCATTTGATCCTGCAATCCCAATACTGGGCATCTACCCAGAAGGAAAGAAATCCTTTTATCATAAGGACACTTGTACTAGACTGTTCATTGCAGCTCAATTTACAATCGCCAAAATGTGGAAACAGCCTAAATGCCCACCAACCCAGGAATGGATTAACAAGCTGTGGTATATGTATGCCATGGAATACTATTCAGCCATTAAAAAAAATGGAGACTTTACATCCTTCGTATTAACCTGGATGGACGTGGAAGACATTATTCTTAGTAAAGCATCACAAGAATGGAGAAGCATGAATCCTATGTACTCAATTTTGATATGAGGACAATTAATGACAATTATGGTTATGGGGGGGGAAACAGAAAGAGGGAAGGAGGGAGGTGGGTGGGGCCTTGGTGTGTGTCACACTTTATGGGGGCAAGACATGATTGCAAGAGGGACTTTACCTAACAATTGCAATCAGTGTAACCTGGCTTATTGTACCCTCAATGAATCCCCAACAATAAAAAAAAAAAAAAAGAAAGCATAAAACCCTGAAACATATCACCAGAACATAGTTTCCCAAAATGTGCTTTTAAAGTTCCATTAGGTGCTAAAAATACCGTACACTATATGTTCTTTCTGGGAAACTCAGTGCAAGTTGCGCATTATAAACTGATGAGTCTTACAGTAGTAACTGGGTTAACTTCAAATAACCCAATATTTCCCAAGTTTATTTGGACAAGGAAATCAAATGGATAGTTATTTGCTTTATTTTAACATAATATTATATTCCTAGTTCATGGAATATACTTCATGATACACTCCCTTATAGCTCCTAATGTATTTGGAAATTTTCCATAAAGGACCCAAACTACTGGGTATGTAATTTCAAAAATTCATTTTATTTTTCATTAAGTTTAAGATGAGTTTTTTTTTTTTTTTTTTTTTTGGTCTCTATGTTACTTACCATGATTCCTTATAGATTGTGTTATTGCAAGTTGTTTTAACACTCTGGAACATATTAATCTCACAATTTGTTTGTTTCATTTTATCTAATGCTTAATTTTTCTCTTCCCCATATTTCCTCATTTTTCAGTTTGAAAATCTTTCTCTCTGTGTGAAAGTTGGAAATAGGAAAACTATTATTAAGGGTTTAGTGTTGTACTAAAATTACACTATCTCGCTTAAATAAACTTGACTCTTCATGTTAAAAAAAAAAACAATAGAGCAATAGCTCAGCATCCACTTTTATTATTTACCTTACATGATTGGAAAGAGGAGTGTGAGTATGTATGCTGTTAAAAGAACAATCCTTTTAACCCACAATGCTGGGTATCTGGCACCACTTCAGGGCTTCCATGCCATTTCCCAGCTGGGGACTAAGGGATTTAGTTCCTTGAACACGGTTCCTGTGATCACTGTGGTAGGGGAAGAGAGAGTTGTAGGACTGTGCAAGAGTGACCGAGGGGCCTTTACTATCTCAGCCTGCTGGTAGCTGATTTTATCTTCCAAAAAAGGCTGAAAGAGTTATTGCCTAACCTATATTCTCTTTCTGCACTGTGACTTTGATACTCTTTTAATCAAGATTTATGTATCCTCTTATGTTAAATTTGGATGGACTTGAATCTCAGCGGAAAGGGTGCTATGTGACTTCTATTGCTAGGTCATAAAAGGAGATACAGGTTCTGTTTGGCTCTCCTGGTATTCTCACTGTTGGAACCTTGTGCCATGTTGTGAGGAATCCAAGACGCCACACAGAGGGATGTAGGTGTTCCAGCTAGTAGCTCCAACAGGGCCTGCCTACAGAGACAGCCAGCATTGACTCCCAAACATGAGAAGACGCCAGCCCTCATGTGATTCCATCCCTAGCCTTCATGCCACCCAGTAACAATGTGGAGCAGAGCTGAGGAGTCTCCACTGAACCTAGCCCATGCTATAGATACATGAGCTAAATAATGATTGTTGCTGTTATGGATACTTTGCTGTGTAGCAATCAATAACCAATAAAGTGACACACATGACTTCTGCTTACTGTCCATTAACTATATAACTGGTCACATGGGCCTACCTGATGGCAAAGGATCTGAGAAGTACATACTTCTTAGTGGTTAGAAAGGAGAGGACTACCTGACATTGGTAAGCACAAATAATCTCTACAACAATAACTTTTGTTTTTGTTTATTTCAGATTTTTTTCTGTTTATAAAATTAATACATGATCACAATAGGAAATTTGGAATATACAAAATTATATAAAGAAGAAAATTCAAATCACCCAAATGGCACTACCCAGAAGTGATTATCACTTGTTAGCCTTTTGCTTCCTGTCATTTCCCTCTATTTACATTTGAAAGATTAGGTGAATCGTTCACTTTTAAATTTTGACTTTTTTACATTAAAAATGTGTATGTTCTTGATATCAAACACTTATTTTGTGGTGAAATATGCATAACATAAAATTTCCCATTTAAAATCGTACAATTCAAAGGCATCTAGTACATTCACACTGTTGTATAAACATTAGTACTATCTGGTTTCAAAACATTTTCATCACCTAAAAGGAAATCTCGTACACATTCCCATTTTCCCTGCAACAACACTAATCTGGTTTCTGTTTATGTGAATTTGTCTATTCTGGATAATTCAAATGAATTGAATTATGTACTATGTGGTCTTTTGTGACAGGGTTCTTTTATTTGGTGTAGTGTTTTCAAGGATTATCTATGTTGTGCCCTGTATTATTTCTGTTTAAGGCTGAATAATATTCCATTGTATGGCTATATCACATTTTGTTTATCCATTCATCGGTTGTTGGACATTGGGATGTATTGACCTTTTGGTTATTGTGAATACTGATACTATGAACATTTGTGTACAACTTTTTGTCTGAAAACCTGTTCTCAATTCTTTGGGGTATATATCCAGAAGGGAAATTGCTGGACCATCTGGTAATTCTATGTTTAACTTATTGAACTGTGAAATTACTATCTGTAGTGATTCCACCATTTTACTTTCCTACCAGCAATGTGTGAGGGTTCCAGTTTCTCCACATCCTTTCTGACACTTACCTAGTGCATCACTGTCTGTTTCCTCATTCCTCCTCATCTTGTGTAGTTCTAGAGATGCATATAATTTGCTCCTTTACCACATCTTTCCTTAGAAAACTAGCCCACAGCTCCAGATAAGTCCGCCCCTAGAGATGTCATGAACACTGATTCTGGACGTAGTAGACACTTCCAAATCTGGGCCCGTCAGATCTTTACTTAGAAATTTGACATTGAGATACTGAGACCATGCCAGCTAGGTATGTGGAAATCAGGTAAAGGTAATACAAAGTCTGGAGACTGACACAGGAATGCTTATACTTATGATTCCTGTGTCAAGGAGACAAAGGAAGCTGGCCATACAACAGAAAGAAACAATGTAAACACATTTAAAATAGAAACTATGAGAAATCAAGAGATTTACAGTTTGGTAACTTTCTAGTTCTCATGACCTCATAAGATTCTCTACTTCCTTTACTTTCTTTTTTTTTTTTTTTTATTTATTTTTATTTTTTTTATTTTTATTTTCTTTTTCTTTTTCTTTTTTATTTTTTTTTTATTCTTTTTATTTTTATGTTTCTGGAGTTAGTTTGGGTGAATGTCTGTTCCTTTGCATACAAACTTTCCCTACTAAGATAGGCCTTATGTGCATATTGGTTAGAATCTTGGATGCAAGAGACAGAAAACCCACCTTAACTGGCTTAAGCCAAAGAAGGACTCATGTTGGCTGTACCCAAAAGTATAGCAGGGGTCCTCAAACTTTTTAAACAGCGGGCCAGTTCACTGTCCCTCAGACCATTGGAGGGCCGGACTATAGTTAAAAAAAAAAAAAAACTATGAACAAATTCCTATGCACACTGCACATATGTTTTGAAGTAAAAAAACAAAACAGGAACAAATACAATCACACAGCCTCATGTGGCCCCGGGGGCCGTAGTTTGAGGACCCCTGGTAGAGTATATCTTGATCTAGGGACTAAAAAATATCTTCTAGACCTGGTTCTCTCCATCGTGAGTTCTACCTCCTGCGGTGTTCACTGAATTCCCAGCCTCGTAGAAACTCTAATTTTCAATCCTTCTGATTATTAACAGTCTCAAAAGAAAAAAGACTTTCCTATGGGTCATGTGAGTCGTGACCCATCCTTGAACCAGTCCCAGGAGGATTGGTGCCAAGTCTGAGTCATATGTCCACTCCTTGTGTAGAGAGAAATCTCATTGGAACCACATTGACTGAAAATGAAGAGGGAGATTTTCATAAAGGAAATTCTGGATTCTGTTTCAAAATAAAATAGACATCTAGTAGCCAAAGAAACAAAAGAAGTTCAGCACCAGCATTTAGATTCAGTCTAATTATTTTGCTATACAAATAATACTTATGGGAATAGGTTTGCACATAACTATTTGTTTACACCTCTCATTATTTCTTCAGGATATTTGTTTTAGCTCTGTGTTTGCATTATAAACCATCCCAAACAACAGTGATTTATTTCTTACTGTTCTGTGGGCTGACTGGGCTTCAGAACGTGGAAAGTTCTGTTCCACGTGGCATAGTGGAAGTCACTCACGTGGCTGCTGAATTCAGCTGGGAGTGTGGCTGGAATGGCCCATTTGAGATGGGTGTCTTCTCCTGGGCCTCTCTGCATGTGGCCTTTTATCACTCCACAAAGTAGCCTGAGCTTCTTTACAGTACAGCAGCTGGCTTCCAACAAGGAAAGTATGGAAATTACCAGATAGTCTCTTAAGGCCTAGGCCTAGAAGTCCCAGTGTATCACTTCTGCTTCATTCAGTTAGTCAAAGCAAGTTTAGGGGCCAAATCAGATGCAAGGGCAGAGCAATATATTCCTAGAAATGGAAATGTAAGGTGAAAGAGTGTGCCTATTTAATGCTTATGGTACAAATTGTGAAATTTGTGCCCCACAAATGTTCTACCACTATACAACACCCCCTTACCAGCACTGTATAAGAGTGTTTCACCACATGATACTAACCCTAAATAATTTCATAGGCTTAAAAATAACAGTGTGATTATTGTCTTATCAATATTATAGAAGTTAAACTTTTTCATATACTTCTTGGCTTTTAAAATATCTTAAATATCTATGGTATTAAGAATTGTGATAGAGCATACATACATGTACCCAGTTTAGTAAAAGGCGTCTTACTATGAAATATTCCATGGGTCCCTCCCTGATTTCATTCTCTTCTTTCTCTTTGATGGGGAACTATTATCTTGAATTTCATGTTTACACTATCATGCTCTTATTTTAATTTTTTAACAGCTATTTTTGAGATATAATTCACATATCATATATAATGTATACCATTTACAACATATAATTGATGGTTTTTAGTATATTCACAGAGTCGTGTAACCATTGTCACAGTAAATTTTAGAACATTTTCATCATCCCCCCAACCCTGTATTTTTTGGCAGTTACCCTTATTCTTCCCTTTCCCCCCACTCCCACTCTAGATAGTCACTAATTAATTTTATTTCTATTTAGATTTGACTGGAGTGTTTCATATAAATGAAATCATACAATATGTGGTCTTTTGTTTCTGGCTCTTTCACTTAGTACAGTGTTTTCAAGGCTCATCCATTGAGCCTGTATCAATACTTTAATCTTTTTTTGTAGGAGGCACCTGTAAGAAATACCTTGGCAATAAAGGATTGGAGAAGGGATTTAACATCATTGGCTCTCGTTAGTGAGATGCACAAGAACACGAAAGTATGTACATCATTGGTTAGCAGTCTCCACACCTGTGGCGTAGGTGGCCACCAGATTGGGAGAAGTTAGCCAGGGATCATCCTTTGGCTCCACTTCTTGCTTGGAGGATGCCTGATCTGCTGCTGAGAGATTGCTGCTGAGATGCTCGCTCCTACTAATATTGACTGTGACTTCTAAGGTGCTTCAGCACCTGAGACCTGAATGAGACCTACCCTGAGTAAGCTGGTACAGTGGTCCGTGTCCAGACAGTTGAGTGAGCTGGGGCTGGAGACCTAGCATTCGGCTCCGAGGAGGCCCTGGGTTGGGGCCCAATACACCGTGTTGCAGGCCCCAACAATTTTTGTTGTTGAATAATATCCCATTGTATGGGTATACCACATTTACACATTTATCTTTTTTTTTTAATTTGGGGGGTTTTGTTTTGTTTCGTGTTTAGATAGAATCTCACTCTGTTGCCCAGATTAGAGTGATGTGACATCAGTCTAGCTCACAGCAACCTCAAATTCCTAGGGTTCAAGCAATCCTCCTGCCTCGGGTTCCCAAGAAGCTGGGACTACAGGTTCCTGTCTTAATGCCTCGCTAATTTATCTAGTTTTAGTAGAGATGGGATCTTACTTCTGCTTAGGCTGGTCTTGAACTCCGGAGCGCAAGGGATCCTCCTGCCTCAGCCTCCCAGAGTGCTGGGATTATAGGTGTGAGCTACCACACCCACCCTATATCCATTTATCTTTTGATGAACATTTAGGTTGTTTGCAGTTTTTGACTATTATGATTAATTCCATTATGAACATTCATGTACAAGTTTTACATGGTCTTATATTTTCAGTTCTTTTGGTGTTTCTTTCAATGCTTCAGTAACGAGACATGGAGTTGATGGGTCGTATGATAAGTCTATATCTAAACTTTTGAGTAATCATTTTCCAAATTGTTTTTTGCTTTGTCAGACTGTTTTTCAATTGACTGTACCATTCTACATTTCCACCAGGAGTGTATGAGAATTTCAATTTCTCCATGTCCTTAACAGCCCTTGGTATTATCTATCTTTTTTTTTTTTGGTTGGGGCCGGGTTTGAACCCACCACCTCCAGTATATGGAGCCAGCACCCTACTCCTTTGAGCTACATACACCACCCGGTATTATCTATCTTTTTAATTGTAGCCATCTTAGTGAGGATGAAGTGATATCTCATTGTGGTTTAGATTTGTATTTCCCTAATAATTAATATTGAGCATCTTTTCGTGTGCTTAATTGTCCTTTTGTGATAGTTTGTATTTTTAGATAACATAATTGATTAGATTTACATTTTTAAGGTAATTTTTGAATTGGTATTTTATGGTTGTACCTATTTGGGGGGTACATGTGATATTTTGATATCTGTGTACAATGTGTAATGACCAATATATGTTTTGAAATTTATATTAATAGTATTTTTTACATGAGTACGATATATAGAGGTGTACATCCTCCTATGTAAGATATTTATTTCACCAAATTCAACACTTTGGCAGTTTATTCATGTTGAGACATGTGGCTATAGTTTATTTTTACTTCTGTATATATTCCTTAATATGAATACAACACAATATATTTATTCATCTCTTTTATTAATGGACATTTATGTTATTTCTAATTTTTTGCTATTATGTATGTACATGCAAGGATGCTGTGAATGTTTTTATATACAGATGCACAGATAGAAGAATGAGAAGTAGGATTGCTGGGTTGTAAGGTATATAACATTTTAACTCCACCAGATTATGTCAAATAGCATGACTGTACAAATTCACACTCCCCCAACAGTGTTGAACATTTCTGTTACTCCATCATCTTTCCAACGTTAGCTATTATCATACTTCTTTTTTTTTTTTTTTTTTTTGTAGAGACGGAGTCTCACTTTATGGTCCTCAGTAGAGTGCCGTGGCCTCACACAGCTCACAGCAACCTCCAACTCTTGGGCTTAAGCGATTCTCTTGCCTCAGCCTCCCGAGTAGCTGGGACTACAGGCGCCCGCCACAACGCCCGGCTATTTTTTGGTTGCTGTTCGGCCGGTGCCGGGTTTGAACCCGCCACCCTCGGTATATGGGGCCGGCGCCCTACCGACTGAGCCACACGGCTAACTTAGGTGAATGACATTGTATCTCAATATGGTTTTAATTTACATGCCCCCAATTATGGGCCATTTATATGTTTTCTTCCCTGAAGTGGCTACGTCTTTAGCCCATTTTTCTGTTGTTTGTCTTTTTGTTTTTTAAATTGATTTGTAGTTCTTTTTATAGTGTGAATATTGATACTTTTTCAGTTGTATGTATTACAAGATCTCCAAATTCTGTCTTCCCTTTATTTTCTTTATTGTATCTTTTTATGTATACAAATTCTTAATTTTAATGTAACTAATTCTATAATTATATGTTACATGATTTTGTGCCTTTTTGTATCTTAAAGAGATTCTTTCTTTCAAGATCATAAAGCTATACTCCCAAATTATCTTCTAAATGTTTTATATCCCTGCTTTTCATATATATATATATTTGTTGTTGTTGTTGTTTGTTTGTTCGAGACAGAGTCTGACTTTGTCACCCTTGGTGGAGTGCCATGGCATCACAGCGCACAGCAACCTTAAACTCTTGGGCTCAAGTGATCCTCTTGTCTCATTGTCCCCAGTAGCTGGGACTACGGTCATTTACCACAAAGCCTGGGCTTGTTTTTAGAGATGGGGTCTTGCTCTTGCTCAGGCTGTTCTTGAACTAGTGAAATCAAGCAATCCACTTGCCTCAGCTCCCCGAAGTGCTAGGTGCTTTTCATATTTAAATATTTGCTTGAACTGGACTTGCTTTGATATGTGATATGAAGAAGTGGATGAACAATACTCCTAGCATGATAGAGAAGCCCATCCTTTCCCCACTGGTTCTTTCCACCAATTTTGCCATATGACTATTTTCTATTTATGGGTAGTTCTTTTTCTAGTTCTCTAATCTGTACTATTGGACATTTTGTTTATTCTTTGTAAATACCATACTGTTTTAACAACTTTATCTTTATGATATGTATTGGTATCTGGTAGGGCAAATCTTCCATCTCTTTCTCCTTTTGTAGGAGTGTCTTGGCTATACTTGATTCTTCATTCCTCCCCATAAATTTTAGAATCCAGACTGTTGAGTTAAAAATAAAAGCTTCATAATTTTTATTAAAATTATTTTGTAGATTAATTAGGGAAAAATTGATAGCTTTGTGAAATTGAATTTTCTGATAAATCCACATGGTATACTAAGTCCTCTTTTATTTTTGTCTTTTAAAGTACATTTCATAGAAGTTGTATCATTTTCTCCATTCATCTTTACACAAAACCTTAATGGAGTATCTCTAGGTATCTCATGCTTTTTATGCTATTATTAATGATGTCCCTTCAAAATTATATGTTCAGATTTTACTAATGCATAGCAATACATTTAGCTTATATATAAATATATATATATATATATTTTTTTTTTTAATCTAGCAAACTTACTCAGCTGCTTAATTAACTCATATTTTTGTGTAGATCCTCTGGGGTTGACTTTAAAGACATCATATCAACTGTGATTAATGACTGTTTTGTTTTATTGCATACTACTTATATTCTTTAATTTCCTTCTCTTATATTGGCTAGGACCTCTAGCATGAAGCTGAATGTAAGAGTTGATGGCAAGTGTCCTGTTTTTTCCCCCTCTCCTGAACTTAACAGGAATGTTTTTAGTCGTTCACCGTTAATTATAATGTTTGCTATAGATTTTTAGTAGAACCAATGTAATGGTTAAGAGACTTTCTTTGTATTACTAGTTTGATGAGAATGCTTATCAGGAATGTATGTTGAATTCTTTTTTTTTTTTTTGAGACAGTGTCTCAAGCTGTTGCCCTGGGTAGAGTGCCATGGCCTCACAGCTCACAGCAACCTCAAACTCTTGGGCTTAAGCAATCCTCTTGCCTCAGCCTCCCAAGTAGTATATGTTGAATTCTTTTCTATAACTACTAAGATAATTATATGATATTTCTCCTTTAAATTAAGATTGTAGTTAATTGTATTGATTTTCTAATGTTAAACCAACTTCATTTCTGAAATAAATCTAATTTGCCCAAATGTTATTACCCTTTCTTAATCTATTAAATTTAGTTTGCTAGTATTTTGTTTAGGAATTTTGTATGTGTGTTCATGATTGAAATTGGCTTTTAATTTTTATGTAACATATTATCTTGTTCAGTTTTTACTATAAAAGTTATGGTAGGCTGGGCATGGTGGCTCACTCCTGCGATCCCAACACTTTGGGAGGTTGAGGTAGGAGGATTGTTTGAGGTCAGGAGTTGAGACCAACCTGAGCAAGAGCAAAACCTTGTCTCTACTAAAAATAGAAAAAATTAGCTGGGCACCGTAGCAGATGCCTGTAGTCCCAGCTATTCAGGACACTGAGGCATGAAGATAGATTGAACCCAAGAGTTGGAGAGGAGTTTAAAGTTTCTTTAAGCTTGGCTAAGGAAAAACTACCCTGGCAACGGAGTGAGACTCTGTCTTAAAAAAAAAAAAAAATTGTTCTTGAACGTTTGCCAGAAATCACTGATAAGACCACATAAGACTAGTTTTCTTTGTGAGAATTTAAAAAAAAATTTAATTTAAAAAAATTTTTTAAGCGATGGAGTCTCACTATGACACCCAGATTGGTGTGTGGTGGTTATTCACATATACATTCACGGTACACTACAACTTTGAATGTCTGGTCTCACGGGGTCCTCCCACCTAAGCCTCCTGAGTAGCTGGGACTACATATGTGTGTCACTGTCCCTGACCTATGTGAAAATTGGCAATTTTTGATTCCATTTATTTTATAGTTTTAGAAATGTTCACGTTCTCTGTTTTTTCTTGAGTCAATTTTTGTTTTTTTTAATTTGTATGCTTCATTTGTTTTCAAATGTACTGACACCCTTTTTTCATACTACTCTCTTATTTTCTTTAAATATCAGAAGTATCTGAAGTTACAGCTTCATTTTCATTTCTTAGATTTACTTATTTCTTCTCTTTTTTCTTCCTTGATCAATCTAACCAATTTAATTCTTGTTGATTCTTTTGACTGCAACACTCAAGATACAGAATATTTTATCACTGTAAAAATTGTCCTTATGCTTTCCTTTGTGGTCAAACTCTCACTCGTTTCTTCTTTTGAGCTGTTTTCTCTTCCTATAGTTTTGCCTGTTTGAGAATGCTATTTAATTTAAATCATATAGTCTATAGCGGTTTGAGTTTAGCTTCTTTCACTTAACATGTTTTACCCCTTTTTGATTTTTCTTGACTTATGAACCTGTACTTGTATTTAGAAAAAGAAATTATTACAAAAGAAATAAAACAACAATAAGTAACTTACTGATGTACAGTACTGAGAACAATTTTCTTATTTGTCTATATTTCTGTATAATTTCTTGATCTACTTTCTGATTAATTTTACCAGTTTTCAAAACCTAAAACTGATATGTACTCATGGTGACAACTTAAATGGCATTGAAGTAAAAGAAACTCTAAATTCCTTAGTTTCACTCCTCCAATCCTGTAGCCATTGTCAGTTTCTTTTTTTCATTGTCAGTTTCTTGACTGCTGTTTCTGAGACCATTTAATATCCATATGCATAGGCACACCCTGGAGATATTGTGGGTCATTTCCAGACCACTGTAATAAAGCAAATATCACCTTTGTAGTCACACCTACCAGGGTCCCACCCTGGGGAAACTGTTAATTAAGACCTGTGGAGCTGGCGCAGTTGACTGAAGAAATGTAAAGTTAGAAATGACAAGAGACAAAAGGACAAGACACACACAATAGAATTTTCAAAGGTGGGCGCATAGGGGATCACTGCCTATTTGTGGGGTTCCGGCAAGTTGCCCCTAGTGCCACTTCTTTTTTTTTTTTTTTCATTTTCTACATTTAATAAAAACATTTTCTCATTTGAGGCTCTAGAAGTCTTGAGTCACATTATTTTTGGTAAACCCCTCCCCCCTAAAATGTCTTAAAACACATGGCTTGACAGTGGCTGCAGAGAAAATATACACCCTCAAAGTTGGACTTTCATTTAAATACAAATATACAAAATGTAAACTGAGACAATAGAGAAATTTATAAAACTTTTCTTTAAAAATCATAATAAGACAAAATTCAGTTCTAGTTAGGACGGTATTAAAATACGTGCAAGTTGTCATATCCAATTGGATGTCTATTGCAATGTTTGACAACAGTAATCCAGTCCACCCCGGCTGGAGCCACCTCGGAAAACAGACCTGAGTGGAAATTTCTTTGCGAAACCTTGAGGTTCTATGTCGACAGGTGGACGGTCTCCTTCCTCGGCTCCTGGACGGCTGCCCTGGCCACCCGGCCAAAGCAGAAGCTCCGCTGATTCCTTCTCCAAGCAGGAGAGTCCCGGCTGCTTCCACCGCGGACCTCAAGGCCAGAGCCAAAATTAGCTGCTGCCCGTGGAGTTAGAATTGAGGTGGTTTGAATTTGTGTGGTGATTAAAACTGGTCTTGGAGCTGGGCGAACTCTTTGAATTGTTCTGGTGCTGACGTTTAAAGATCCTCTTGGGCGGTTCTGGTGGGTAACTCCTGTTCAGATCTGGTGAGAGGGTGCCGTTAGTTCCAAATACATTCAGCTCCTTGAAGGATTCTGTCTGTATCATCTCGTTTTGCCATGGGATGGACACGGAGCCTGTGGAGAACTTGGAGTAGAAGTCCTCATCTGTGTGGTCCAGGTTGATGCCCTTCACAGTGGAGAACTGCTCGATGTCCAGCATGTCCTTACAGTACACGGCCCAGGGCTACAGGGCGATGCTGGAGTACTGACACCCTCTGGATATCCAAGGACTGTCCCCATCCTCTTCTGGGCGGGGTTGTACCATAATGGTTAATAACTGGCTCTGGGGGAGGAGGATGAGAAAACCCTGCCTCACAGCACTTGCTGATTGCTGTGCTGTAAACACTCCAGCTGTGGTCTGCTGGAAGCCACCACCCCTGAGCACAGAACTGTGAAGACGTCTGGAACAAAGGGAGGGTCCAACATCCCGGTTTCTAAGGGCTTGAGATTCATGTTCCTGAAGAAGGGGTGTCTCTTGACCTCGGCTGCCCCCTCCTCCTGGCAGCCCAGCCTCTGCTTCACATCCTTGGTGAGCAGCATCTTGCAGATGGTCTTGGCCTCCTCGGAGAACTTGTGGGAGTACACCTCCTCCATCTCCAGGACCCGGCGGTCCACCTCCTCTCACTTCACCTTCTCCTTACGCCCCGGAATGGCGACTGGCCCTCAATCATCTCATAGCCCAGGCCCCAGTAGTCAGGGCTCAGGCCGTACCTCTGGTTGTTCAGGACTTTTGGGGCCATGCAGCCCACGGTGCCTACCCGGCCGCGGATCAGTTCTCCTTCGGGGATCTTCACAGCCAGGCCCAGATCTGAGATCCTGATGTGGCCATAATCGTCTAACAGGATATTTTCAGGTTTCAAATCTCTGTAGACGGTGTTCTCACGGTGGAGGTCCTCCAAGCCACAGAGGATCTCAGAACAAGGCCCGTTCCGCCTCAAAGCCTGGGTTGCCCATGCTGTAAATGTGGAACTTCAGGTTACCCCCATTCATGATGGTCAGGACCAGGCACAGCGCGTCCTTGGTCTTGTAGGCATAGGCCAAGTTGACCACAAACAGACTGTTGACCTTCTCCAGAATCTACTTCTCATTGAGTGCCATGGATTCCCCTTTCCTCTTCTTGATCCTTTTCTTCTCCAGGCGTTTGCAGGCGTACATTTTACCTGTGGCCCGAACCTGGCAGGCGCAGACCTCTCCAAAGCCCTCCTTTCCTAGCACTCGATACTGCCTGAAAGTGTTTTTGGTCACTGGTTGCCTTTCCAACCATTTCCACTGGAGAAAGCGGTCAAAGTACATGCTGCCCAGGTACTCATGGAATGGTTCTCCCCTCAGGTAGTCATGGATGGACTGTGCACAGGCAGAGAAGAGTTCTTTGCACGGCCTCTGCAGGAGCTTCTCCTCCATCTGGGAGACCAGGTCTTGGCCAACTTGGGCAATGAACACTGGGGACTTAGGGGTGAACAACTTGGTCATAATTTCCTTCCCTTTTTCTCCCAGTTTTTCATCTGGAGTAACTTCATATTCTGACACTGAGTCCAGGAACTGAATGTAACATTCCAGCCCAGGCCTGGTTTCGCAGAACTGCCGGAATAGCAGCCTCCCAATTGGCTGCTTGTCACATAAACTGCAGTAATCTCTGTCTATGGTCCTTTGGAGGTCTTCACACTGGCTAATGTGAGGGAACTTCAGGATTTCCTTCCACTTCTTGCTTTTCCCTTTGCGCTTTCCTCCGCCCCCTTCTCTGGCTTTCAGCAAGACCGTGTTGGCCACGATGTTTTCCAGCTCCATTGACAGTCGGTGGTCAGCGAGGGAGCCGGCCGGCGGGGCTGTCAGCGCCTGGGGTGCTGCCGCTGCTGCTCAGGCTGCCGCCGTTGCTGAGCCGGGAGCGAGCAGCCCGCCCCGCTACCTCATTATTCCTGCCCTGAACCCTCTGAGTTTTCCCCTCTGCAAAGAGGAGCCGCCACTGCCGCCGCTTCTTCCTCCCTCTGTGTCCCCCCGCCCCCCCACACTTCCCCCCACCCCCCACCCTCTTCGTGTCTCTGTCACTCCATTCTCCCCACCTAGTGCCACTTCTACTCAGCTTTTTTTTTTTCTTTTTGGTCTCACTCACGCGGCTCACAGCAACCTCTAACTCTTGGGCTTACGCGATTCTCTTGCCTCAGCCTCCCGAGCAGCTGGGACTACAGGCGCCCTCCACAACACCCGGCTATTTTTTTGTTGCAGTTTGGCCGGGCCGGGTTTGAACCTGCCACCCTCGGCATATGGGGCCGGCGCCCTACTCACTGAGCCACAGGCGCCGCCCCCTACTCAGCTTTTATTGAAGGCTATTTGCTTATTAGCCCAGAAGGTAAGCTGAGGAAGGGAACAAAGATGTCAGCAGTTTCTTTGAGTAAGCATATCAGCTTCTATCCTTTCTATAATCATTAACTTTAAGGGTCTGAGCAGTCTTGAGAAATCCAGAACCTGAGCCTTGTGTGGGGGCAGCCTCCTGTCTGTGGTCACACACACAGATTCCTAGGGGAGTGTTAATACCCACGAGTTCACTGTGGAGTAAAACGCCATTGGCCTCAATCTCCTCTGAAGAATTGGTGGGAGAGAGGAATTTTCCTCTCATCACCACCACAGGGGGTCTTCCTCTGCAATAAGGGATATAAGCCCTCCTACCCATATTTCAGGGCTCGAGATGTTCCCTTGATCTCTGCCCCAGCCATAATACAAATCTCCACAATGGCTATTTGCTTTGGCTGTTGACTGGGCAGGAGGCAGCCTAATTAATGTTTCTTGCTAGGCCTTGTACACAGCATCCTCTGTAGCCATTATTCCTTCAGAGTGTTTATAAATCCAGCAGGGGTGATTGCAAGCTGTATCCCCAACAGCCAGACTTCTAGGAAAAGCAGGAAACTTGCTCAGATAAGAAATTTAGCAGCAGCTGGTTTGGAGGTAAACTAGCTGACTTTTCTTTGTTCTGCATTGCTTAACTTACTTTTTATTTTCCCCTTTTTCTGGGAGTGTTTTCCCTTGCCAATAATGGAGTCTTTGGTCCTCATTCTGTCTGCACACACCAATTTTTTTTGTTTACCAGTGCATATAAAAGTTACGTTTATACTATACTACAGACTATTGAGTATACAGTAGCATTATGTCTTTAAAAAACAATGTATATACTTAATTGAAAAATACTTTATTGCTAAAAAATGTTAATGATCATCTGAGCCTTCAGTAAGCAGTAATCTTTTTAACAGTGAATGATCTTACCTTGATGTTAATGGCTGCTGAATGAATGTGTTAGCAGACATGAAAACAATATTGTTCTCCTTGTACATCTTCATCAGAGCTTTTGGGTAACTGACCAGGTGCATTGATAATGAGCAGTAATATTTTGAAAGGAATCTTTTTCTAAGCAGTAATTCTCAGCAGTGGATTTAAAATATTCAGTAAACCATGATGTAAACAGACATATTGTCATTCAGACTTTGTTGTTCCATTTATAGAGCATAGGCAAAACCAATTTAACATAATTCTTAAGGGCCCTAGGATTTTTAGAATAGTAAATGAGCATTGGCTAAACTTTAAGTTACCAGCTGCAATGGTCCCTAACAGGAGAGTCAGTCTGTCCTTTGAAGCTTTGAAGCCAGACATTGACTTTTCCTCTCTAGCTGTGAAAGTCCCATATGGCATCTTCTTCTAACATGAAGCTGTTTCATAGACACTGAAGATCTGTTGTTTAGTGTAGCCACCTTCGACAATTACCTTAGCTAGACCTGGATAACTTGCTGCAGTTTCTCCATTAGCACACACTGCTTCACCTGGCACTTTTATACTATGGAGATGACTTCTGTCCTTTACCCTCACGAATCAACCTCTGCTGTCTTCCAGTTTTTTTTCTGCAGCCTCTTTAAATCTCTCAGCCATCATAGAATTGAATTGATTTAGGCCCTTGCTCTGGATTAGGATTTGTCTTAAGGGAATGTTGCGGCTAGTTTGATCTTCTACTCAGCCCACTCAAATATTCTCCATATCAGCAATAATGCTGTTTCCCTTTCTTATTATTCATGTGTTCACTGAAGTAGCACTTTTAATTTCCTTCAAGAACTTTTCCTTTGCATTCTAACTTGACTAACTTCTTGGCACAAGGAGCCTAGCTTTCAGTCTGTCTCAGCTTCTAATATGACGTCCTCACTAAGCTTAATCATTTCTAGCTTTTGATTTCAAGTGAGAGATATGCAGCTATTCTTTCACTTAAACACTTAGAAGTCATTGTAGGATTATTAATTCTCCTGATTTCAATATTGTTGTGTCTCAGGGAGTAAGGAGGCCTCTGGATAAGAAGAGAGATGGGGGCATGGCCAGTTAGTGGAGTAGTCAGAACACACAGAACATTTGTCAGTTAAGTTTGCTATCTTACATGGATGCAGTTTGTGGCATCTCAAAACAACTATAATAGTAACATCAAAGATTACTGATCACAGATCACCATAGCAAATATAATAATAATAATGAGGGAGGTTGAAATATTGTGAGAATTACTCAAATGTGATGCAGAGACAGAAAGTGAGCACATGCTGTTGGCAAAATGGTACCAGTGGGCTACTCTATGCAGGGTTGTCACAAACAATCAATTTATAAAACAACAACAGCATCCTGTTTTACTTACTGGCAGAGATTGCTGTTACTATCAATATCTATTAACTTGTTCCTTAATATCAATAAATATTAATAATAAAGCTTTTAGCTTGAACTTTTAGCTGAGTGTATGGCTACCCATGCACTTATAGTCTATACTGCAAGACCACTTGACCCTGTGACAAATCCTGGCCAGTTAGATGTAAGCGCTGGTACAACATGGCATGTCTAACATTGTCTTAAAAGACAGCTGGTATACACTCTTTCCCCCTTCTTTTCCTGTTGTCCTAATGCCTGGATACAGATATTGTTTCTGAAGTTCTATCCCCCATCTTGGGCTGTGAAGACAAGGGCCACTTCCCAGGGCCCACAGAGCACAAACCTGAGAGAATCCTCAGTCCCCAAGAGCTTTATGAAACAGAGTTGCTACCTTAGCCTCCCTGCCTGCCTCCAGTTTTACACAAGAGAAATAACTCATCATCAAATAGAATTGCTGATTCCTAACCTTTAAGTGCTGGTCTTCTCAAATTCTTTTTCATTGTGTTTTTTTTTCTCATAAAAGGTTATACCATGGTGTTTGAGAGTGCCAGTTTCTATATATTTTAAGGTGTTTTCAAATCGCATGAAAAATATCTATAGATATAGTTAGTTTGCTATAATAAATTTCTAAATTTAGTACAAAGAGAAGAACATATTATTGGCTTATGAGGAAAATGCCCCTGGAGGCCATCTGCTCACAATCCGGACCCCCAACTTACAGATGAAGACACTGTCTCCCCCAGAGCTCCAGATAATCAGCCTCCGAGGGTAGAATGCTGCTGGATTGCAGTCTAGCTGTGACTCTATTCCATGACCAGGGCAAATCATATCTTCTTCCGCCCTGGTTTCTTTGTGAAAGGAGATAACACAAAAATCTCACATACTGTGAGTATTAAATAAGCATTCTGATATCCTTACACAATTTCTGGCACAGAGGTGCTCAGAAATAGCCCTTTCCTTTCCCAAGACTTTATAGCATCCTGTCTTCCACAGACTTTCTCTTTCGGCTGTTGTGTGTTCATAAATGGTCGTAATGAATTGTTTGCTTAGGCTTTAAGGCTCTTCAGCTGTACTTCTAAACACAGGATCAAGTGTCTCTCCCGTGAATCTGCCACATTAGTTGTCAAGTAAGATCTCCACAACTATGATAAACTCATGATTGGGGACTAGATTTGGCACAACAGTGATAAAACTGATTTCATCAGCAGGTGTTTGAAGCCCAGTGTCTGGCTGAGTTTTCTTGTTAATCCCCGATTTCAAAGGAGGAAATGATCTTTGCTTATTTACTTTGCCTGAGTGGTTTGCTTAGGTCAGCAGCATCCTATTAATTATTGAGTTGGAGAAACAACAGCTGTCTGTAAAGTTTCCTGTTGTGCTGAAACTTTCTTACAGTATTAGTTTAGATAGCTGCATTAGAATGGAGGCATTATATGATTATAGGCTACCTTGTAGCTTTATTAGTTCTACATGTTTATAGTTTCATCCCCATGAATGTCCTTAGCATCAGCTTTTCCTTAATGTCTTCTTTGGGTATTTGCATTGTACTAGGGACTACTTTGGTGTTTTTAAATTGTAAGCCCTTTTAGGGAAGGCATCAAATTGTGAGTTTTGTCTTCTGCAACACCTAAAACAAGTACTTTGCACATGGCAGGTGCCAAAGGATTAAATGAATGAATAAATCAACGAATGAACAAGTGAACATGTTTTGCTCAGATTTTGTTTATTATATTAAATATTCAGGCATGTCAGAAAAGGTATAGAAATGTGTGGGTTTAAGAGATCTTAATCTCATCATGAATGACCTTTCTTTAAACTCTATTTTAAGGAAATGAGGTCAGATTCAGTTAAGAATAGGCTCAGCAGAGAGTGGCAGGAAGCTTAAACTGAGAATGGCTTGAGCAGAAGCATAATTCAGTGTAATTTTCTCTCATGTAGAAGAAGCCCAGAGGTCCACAGCCAGGACTATTTTGATGCACCCATGAGGCAGGCGTTAGGCTTCTTTCATCTCATAGAACTGTTGTCCCCAGTACGTGGCTTCCACCTCTCGCTATCATGTCAGCATTCTGACCTGATGAGAAACAGAATGTGTTTTCTTCTTTAAACATTATTCCAGACATTGCTTCTCCATTTCTGCCTACACCTCACGTCAGAGTCTGGGAAATGTAGTTTTTTTTACTTTCAGGCAGTTGCATGTCTGCCTAGAATTACAGGCTTTTCTTGCTAAAAGCAGAAGGGTCAAACAGATGTTGGGGGATAGGTAGGAATCTCAGGCACAGTTTTCCATCGCTGTTAATTTATCCAAACAGCAACGGGAAACTGTGCCTTAAAGTATGAACTTACTGTTAAGCTCAGCAAGGTCTTGACTGTCCTAGTCACTGCTTGTTCTCTAGTCTCATCTCTGGTGTTTTATTCATGTTGTTTTCATCTCTGTTTTTCTATTTTCATATTCTTCAAAGGGTGGGGCTCCATTCTACCTCAATGTCTTTGCTGGGATTTAAGAATTTTAGATTATGCCCTCTGTCCCCATGATATATTTTTTTAATAATATCTCATACCTTCTCTTTGTAACATATATCACAATTACATTTATAAATTATTTTTGTTATGATTTGCTTCATACCTATCTCTCCCACTATAAGTTGTATGAGTGCAGAAACTTTGTTTTGTTCATAACTGTATTCCCAGTATTAAACACAGCCTTTGGCATAAATTAGGTACTTAATAAGTCTTTGCTGGATAAATGAATGAACTTTCTAAAGGTACTCTCTCACTTTACAAATGAGGCAATAATTTAACCAGAGTCCTCAAAGAATCTGTATTCTAGTTTCTTGAACCAGTTGGTTAAAATTAAGGTTATAACTCATGCTGAAAATCTTTCTGAAGTGTTCCAATCTCATTTTATGTCTCTAGTAAAGATAATGGATCACATAATATTTACTTTTTTTTTGATGGTCGGGATCTTACTGTGCCTGAAGATCAACATTATAGTTACTGATCAGCACTGACTAAAACCACAGATGCAGAAGGAGAAAGAAATCAAGTGTAATTTGTGTGTTTCTGGGATACAGCCTGGAAAGTTCCTGTAAACAAATTTGCTCAGTATCAACTTGTTTTCTTTCCAATTGTCTCTTTCTCCCAAAAAATTGCCAAAAATTTTGAATGACTGTGTTTCCCAGTTGACAGATAATTAATTTTGTATAAAAATTGTCATCCTTGTTTTGAAAGAAAAAATAACTTTAAAAAAAGCATCAGTTACACAATGGGGCTATGAATGACAGTCACATCTGACTTCAGTTCTTTTTAAAAAACATCAGAGGAAAACAGCCTATTTCTTATTGTCTTGATTTTTAAATATCAGATGCTAGAATCAACATGAAGGAAGGAGGCCAGGAAGAAGAAAGATGATCTTTGGAATACCCTGAATTCCAGTGATGGCCCAGAAACCTGAGAATGTCATGATTTCTGGATTTAAGTTGTTTTGAAAACTGTGAGTTTCAGTTCTATGGGGATATGGGACTTTGATAGATTGAAGAAACAGAATCTTTACATTTGTCACAGGCTTCTCAAACTACGGCACTTTTTTGGCATTTGTCCAAGATTTTAACTTAATAAAGCATGTCTTGCATCTTTAAAATGTTTAGTATTTTTAATCTTTTAGTTTAAAAAACTCCCTATAACTAAAAATGGACATTTTTCTTTACAAGTGTTTGCAGTAATATTTACCTGGTATGTGCTTCCCCATGGTTGGAAGTCACTTCTCTTACCCCAGTGTCCTACCGCCTGTATCAATGTTGGCAGTTCTCACCTTTAAAATAGGAGAATTAACCAATCATGGAGGATGTGGAGAAAGGAGGAACACTCGTGTATTTTGGTGGGAATGTAAACTAGTGCAACCACTATGAAAAACAATAGGGAAGGAGGTTCCTCAAAACACTGAAAATAGAACTACCAGATGACTCAGCAATCCCACTGAGGAGGGAAATTCAGTATACCGAAAAGTTACCTGCATTCCTGTGTTTGTTGCAGCACTATTCACAATAGCCAAGATATGGAATCAACCTAAATGTCCTTCAATAAATGACTGGATAAAAATATTGTCATACATATACACAATGGAATATTATATAAACACGAAGAACATTATGTTAAGTAAAATTAAGCCGAGCACAGAAAGACAAATCTCTCATATTTTCAGTCATACATACGAGCTAAATATTAAAATACAGCTGATCGGGTGGCGCCTGTGGCTCAGTGAGTAGGGCGCCGGCCCCATATACTGAGGGTGGCGGGTTCAAACCCAGCCCCGGCTGAACTGCAACCAAAAAATAGCCAGGCATTGTGGCGGGCGCCTGTAATCCCAGGTGCTCGGGAGGCTGAGGCAAGAGAATCGCGGAAGCCCAAGAGCTAGAGGTTGCTGTGAGTCCTGTGACATCATGGCACTCTACTGAAGGCGGTAAAGTGAGACTCTGTCTCTACAAAAAAAAAAAAAAAATACAGCTGATCTCATGGAGACAGAAAGTAGAATGATGGTTACCAGAGGGTGGGTAGGGTAGCAGGGAGAGGTAGTTAGAGAGAATGAAAAAAGTTGATAGCACAACAAAGTGACTGTAATCAACAATAAGTTAGGGTATACTTTAAAATAACCAAAAGAGCTCTGTGCCTGTAGCTCAAGTGGCTAAGGCGCCAGCCACATACACCAGAGATGGCGGGTTCGAATCCAGCCTGGTCCTGCCAAACAACAATGACAACTACAACCAAAAAATAGCCAGGATTTGTGGTGGGCACCTATAGTCCCAGATACTTGGGAGGCTGAGGCAAGAGAATTGCTTAAGCCCGGGAGTTGGAGGTTGCTGTGAGCTGTGATGCCATGGCACTCTACCCAGGGCGACAGCTTGAGGATCTGTCTCAAAAATAAATAAATAAATAAAATAACCAAAATAGTGGAATTAGAATGTTCCTAACACAAAGAAATGATTGTGAATTGCCTGAGGTGATGGATACTACAATTACTCTGATTTTATTAATCGACACTGTATGCCTATATTAAAACATTATATGTACCCTATGAAGAAATGCAGCTATTATGTATCCATAATAATTAAAAATTTTAAAAAACATAAAAAAGAAACCAAGTAGGAGATGAAAGGGTATGGAGACAAAATGTTTGATGGTGGCAAACTTTAATTTGAATTGAAGCCAGTTCTATTCCTAAAGTGTACCCCAAATAATTTGTTTTCTAGAGAAATCTAGTCATCAATGTCTAAACACAAACTAGGAGTAAAGGCTAAGATTTTATTCACTTTAAAACATCACTTTGCAATGTACTTTAGCAACTGACACTTCAGATAGAATTAGAATTGAGTTTAAAATATGCACCTATCGCTTCTAGTTAAGAAAACACCTATGTACTATTCTTAGTAGCTTTAAGGGAGGTTTGGTTCAATAGGGACAATAAGGCTTTTTGGCAAGGTAGCTGCCATTAGATGAATGTTCTGGTTAGTTGGTATTCAACATGACGTGATCAACTAGAAATGCAATCAGTTATCAAGTAGGGCTTTATTTATGCGCTGGGGAGTAGGGTGGGGAGAAGTAGCTCCCAGGGTGGTGACAGGATGCAGGTAATGTCATGGCTACTTTGTTTCTGTCCATTATGGAAATCTATTTTCAGCATAGATTCCAGAGAGGAAGTGATGATATTTCCTGTCATATAGATGGTAAACAGTCTCTCCCTTTACTCTAGCTAAGTGGCAGATGCCACCCCAAAGTAGGTGGAATCCTCAGAGTGGAAGAGAGAGAGCGTGGCATGGGCAGCCATTCCTGGGAGGATAGGTAAAGTAGGGAGCAGCATTTTTGTCAGCAGAGCTTATTAAGGCAATCAAAACCTCCTTAACCCTACTATGAAACTAATTTATGGCTTTCGCGTGAAAGCTATAACCCAGTTATAACCTAAGAATAGGGGGAAGACAGAAGGGGGAGAGGAAGGGGAGGGAGGGGGGAGGTGGGCAGAGAGAGGGTGATTGGTGGGATTATACCTGCAGTGCATCTTACAAGGGTATATGTGAAACTTAGTAAATGTAGAATGTAAATGTCTTAACACAATAACTAAGAAAATGCCAGGAAGTCTATGTTAACCAGTGTGATGAAAATGTGTCAAACAGTCTATAAAACCATGGTGCCCATGATAGCATCAATGTACACAGCTATGATTTAATAATAATAATAAAAAAAAAAAACCTCTGGGGAAAAAAAAAACCTCCTTAACAATGCTATTATGAAGGTTTAATTCACTTAACACATGAAAATACTCAGGCCAATATTGGGGGGGGGCGGCAAGGAACATAGCATGGAACACATACTTTGGAGAGTAAAGAAGGGCGCTCTCCAGTGCCACTCCAAGTGCAGACTGGTGCTGGGCTGCAGATTGCTGGTTTCTGGTCTGCAAAAAGAGAAATACAGAAATTTAGAGAAAGGACTTAGTAAACATGATAGGAATTTGACTTTGCTGCAGGGTCCAAGTATGGTCCTGGATTCTGATGCTATATTTTGTACTACAGCTATATGTTCAAGTTAATGGTGAATAGAAACATGAGAGACATAACCCTAACATTATTCAAGTGATACAGAAAGCCACAAGTCTATGGCACGAAGCACTTGACCAATTTGGGTGGGTATTTAAGGGTGAACCTAAAACCAGGCCTGAGCCCAGAGAATAACAGGTGGAGCGGGAGAAACAACACACTTGTCTTCTTGAACAGGGTATAGAGCAGGAAAGATGTCAAATTCATGCAGTAAGTCATGTGTGCTGGGATAGTTTGAGGTGAGTATTATAGTCCTTTTGTGCTGTAACAGACTCCCACAAACTGGGTAACTTATAAAGCACAGAAATTTATTTCTCACAGCTCTGGAAGTTGGGCTGTCCAAGATCAAGGCACCAGTAGGTTTGGTTGTCTGGTGAGGTCTGCCTCCTCGAAAGGCAAGGAACACTGTCCCCCCATGGGAAAGATGGAAGGGTAAGCTAGCTAAACACTGCATGGAGTCTCTTTCATAAGAGTTTTTATAATCCCATTCATGAGAGAGGAGCCTTCATGACCTAATCACCTCTTAATGACCCTACCTTAGTATAGCAGCAATCCTCAATATTAACCACCTATATGCACACTTCCCCATGAGGCATGTGTACAAGTTTTATAATTCTTTTATCCCTTGATACATTTGTCAGACAGTTATCTGAAATATGTGGCTCCACTGGAATATTTCAGAAAATATGCTGTGGCTTTGAATGGTCACAACTGGGTACACTGAACCCTTCAAGAATATTTCTTTAGCCAGGGAAATCTAGTTCTAGCAGGATGTGCTACAAATAAATCTTCACAGTCCTCTTGTGCTTTAAAGGCTTACATTTCTACCTCAGTAAACTATAGTTTATAAAAAACATCCACCGACATTATCAAAATTTATGGCTTTGTTCCTGGATTCTCATAATTTATCTTGTACTAGAGCTGTATGTTGGTTTGAATTAAGACAAGAAAAACAGGAGAGATATATATCTAAGATTACGCACTCAGTATAGAAAGCTAAAAAGCTATTCAGGGACGCTCTTGCTTGAGTAGATGGGTATTTAGAAGTTAAAGGAAGAGCAGGCAGGACAGAGCCTGAGGAACAGAGGCTGGATCGGAAAATGCGAGACTTGAAGCCAGAAGATATGGATTCGAGTCTCACCTTTGCCTCTTTACCAGTGTGATTTGGGCAAGCTGTTTAACCTTTCTATGCCTTAATTTTCTCATTTATAAAATAGAGAAAACTGCATTACTTTCATGGGTGTCTGTGAAGTCTGAATGAGAGGCTGTAGTGAGAGGGCATTTTGACTATATAGGATGTGATAGGAACTGGTGCATCATGGAATAAACAATGGCCTGGAGCAGGGCAAACGTTTTCTCTAAAGGGACAGACAGTAACATGTTGGTTTTGTGGGGCACATAATATGTCTGTTGAAACTACTCCACTTTGCTGTTACAGTGTGAAAGAAGTTATATGTAGTGTGTAATGCATCTCCTAATTTAACCTTATTTACAAAACCAGGAAATGGGTGGATTTGCTCCCAGGGCCATAGTTTACCAACCTCTGGACTAGCATTATAATCCTGGCTCAGTTTTAATCTTGCTAGGTAGCCTTATATAAATCATTTCCAACTCCCAAGCCTCAGTTCCTCTACCATCATTGGACCATCCCAGATCTCTTCAACACTTTGAAAAGTAGAAGAGTGAGACAGGAGACAAGGAACCTTGCAAAAGCAAAAGGATTTTAATGAACATTTGATTTTTTTTTTCTTTGAGACAGAGTCTTACTCTATTGCCCTGCATAGAGTGCCATGGTGACACAGCTCACAGCAACCTCGAACTCTTGGGCTTGAGCAATCCTCTTGCCTTAGCCTCCTGAGTAGACATTTGATTTAAAACAAAAATTATGGCAGTACACAATATGAAGAATTAACTGAAGCATAACATATCACAGTATGAGTAGAAAGAAGATAAAGTAGTATAAAGCTTGGAAAAAGACAAGGAATGGTGTAGCTTCCATAGTACCCAAATGGATCAGCGTGAAGAGGACACAGGATTGACCTCAGTCTCCTTACTATTAGGACATATTCCTCAGTCCCAAACCCAAGAGTGGTCTGAAACTCAAGAGCCTGAACTTCTCTGTCTCCAAGACACATCATCAGGGCTTAGGGAGGAAGTGGGAGGGAACCTGTAGGAAACTGAGAAGAAGAATAGAAGCTGTCAGTGCCCTCCTGACACTGATAATTTCTCAGCACTCACTTTACTGTTGGTTGATGCTGGCAGACCCCAAGTTCTCACAACTCTCCCTTCTTCAGCCATAGTTTTGTTTTGTTTTTGAGACCAAGTCTAATTCTTTGCCCAGGCTGGAGTGCTCTGGTGTCATAGCTCACAACAACTTCAAATTCCTAAGTTCAAGTGATTCTGCCTCAGCCTCCCAAGTAGCTGGGACTACAGATGCCACAATAATGCCCTGTTAATTTTTCTATTTTTAGTAGAGGTAGAGTCTAGCTCTTGTTTAGGCTGGTCTTGAATTCCCAACCTCAAGGGATTCCCCCATGCTTCAGTCTCCCAGAGTGCTAGGATTACAGGCATGAGCCACTGTGCCCTTTTGCCTGCATGTAGGGCAGACCAGAAATGCTGGCAGTTAACCTTCTCAGGAGCTGCTCTCACCCAGTGAGAGACAGAAGTTGGGAGATAAACAGCCCTGCTCCCTGCTCCTTGGGTGAACCAACTCTGAGATGCCTTTTACACTATTTCTCAGATATTTGCACAAAAATTGAGCCCTAGTTTCCCATGGTAGTAAACTTATGAATGTACCCTTCCCTTGCCTGGCTTACTGCTCCTCATCTTTGCCAGTACTTCCTGGGACCCCCTCACCAATAACCTATTTGCACTCAACTCTATGTATTAGGGTATGCTTCCTAGAGAACTCAAAAGAAGACAAAGCCCTTTGGATATACAGTCATTAGGAGATAACCTAAGGCTTAAAAAATAAGAATTCTTTCAGTTTTAATAAAATGGGAAAGTTCCCTTCAAGATTTCTAAGTACCAGAATATCCCGTCCACATTTGTATAGCACATTTACCAGCCTTTGAGAATCCATGAGGAATTGTCCGTCCATCCATCCAATTCATCCGTCCATCCATTCATCCATTCATCATTTATCCATTCAGCCAGCCAGCCAGCTAGCTATTCACTTTACCCATTCATCAAACAAATAGTAAGTTGCTGCTCTCTCTCAGATATTATGTTAATCACCAAGGACATGAAGATATTTGATCCCCACTCTTTAGAAGTTAAAAATCAATCAAATTGAACAAATAATTAAAAGGTATTGTGATACATGGATCAATAGAGCTATTATGCACTATTTAGAGAGCACAAGGCAACAGCGGCTACTTTCTGCTGGTGATCTTTCCCCTTATTTTCCAATAATGTGTAATGTGTCACACAAATATGGCCCCAAGCATATGACTTCCTTATGACTAAGTGCTTGGCTGAGATGTCACATGCTTCCTACTCCTCTCTTGCTCCTTACCTCCCCTCGTCTTTGTTAGGAACTTACTCCTTGAAGACAAAAGTCTAATGTGTGACTCAAGGTCATGGCAGCATGGATGGAGTAGTAGGGGGTATCTTGTCATCAACACGAGGGGGATTCAGTTTGTCTTTACCAACCATATTAGAATAATTTAATTTTCTGTTTTGACTTGCAGACACCCACATATTTCTATTAAGTCTCTTATCACTAGATCCACAAGGCATGCGTTAATAATAATGATAACACTATCTGCATAGTGTTTTATAATTTCTAAGAACTCCTCATAGAATTTCAGAATTAAAGGGAAATTAAAGGTTATCATCTAGTCTAGCCAACCAACTGATACTCAAATATTTCCTATAGCACATGCTGAAACCCTCCTACTGCCTTCCAAGGCAGCCTCTTCTACCTAACTGATACGGAACCTCTCCTTGCAAGCTCTTTGTAAAGTGTATGCTTACTCACTGCATGCCCAGAGTCAAGTTCTCAGATTCAGTTTCTGAATCCTCTGCCTTGCCCCTTAATTTACTGTCCCAGCACCATTTCCCATTCTTGATACCACATTCTACCTCCAAAAGTTTTAACTCATACTAATCCTACCTGTCATTCAGACTGACTTCCACTTTCTTCTGGAAGGAGGGGGGCATAATAAGTCTTTGGGTAGAAACTCTCTTTTCTAGTTATTTTGGTTGCCATAAAAATTACCGCAAAGTATAGTAGTGTAAAAACAACCATTTATTATGCTCATGGGCTCTATGGATCAAGAGTTCAGACAGGGCATAGCAAGATTAGCTCATCTCTTCTCCATAGTGCCTCAGCCCTTAGCTACAAAGTGTAGAAGGATAAATAAAGGTTTGTTCACTCATGTCTAGGGGTTGATTCTGGCTGTTGGCTGGAAAGATTTAAACAAGCTAAGACTATAGCTAGAACATATGCATGTGGCCTTTGCATGTGTCTGCTTAGTTTAACAGCCTGGCGACTGGGTTCCAAAGGTTGGAGTACTGAGAAATCATGCCAGGTGACAGATGTATGTTTTTAATGACTTGCTCTCAGAAGTCACATAGGATCATTTTATCTTCTGGTTAAGTTAGTTACAAAGTTCTGCCCACATCTAAAGGGAAAGAATATAGACTCCACCCCTGACTGGAGGGGTGGCAACATATGGGATATACACATATTTTAGCATGGCTGTCTTTATAAAATACACCTGCCACAGCTTTCTAGTGCCGTAATGCCCAGGATTCTCAGTCAATGCCCTGCCCTAAGGGGAGCCTCATGACCTGGTATATTAGTCCATTTTCTGTTGCTATACAAGAATATCACAGACTGGGTAATTTTATTAAGAAGTTTTTTCAGCTCACAGTTCTGGAGGCTGGGAAGTGTAAAGGTACGGTGTTAGCTTCTGGTGAGGGTCATCCCTCAGATGACCAAAGGGCAGAAGGGCAGAAGGAAGAAAAGACCACACAAGACAGACAGACCAAATGGGGACCAAACTTATCCTTTTATCAGGAGCCCATTCCAAGGATAAATAACCCACTCTGCCAGTAATGGCAATAGTTCACTTCTTAATGTCTTTACCTCATCATACTATTATAATGGCAATTAAATTTCAATATAAGTTTTTCAATATATGTCCTTTTCACATATAAAATGCACTCATTCCATCCCAACAGCTCCAGTTTTAACTCATTCCAGCATCAGCTCCAGAATCTAAAATCCAGAGTCTCAACTAAATCAAATACATGTACAGGTGAGACTCAAAGCATGATTATTTCCACCTGTGAAAATAAAAACAAGTTATCTACTTCCAAAATCCAGTTATGGGATAGAATAAACATTCCCATTGAAAAATGGAGAAATGGGCAAGAAGAAAAGAGTGACAGACACTAAAAGTCCAAAATCCAGCAAGGCATATAGTTGGACAATAATTTCCTTTGACTCCATGCAAGGCACAAAGTTGGAGAATAATTTCCTTTGACTCCACATCCTGCTTCCTGGTCACACTGGCATGGAGATTGAAGTTCATGCCTGTAGCTGTCCCGTTGGCACTGCACACTAATAGCTCTACAGTTCTGGGGTCTTGGGAGCTGGTGGCACCCCCACAGCTCCATTAGGCATTGCCCTAGGTGGTGGTGGCTCTGACCTCACATTTCCACTTGGCATTGCCCTAGCAGGGGTCCTCTGCAGTGACTCTACCTCTGTAGGTCTCTGCCTGGGTTTCCATGTGGTTCACAGCATCCTTTGGAATCCAGGTGAAGGAAGCCATGCCTTCACAGTTCTTGCATTCTTTATACTTGCAGAATTAGCACTACATAGAAGCCACCAAGACTTACCACTTGTACCGTACAGAGCAGCCCACACCTGAGCCCACTTGAGCCACAGCTGGGGCAGCTGAGTGGTGCTGCACCAGAATGCAGGGAATACAGGAAGCGGAGTCCCAAGGCCTCTCTTGGCAGTGAGGCTGTGGAGGGCTGCCTCGGCCCCTCAACTGAAACCTTTCTGCCCTCCTAAAGCTCTGGGCTTATGATAGGAGAGACAGCTTTGAAGATCTCTGAGATTCCTTCAGTGGCTTTCTCCCACTGTCATTATGAATAGCACTTGGCTTCTTTCTATCCATGCTAATCTCTTTAGCAACTGGTTGTTTGGCCACACTCTTGCATGCTTTTTTGTTCTTTATATAGCCAAGTTGTGAATTTTCCAAATCTTTTCACCCTGCTTCCCTTTTAATTACAAATTCTGTCTTTACGTTATTCCTTTTCTCTACCTTACTAAGTCATCAGGCAGTAGCCTGCATGCTTTCCTGCTTAGATATTTATTCTTCCACATACCCTAGTTAGTTCATAACTCTTAAATTCTACCTTCCATAAAGCCTTTGGGCATGGACACAACTCAGCCAAGTTATTTGCTACTTTATAACAAGCTGTGCATTTTTCTACTAACAGTTTGGTCATGACCACTTCAATAATCTCTAAGAAGAATTAGACCTTCCCTAGCCTTCTCTTTTTCTGAGACCTCACTGGAATCACCCTTAACGCTCCATTTATAGAAATACAAGTTTTTTCTAGTCCAGTTCTCCAAATTCTTTCAGCCTCTTCCCATTACACAGTTTCTAAGCTGCTTCCATATTTTCAGGTATTGTTTTAGAAATGGCTCAACTTTTCGGTACCATTTTTTTTTTATCTTAGATGATTTTCTGTTGCTAGAGCAAAATACCACAGACTAGATAATTTATAAAGAAAATAAGTTTAATCTCTTTTCTGTTGCTATGAGGTAATACCACAAACTGAGTAATTTTTAAAGAAAAGAAGTTCAGCTCAAGGTTCTGTTCTGGAGGCTGGGCAGTCCAAGAACATGGTAGAGGTATTCAGTGAGGGTCATCCCTTGGCAGAAGAATGGAAGGCAGAAGTGACTGCATAAAACAGAAAGAGCAAGTGGAGGCCAAAATTATTATTTTATAAGGAGCCCACTCCCACAGTAACTAACCCACTCCTGCAAGAACATTAATCCACTCATAAGGGTGGAACTCTCACAATATAATCACCTCTTAGAGGCCTTACCTCTGAATACTGTTACACTGACAATTAAATTTTAACATGAGCTTTAATGGGGACATTCATAACAACTGGACAACATCATGGATTCAATTCTGTGGGACTTGATATTCCTTTGCAGTAATTACAATCTGCTTCCCTGGGACTCCTACACTTTGGCCTTAATTCTCTATGCTTGGGGCTATACAGAATGACTGTATTACTGCTAGTGTATTTAAAGAGTCTATCCTGTCATCTGGGAGTTTTTGGTCCTTTAGCTAACCATTCCAAGTTTTTGTTCTCATTTCATCTTATACATACTTCTCTGAGCAGGCTTTAGTTATTTTTTTAAAACTCTTTTGAAGTGTTGAGAGCCTCAAATGAGTACACATTCTAGATGTGGCTCCTCCATTTCAGATTGGAAGATGATGAGCCCCCCTCGTGACCTAATTCTGCACATCCTCTTATCAGCCCAGGGCTGCTTCGGTTTTTATTTCAGGTAGTCATTTGGTACTGTTGACTCATAGCCACCCTGCCATCAACTAAAACTCCAAAATCCTTTCATATGTGTTGCTACTAATCCATGTTCCTCATTCTGTATTTGAGGGTTTTTGGGTGTTTTCCTAAAGTTAAAAATTTGTCATTTTCTCTGTTAATCTCATTAAATTTATCTCACCCATTCAACATGTTAAATCTTTATGGTGTTGAGTATTATCTGGTGTATTAGCATTCTCTTCAAAGCTGCACATGCCTAAAAATTCTTACATCTGGGCTCACATACAAGTCATTGACAAAAATGTTAAGTAAATATATGATTTTTCCTTTGATGTGCACGTCAACCATCAGAGGTGGATCAGTAGGTAAAATCATCCCTGCTTTAAAGGTGAGGGAATTAGCACTCAAAGAGGTTCAGGGATCTGCTCAAAATTACACTACTAATAGGTATGGCAAAAGAAAGAATTTGAACCTGTATTTTCTGCTCTTCTACTATACTGAAATACTCATCCAGCCCTGGACACTTGGCTAATGAGGAGTCAGGGAAGAGCAAACAAAATGCAAGCCATGTGAAAATGATTAAAATGTTAAGCTCTGACAGTGACTATAGGAAAGGTAGCATGGGACATTCCTTCCTTAATTTCTGTTTCTACTGTGGTGTATTTTCTTCTTCTTACTTGCGTGTACCTATATTTGCCAACCTCAGTCTCAGAAAGCTGTATCCTGAGCTGTCTCCTTGAACCACACACCCACACAGATGCACAACTTCTCCAAGAAGACACCAGCAAACAAAAGTGGGAAGAGCCTCTGTGTCTGTCAAAGTCAAGGTGAATCAGGAATGGGGCTGAGTACGTAAGGTGACCAGTTAATCTACTTCAACTAGCATGGTTCTGGCTTTAGCCCTGAAAGTCCTAGAAAACCTCTCAGTCCTAGGCAAACAAACTAGAGGATTGGCTACCTTGTTAGTGGGATAGTGCAGCACACTGCTCTCTTGTCTCCAGTTTAATGCTGTGGTGGTTTTAGATGGCCACAAATTGTTTAATATTTCTTTCATTAAGAAGTGTGGTCTAGGGTGGTGCCTGTGGCTCAAAGGAGTAGGGTGCTAGCCCCATATGCCGGAGGTGGTGGGTTCAAACCCAGCCCCAGCCAAAAACTGCAAAAACTACAAAAAAAAGAAAAAAAAGTATGGTCTATATCCCCTTCCCTTGAGTCTGGGAAGCTCTGTGACTGTGACTACATAGAATAAAGAGGAAGTAATGCTGTGGCAGTATCTTGTCTCGGCCTTAAGTCACTGACAGCTTCCACTTCCCTTCTCTTCAAATACTTTTTCTGGGAGCCCTGCGCCATCATGTAAGAAGTCCGGTTACTCTGAGGCTACTGTGCTGGACCAATCACATGTGAGTATTCCTGAGAACAGTTCCAGCTGGGCACAGCCTTCCATCCATCACCATGGTATCAGCTGTCAGAATGAAGCTGTTCCAAATAAAGCTGTTCTGAATGCTCCAGACCAGCACCAAATGAATACTACTACTGAGCTCAATAAGTGGTCTTAGTTGAGGTCATGTGAAATAAGAAGAATCTCCCATCTGAGTCTTAGACAAATTTCTGGCCACAAATTTCTGGCCAAATTTCTAGTCATCTTTAATTAAGCCATCTTTAGCAAGCCTCTTCTTAATGGGCAAATAATGTAAGGTATGCTGAGACATTGGCTTTGACTGCCTACATCCATTCTTCCTGCATCAAGATGGCGCACCGTCTTGGAACACTTCCTTCTCTGCGATTTGGCTCATATCTGTGCCATGTGCTTCAAGGACATTTTCTTGATGATAATCACATCTTTTATTTTTGTCTTTGGCAGTTTTTTGGCAATAACAGATGGTACCCATTTAGGCTACAATCTCAACCAGATGAAATTCCATGCATCCTTACATTTATCTGGTGCAGTAAACACTTGACTGCTTCTTTCTAATTTGGCTCCATGATTCAAAATCTGATTGATGAAACTGCAGGTTGTTGGAGGAGAAGGGCTGTGTTTTAAATGTCCTTGGACCCTAGAAGGTTCTTTTTGGACAAGTGAATACATTTTCACCACTGTGGCAAAGAAGCTTCTGCTACTTCCCTTGACTAATATTTTCACTTAAATATTTTAAAATGTTTCTAAAATAGGCTTGGTGCCTGTAGCTCAGTGGCTAGGGCGCTGGCCCCATACACTGGGGCTGGCTGTTCAAACCTGGCCCGGGCCTGATAAACAACAATGACAACTACAACAATAGCAAAAAATAGCTGGGCGTTGTGGTGGGTGCCTGTAGTCCAGCTACTTGGAAGGCTGAGGCAAGAGAATTGCGTAAACCCAAGAGTTTGAGGTTGCTGTGGGCTGTGATGCCATAGCACTTTACTGAGGCTGACATACTGAGACTCTGTCTCTCTCTCTCTCTCTCTCTCTCTATATATATATATATATATATATGTATTTTAGAACAGATAGTATTGGAGCTTAGGAAGTGATACTCAAAGTATGTGGTTTGGCATGATGCATATTTTGAGCTACAGATGATTAGAAGGTCTCAGAAGCAAAGTCTCTCTCTGACTTTCTCCTGCCTTCCCATCTCCTTTTCTTCTTTCTCTCCCAAAGTGACTTACAGAAATGAGAATTCCTCTTCCCAAGGTGGGTCATAGAAAGTGGAACCCATTTCCCCAAAGCAAACAATAAAACCAAGAAAGCTGACTCTCTCCCTTCTCCCTTGGATACCCTCATTCCAGGGGGTCCTGCTCCATTCTTGGGATGAAGGAATGTTACACAGAGAGGCCATCAAGAATTGAAACAGACAGGATTCACTTAGTACCCCTCCATCCCATAACCCAATATCATGAAATCATATTTTTTTTGTCCAATTACATTTCTATATGGTTATCTATTCTTCATCAAACCTTAGCATAAAAATAGACTATTTTCTCTGGGTTTTGGTTCTTCATTTCTTTTTATTTTTTATTTGTTGAGGCAGAGCCTCACTCTGTTAGACTCTGGGTAAAGTGCTGTGCCATCGTAGCTCATAGCAGCCACAAACTCTTGGGCTTGAGCAATCCTCTTACCTCAGCCTCCTGAGTAACTGAGACTACACATGGTGGTTTTAGATGGCCACAAATCGTTTGATACTTCTTTCATTAAGAAGTGTGGTCTGTATCCCTTCCCCTTGAGTCTGGGAAGCTCTGTGACTGTGATTACATAGAATAAAGAGGAAGTGATGCTGTGGCACTACAGGCACCCACCATAGCACCCAGCTAGTTTTTTTTTACTTTTAGTAGAGACGGGGTCTTGCTCCTACTCAGGCTGGTCTCAAACTCCTGAGCTCAAGAAATCCACCTGCCTCAGCCTCCCAGAGTGCTGGGATCACAGGTGTGAGCCACCATGCCTGGTCTGATTCTTCATTTCTAAAGGGTACCGTGTCATGGGCAACTTTGGTTAAATAAATTTGTTATTATTTTCTTTTGTTAACCTGCCCATTGTTTTAGGGTTTTTTTCCATGACCCTTATGGTGGGTCTCATCATAGCCCTTACAATAGGTCTTAAGAAAGAGCAGGGTCTACTGTTGTTAGCAGGGGATTTTGAGGTAGGAAGAGGGTGAAAGGATTTTGCATCATTTTGAGACTTCTCAGTCCTCAGTTCTTATTAAATATTAATAATTTGCTTCTGATTTTCTTCCTACTTAAAACTTTTGAATGTTCTTGGACCGTGAGAAAGAGGAAATGACACAAATGTTCATTTTGATTCATCGAGTTGGTAAGAGGAAATGTCAAAGATCAGGCTCACAGAGCCAATGGGTGTCAGCCATATGGGAATGTTTCCCCTAAAGAATCTTGAAATGTTGGAGCTATAAGGAACTATTGAGGAAAAGGAGTATAAGAACATAGTGATGTAGATGTGATGGAATTAGAACAAGCACTCTACTCTCCAACCTCCCAGTCAAATGCTCTTGGCACTATGCCATCTTTTCAAAAATGGGTGTCTAGGTCAAGGTAAGGGGACCACATGCATTTATCTTCCCATTCTCCCCAAATTCTATTGAAATTATGACACAGAAGTTCGAGAGGAGATAAACCTCCATGAGTATGGGAGTGAGAACGGATTTATCATCACATGAGTTATTAATGAATGTCTGGATGGCAGACAGTAAATGGGAGCACAACGACAGCAAAACAGATGGAGGAACCCACCAGTGCCAGAATGAAGGCTGCCATTCAGCCTGGAGCCCATCAGGCCCAGGAGGCCCCAGGAGTACTGGAGGCCTGGAGTTCCCAGGTAGAGAAAGCTGACGTGGGAGGTGGGATGGGAAACTGTGGAGGAAGTATGAATTGGAAGGCTGCCTGTGGCAAAGCTGTGCCAATTTCCCTCCCACCCCACTCCCTGCCACTCACATGCATAGATGCTCCCCTCGCCTACCCATGGAGCTGCAGAACCAGCAGCTATAGGTTCATCTTCAGGCCAAATGTGGGAGCATCATCAGCTAAAGTTGTCACAGAGCTTTCAAAGTTAGGGGCTGGAGTTCCGCAGCAAAGCTCTCCGAATTCTAAAAAGGGTTCTCAGTAGTGGCTCGCTCCCATCTCATGTCCTAACATGAAGATGCCATCAGCACACACAGCCAGTACCTGGAGATAATGTTGTACAGTCACATTTATGGAGAGGCCTTATGGGAAAGAGCCCCACACAACTGAGGAGGAAATCAGCAGTCCTCTGCCTCAATCAGCATGATGCTTTATATGTTAAGATGAATGGACGACCAAGAGTGCTCAGCCATTTCCAAGAAACCATTTGGACAAGAAAGAGGAAAGATAAAAAAGCAAAGATAGAAGAACTGCCCATGGAGAAGAATTGAACATTTTAAAATAAGCCTCATTTCAACCAGTGACAACACTTGTGAAAAGAAAAAGCAATCAGGAAATGAGAGAGTTCATGGAATGGATATTAAAATGCTTATTATACACTAAAATAAATAATGATAGTAATGGAGGATAGCTCATTGAATAAAATAGGAATCGATGAGCCTGTGAAGACTTTAAGCAAATAAGAGAAAGAACTCTTTAATAATAGAATGATAACTAGTAACTATAAAAGAAATGACGGAATTAGAAAATCACTATGTTGCAAACACCATAGTGGTAATTCAGGCAGAAGTCATTTATGGAGGCTGAAACTTGTATTAAAGAGTTTGATGAGGACAAGGACACTTACACAGTCTCAAAGGATTGCTCTACAAATTACTTATAAATTACAAAGGGAAAATGGGTAGTTAACCACTTGAACCAGGTGATCGAGGTCAGCGTCACCAATAATTGGGTCGACATCATATGCCTCTTGCACACTGCATCAGCTGCAAATGCACAGTCTGAGCCTAGTCATGAGGAAACAGCAGACAAACCCATCTTGAAGAACACTTTTCAAAATAAATGACTTGTGCTTCTTAAAAATGTCAATGTCATGAAAAACAAAGAAAAGCTGAAAAACGTATTAGATTAAAGACTAAAGAGATATGAAAGCTAAAAGCAAAGCATGATCTCGGATTGAACCTACATCAGAGAAACAATCTGTAAAGAATATTATTGGGATAATTGGCATGATTTGAATAAATCTTCAAATTAAGCAAGTGTATCAATTTAAAATTTCTAATGGAAATTTCACATTGGAGTATTTTAGGCGGAAAGGAATTCAATATTTTCAACTTTCTCCGTGTGAGAGAGAAATAAAGCAAATGTAATAAAAGTCAGCAATTACAGAATCTGGGTGAAGGGTATAAAATAGTCTTTACACTATTCTAGCTCCTTTTCTGTAAGTTTAAAAAAGTTTTGGTTTTTTTTTTGCAGGTTTTTTTTTGGCCGGGGCTGGGTTTGAACCCACCACCTCTGGCATATGGGGCTGGCGCCCCACCCTTTTGAGCCACAGGCGCCACCCCAAAAAAGTTTTTGAAATAAAAATTTTTGCAATGAAGTCAAAAGACAAGAGAAAATTGAGAATACATCTTTGCAATATGTATTACAGATAAAGATAATTCCTATCCATTGATCTATATACATATGTATATATCAGATACATAAAAATGGAGGGGAAGGGCAGTGCCCTTGGCTCTAAGGAGTAGGGCGCTGGCCCCATTTACTGGAGGTGGTGGGTTCAAACACGGCCCCGGCCAAAAAATTGCAAAAAAAAAATGGAGGGGAAAAAAAGTAGAAATCCAATAGAAAAATCAGTAGATGGCACACACAAACAGTTCACAGGAATAAAGTTTACCAATAGCCCTTAAATTTTGAAAAAATGTTCAACTTGACTCATCTTGAAAGAAATGTAAACTAAAACCATACTGAAATACCATTTCATTTATTATTATATTAATGAAAATTAAGAATTTTAACAACAGAGCCTGCTGATAAGACTGTGGGGGGAATCAGGTACTGCAATATATCACTGTTGGAATTGCAAAGAGGCGGAGTCCCTAGGAAGGGTAATTTGAAGGTACACACAGTCCCCTAGTTACAAGCATCCAACTTAAATATGACTTGTACTTATGAAGAGAGGCTATTACAGTAGGTCCCTAAGTTGTAAACATCTGACTGACATAAGACTGGCACTTACAAATGAAGGCTATTACAGGTAATAGGTAAATGTACCTGTTCCAACGTACATCAAATTCATCTTAAGAACAACCTGCTGAACCTGGTTCATAACCCAGGACTGCCTGTATCTAATATGACCACTATACCTATGCATTTAGCTTTTGATCCAAAAATTTCTCCATAGGCATTATCCTGAGAATGTATTTCTAAAAATATGAAATGACATTTTATAAGATTATTCATTTAGTACTAATTATAATAATAAAATTTGGAAACAACTATTCCAAATATCACTTCCTTTCTATAGTTGTTTGGAAACAACTTTTATTATTATAAATTTTCCAACTTTCCAACTTTTTCAATAATAAAATATTGGAAACAACATAAATATCCATTGCATTATTCTTCCAGTGTTGCCATAACAAAATACCACAGATGGGGTGGCTTAAGCAGCAGGTGTTTATTTTCTCATCATTTTAGAGGCTGAGAAGTCCAAGATCAAGGTGTCAGCAGGATTGATTTCTCCTGACCTCTCTCCTTGGCTTGTAGATGGCGTCCTTCCTTCTGTGTCCTCCAATGACCTTTCCTCTGGTGTCTCTTATTCTTCTTGTAAGGATACCAGTTGTATGGATTAGGGCTTCACCCTCATGACCTCATTTAACCTTAATTAACTTTGTAAAAGCCATATATCCAAACATTCCTGGGTCCTAGGGGTTAGGGCTTCAATATGTGAATTAGGGACATAATTAAGTCCATAACACTATCCACAAGACAATGGTTGAATAGACCATGAGATAATTACACTATGGAGTGTGCTATACAGCTATTAAAAAGTGAGGAAACTCTTTCTGAACTGATATGGAGCAATTTCCAAGATAAATTCTTAAAGGATTAAAAAAACAAGATACAATATACTCTTATATTATCTAGTTACAAAGTGTACATATACTGTACAAGTAATAAGCTCATATGTATATTTGTATAAGAGCACTGGGAATAATCTGTATACAGTATAATTTCTGAGTGTACCATGAAAATTGACTATTTGTAACAATCAAATTGCTAGCCTTATAGCAGTAGTTTTTCAACATGTAGTTCTTCCTAACTAATGAATCAACTAATTGCCATACTAACTGCAGCTTAACTGAACTTTGAATTCTAGGTCTTCTAAAAACTTAATTCTACTTAATCAAGATTTTATTAATCTAGCGATACTTCTAATTGGTTGTAACTGACTCAAAATCATATATATTAATGTTTGAAAAAAGACCTGAGGATTTAACTTGGCATAATATTTTTAGGATTCAAGAGTATCTTAGTTTGTAGGTAACAGAAAACTCCACTAGAAGTTGATTACACAAATAGAAGTTCATTTTTCTCTGTTTCACACATTAGCAGCCCAACTAACGCTTACATAGCTGTTTTCTCTCGCTCCACTCTGCCATTCTTAGCACGTGGGCTAGTTACCTCATTACTGGATGATGTTTGCTGCATTTCCAGGTATCACATCTACATTTGAATCACAAAAAATTAAAAAGATAAAATAAAGATGGAACAATGACAGCCTACGCTTTCCCTTTTTGTCAAGAAAACAAAAGCTCTCCTAGAATCCTCCAGTGAGGTTTTTCTTACATCTCATTGTCTAGAACTAGTCACGGGGCAACTCTCAGCTGCAGAGGATGTGTAGTAATGGGAATAAGGTTGTTACAGTTGATGTGAACCAATGAAGGGTGGTCACCTGTGGTCCAGCTTACTCTATACTTCTAGAGAAGCAAAAAGTGAGAAAGTGTTCTTTTCTTAGTGAAAATCCATCTTTATTTATCTCTGTCTGTCACCTTTTTTTTTCTTTTTTTCTTTTTCTCTGCTGCCTTTGCCCCTGTGAACCCCATGTCCCAGCAGCTCTGGCATATTCCAGGCTCCAGGTGTTCCTCATACCCCCATGCCTTTGCCTCTTCTGTTCCTGGTTAATCCCTTTCCACCCTGCCACCTCATGAGCTCCTAATTGTCCTTCAAAGCCTATCCCAAATGTCACTTCCTTTCTATAAGTTCCTTCTCCCCCTTTTCCTTCTTTGCCTCCAGTTTGAATGTCCTCAAAAGGAAAACTTGTGACAAGACGTTGGGCACAGATGGTTTATTTGGCAAAGGTAAAAGAGTGGAGAAAGTGAGATGGGAAGGGAGAAAAACCAATGAGGCATGCGTTATTCAGTGTTACTGCTGTGGGCACCTAACTGGGCTCAGTCCTGCCCAGGCCCTCTGAGGGACTCTGTAGAGTATGCCCTGGAGTTGTCCCACTGTGGGGCAGGGAAGCTGGGTATCTATCTGCCAAACTCTATCTCTCATCGGTTGAGGATTGCCTGTGAGAGCGGCAGATCTCCAGTACTTCCAGGCTGTCCTAAGCATAAGCTGATCAAGACCCATGCCCGGTGCCACAGAAAGATTTTCTTCAAGCATGACCCATAGAGAGGGTCATATTAGAGGAGAAAAGCTCTCACATGCAGAGAAAACATCCACGTAGCTTCAGGGGAACCTAAGGTGGGCTGATGAAAAATGAGACTGATGGCATATGTAGTGTATGCTACTCTGCTATCCTCTAATTAATTCTTCCTTTATGTGTGCCCATGTGACACTTCATGAATTACTTCGTAATAGCCCTTATTACTCTCTATTTGTGTGTCTAGCAGGTATTAAGTACGTCTTAACGTTGCTGTTTTACATTCAACCCTCATGACAATTCAAGAGGCAGGTACATGACTATAATTATCCCCATCGAAGAATGAGAAAACCGAGCCTCCAAATTAACTAAGTTTTGTTTGTGTGCCTGTCTCTACTTCCATACTGTGAACGTCCAAAAAGCATGCTCTTTGCATTATTACTGTTTGTACGCTCATATCCAACATGCTGATTGGCATATCAGGAATACTCCATAAATATTACTTGCATCGGGTTATTTAGAACACTCAAAGTCACCATGGAAAATGGAAAGAAATGCATACCATAAATGATGTCACTTTTGGAACTGCTCTTCAATAATTTATTAATTTGATGTCAGACAGGGTTTCTAGTAACATTTCTAGAAGTTGACATCAAAGGTTTGTCAAGAAAATGAAATGATTTTGAATGTTAATTTTAAAAAATGGAGAGGAATATATTTAAAAACTTTAGCTTATTCTGTTTTATTGATCTCAAAATGTTTCATTCTATCTTAGTTGTGGATTTGTCTTGTGGCCAATGTCCAAAGCGGTACCAAAAGTGGACACTGATGGATGTATCAGTCAGGATAACCTAAGATATGCTGCTATAACAAACAACTCTAAGATCTGAGAAGCTTCAAAGATGGACTTTTTTGTTCACCATCCACATCTTTTTGTGTTAGCTGGGGACTCTAATCCATGTAGTCCTGAGGCTGAATAGCCAGTGTCAGGAACATGGGTGGTTGCCAAGGTAGAGGGAAAGCACACTACAGAGAGTATCTTGCTGGCAATTAAATGCTTAGCCTGGATGTGAAGGACATCACTCATGCACACAACTTTTTTTAAAAAAATTTATTATTAAATCATGGCTGTGTACATTAATGCAATCATGGGGCACCATACACTGGTTTTATATACCAGGAAGGCTATGTTAACCAGTGGGATGAAAATATGTCATGCACACAACTTAATCACTAGAACTAATCACATGGCATCACTAAACCATAAGGAAGCCTAGAAATGCAGTCCTACTGTATGTCTGAGAGGGAATCTGGACACTGATGGAAAATACTAATGATTACCACAAACACCCATTTTCATCATTATTTAACCTGACACTGAATGGATGGTCTCTAGTGTCTCATTCACACCATCCATCTTTTTTCATAGCAACAACTACGATATTACTCAAATACATTATATCATAACAAACAAATCCACTTGATATACTTAAACGGTAAAATCTGTCTTGTTCTTGGTATGAAATATAAGCCCTCGTGACCTGGTCTTTGTTGACTGTATTGTCCTCCTCTCCTGTCTAACTCTTTGTATATGCTCTTTGTCTAACTAGAATGAGGTGCAAGTCATCCTCCTCCCTCCTGCCTAGTTCTGCTTTGCAGAGTGCCAGGAGATTAATTTTGATCCTTGCCTAAATATTGCACAATCCATTTGGGTTAGATTGGTAGATCTGACTGCAACTTTGTTCATAAAAGATGCACTTGAAATTTTCTTAAATTCTAAAAAAAAAAAAAATAGTTCTTAGTTTCTTGCTTTTTTATTTCCTCCCTTTTCTTCTTTCTACAAATATTCATTTGTGTGTTTACTGGATACCAGGTATCCTGATGGGTCCTATATCTAAATACCATTCAAATAGACATAGTCCCTGTCCTCATATAGCTTGTTTTTGGGGGAGACATATAAATCATACTGAATCAATTTGAATTTATTCAAATGCAAGTTAAAATAAAGCAAAGATGGTTTAAGTGAGATAGAAGTTTACTTCTCTCTCATGTCAATGTAAGTAGTCCAGTGTTGATATAGTTAGGACCACACAGTGTTAGGGATCCAGGCTCTTTCCTTCATATTAGCTGTCCCTGGCATGTAGCTTCCACTTTATGGTCGAAGATGATGGCACAGTCTCTAGCCATCATGTCTGTGTTCCAGTCAGATGAAGGAGAAAGATATAAAGAAGAGAATGTCCTGGAAAATGGACACACTACTTCCACTTACAAATCTTTGTCCAGAATTTAATCATACATTCACATCTAGCTGTAAGAGAGGTTTTAAAATCATGTTCCTTGTAAAAACTGGGGATTCTATGACCAAAAAAAAGGTGAAAGTGAATACTAGGGAAGCACTTGCATTATTGCCAAACATATAAGTAAATGTCTGATTTTTACATTTGAATATCCAATCTAGACAGAGGCATCAGGCTAAGTCTATAAGACCAGCAATCAGTTCATAAGAAACTTGAAGAGTTGAGATCTGAAAAATGGCTATGCATTAACTAGGGGAAGAGGAAGAGTAAAGATCATGTGCAAAGGACCTGTGGCAGAAGCAAACCAGTGAGACAACTGTGCAGAGCCTTGGAGGACTGATTAAGGGTTGTGATCCTCATTCTAAAAACAATGGTGTATATCATTTAAGTCCTTTAACTGGGAGGGTAATATGACCAAATTTACATTGTAATTTGTGGGAAACAAATTAGAGGGGCTAAGAGGGTATGTGGAAAGACCAGTGTCCTCTGGATGAGAGATGAATGTAACTTAATCTAAGATCATGCTAGGAAAGACAACAAAAATGGGACAATTTAAGAACTGTTCTTAGAAGACAGATTCTATAGGACTTAGGCATTAATTAGTATGTGAAGAGAGAGAGGAAGAGGAAGGGATAAGAATGGAAGGATGTTTCTTAAATATGGAAATCGAAATTAGTGTCTAGGAAAAGCAAGGGCATCTCATAATACTTATATAACATAGCACACACTATACTATAAATCACTTGTGAGACATGATGGTCATACTTGTCTCTCCTAAGATCTATTTCAAGAAGTAGACCCACTCTTCATGATTTGCATTAAAATTGGTCCTGAATCCAAGTCAATTTTACTTTTGGTTTAATATTTGCTAACAATTTCACATGGTAAGAATTCAGAAGGAATAGCCTTTCTAGAGGCATCTCTGACCCTGCAAAATGGGGTCTCTTGGGGTCTCAAAGTAGTGAAACCTCCATTTCCTCTGCAGTCTTCCCTAGTTCCTCTTGAAGAGGAAGGGAAAGTGAATTCCCAATTCTTCCTGGGCACAAGAAGACAGTTCACTGAAAGAGTATATACATTCTGGATTACACTCAAGAGTGCCTTAGAAAAAGGAAATACTGATCAATTCATTCTACAAAATTTATTTAGCACTTTCATTGTGTTAGGCTCTGGACATAACTGGAATGATCAGATTGGACAAACTGAGTCCATCAGAAATCATCAGGAAGAGAGAATTCATGCTGTCTGACTACTCATGCGCAAACTATCTGCTTTCCTTTCTTGGGATTAACCATGAGTTTTATATGTAATAACCCTATTTGCACCCAATTCTTATTTTTATATATAATTACAAGAAGAATTAGCTTTGATGCAAAGCTCAGGGACTGTTTGGAACAGAATTTAGTCTCTGCCCAGAGTATATTGAAAATAGCCCAAAGTAGCTGTCAAGGCATAAACAACTCAGGAGGAAAGCATTGCTGTGGTTTAACTGAACAGATGGTCTGATGACGTCAGTGTCTCCAAATTACCTGCAGCCAAAGCAGATGGAAAAATTAACGTTGAAGCCCAAGCTCAATGGCAGGCAGGGAGTCACAGAGAACTTTAGGAGAGAAACGTCACATGGGAGGTTTTCTTTGCTTTGTTTTTAAGTTCTACCAGAGATCTTTGCATCTTTGCAGATTCTTGGAATAAAATGGCAAGATGATTACAGCTGATCCTACAAGCAACCATCACCAAGACAGCGCTGAAGGACGCAGCATTCAGTAATTCCTCTGCCACTAAAAAGAAAAAAAAAAAGATATTAATTCTAAAAGGTTATGAAATGTGTGAAAGTATTGTGTAGATGAAAAGAAATATCTCAGAGCTATAATTGAATATGATGGTTCTTTAAAAATCAGCATAATAGCTTCATATTTAGCCCTGTACACATTCTTGGTTGTGAGATTTATATTCCATCTTTCTCCAAAAGGCTACATTATAATTAACATTTTTACCTAGAACTGGCTGCGTGGTTCTCTATCTCTATCCATCTTATTTCCTTGTTTAGCATTGTGCTTTCACCTTTTCCTGCCTGCCAGTGTCCAGGCCTTTATTTCCTTTATGCAAAGCTATCAGCTGCATGAAGTGATGTAATCCAGCCTTAACCATGGACCAGCAAATCTGCACTGGGTATTCTGAGCCCAAGGTCTGAAATCTCAGAATCAGAATCATAGAGTTCTCTGTTTACAGATGAAGAAGTAGGACTCAGAGGTTTGACACTTGTCTGTGGGCATAGCCCAGGGGCGTGGCTGAGGCAGAACAAGAACGGGGCTCTAGTCTCTGAGGCCACATGGCCTTTACAGCTCAACCAGACCCCTTTGCCCCTAACTCTCCTCTCTTAAGGAGTATAGACCTTCAGATAACTAGCAGGTGTAGTTCAAACCCTATGAGAACTACTGAGAAATGAATATAAATGCATTTTTCTAGAACACTGTGCAGTATTCATGGCAGCATAGCACGATGCAAGGGTATCTTGCTTTAGGTTCCATGGAAAAGACCCTGAGACAAAAATTCGAGTATGAGAAATTGGGGGTTGGGGAGGTGATCCCAGGAAGCAAAGGTGGGGGAGTCAGGAAGTAGGACAGGGAATGGAAAAAACATGCCCCAGAGTCTTCCCAACCAAGAGCTGAGGGAGTAGTGTATCCTCCCACTCCCATCCGTCATGATAAGAGAGCGGCTTCCAGGGCATTTACTCCCCTCAACTCTGGGACTCTACCTGCCCCACTGGGATGAGAAAAAGCCCTCAAGTGGAGAGGGGTTGATGTGTGCAGCTGATGTGATGGAACAGAGTGCTGCAGGGACTCGGCAGCACATAGGTAGCATTTGCTATAGTCAAATTTGGGTTCGAATCTGCACCCATTGGATTGCTGGATGACTTCAGGCCACTTAACTTTCCTTCTGTAGTCCTTAGTTTCCTCATCTGTAAAATGGGGAGAACAATGCCATCATTAGATGTTATGAGAGGTAAATGGAATGATAATACATACAAAGTGCTTAGCACTATACTTAATACAAAAGGGGCCCTTGATACGTGGCATTATTATCATTATTATTATTTTGCATGCCCCTGTCAGTGTCTGGGGAAAAATAGACTTTAGAATCACATCAGGTGCTTTAGCAGGTAGAGGCCTCAGACAGCACTTGGGCCAACTTTCTGATTTCACCAGAGAGGAAGCTTGAGGATAAGGGGAGAGGCTGTCCCAAGAAAAAAAATCCTCTATTATTAATAGGAGGTGGCAGAACCAGACCTGCACAGTGGGGTGTCTGGCTCTGTGTGCAGTGCTCTTTCCAGCAAAATTCTGCACTGTCGTCCTCAGAATTACCCATAAATGTAAATCTGGAAGGAAGAATGAGTGATCATCATGTGCTGGATGGCAAAAAGGTTTTCTCTCGCAATGTTGATAAATTCACAGTGGCTGCCTGCAGGGTAGGAAGATCCTGGTGAGAGGTGCATCAGGCAGGAGGGAGTGGTTGCCAATGCCGCCCCTGACCTGGGAGCATGTACTGGCTGTGTCGGAAAATTGACTGCTGGATTTGGTACCAAGGGGATGAGATAACCATTCTGCCTGTCCATTTTATTGCAATAGGTATGCATATTCATCAGAAATATTTTAAAGATAGAAATGAAAGAATAAAAAATTTCTCTAAGGTGTAGCAAAGAGGAGAATTGATCTCTGGAACTGATTCAGAGTCTTGAGATTCAGAATCAGAAGAGCTGGTAATAAGGAAGGAAGCTGAAAAACAAATGGATTGAGAGTCTGTCTAAGACGTTATTGATTCCCCCACATCTGGATGCAGAACAGTGGGCAGACAGGCATATGAGAGCAGGACCAAGAAAAATGTTAAATCTCCCCAGATTGATTTACAGCTACAATACAATTCCAAGCAAAATGCCAACGGGGTTTTTCATGGAACTAGAGGCTGATTCTCAAATGTATCTGGAAGAGTGAGGTGACAGCAATAGAGAAGGCATTTCTGAAAAGGGAGAATAAGGAGAGACTTAACTTACTGATAATCTAGCTAACTAAGGAGCTTTATAAGAAAGACAGCATGGTACTGGAACAACAGTAGATAAACTGACCGCTGGAATATAAGAGAGAGCTCTAAAAAAGGCCAACACATGGAATTTGATATACGGCAGGGGCAGCTTGGCAGTGGGGAGAAGAGAGACTCCATGATCAGTGGAGATAAAAATGTGCTTATCCATATGGATGTAAGTGAAACTGGACTCCTACCTCACATCATACCCCCAAATAACCATACCAATGGAAGTCTTTATACATAAAAGTAAAACTTTGAAATTATTAGGAAAAAGTATAGATCAATATTTTTTCTGACCTCAAGGGGAGGAAAGGAGTTCTTAAATAAAACACGAACAGTTCAGCTCCAAAAAAATCTGAGCCAGACCCACGGGAAATCCCAGAATAGAAACATCCTGGCTCTCGGGTACTTTCACCCAGCTCAGTCAGTGCCTGGGGCAGCCCGAAGAGACTGAGTCTTCGCAAGAGAATTGGTGAATCCCTAGGGTGTGGCTGGTGGACACTGACAGCAAACTGCCCTCATCCCAGTAGGTTCTCTCTTGAGGGAGATCTGAGTGGCATATCCCATGGCTGCCACGTGCCAGGATCAAGATAACCTGGTTTCAGGACTGAGATAACCATAAGTAAAACAACTCCCATGCCTCACATTTGGATTAACTATTTCAGGGGGGAAAAAAGATCACGGCATATGGGTTCTAGTTAGTTTCTTTCTTGGAAAATAGCTCTTTCTGAATTTGTCCATGGCTTTGAGTCTCTACCTTACTTTGGGCACAAGCCCATTGCTCACTGACTTACTGCAAGATTCTCCAGAAGTCACTGGCTGTGTGACAATGTTATTTTTACTTCATGCAATGGCTGGAAGATTTGTGAAGTGAAAGTGGAAAATGGCAAAAGCACAGTCCAAGAAGATGTGCATGAGGCGAGTTGAAGGGATCTGGTGGTAAATTGCCCTGAGCACAAAGCTATCCCATACTACTGGGCATTGATCTTTGTAGCAAGGTGACTTCCCTGCTCCTTGTCCAGAGGTGGAGCCTACCCCTCTTAAAAGTGGGCTGGCTTTGTGATTTGCTTTGACCAATTGAATGTGGAAGTGATGTTGTGCAAACCCCAGAACCTAGACCTAAGGGGCTGTGCAGCTTCTGCTTGTGTTCTTTCTGAGCACTGCTCTGCGAACCACACAGTTAACCCACAATCATAAGAAATAATGTCATCTTACTCCCTTGACTCACTAAGTTTTAGAGTGGCTTTTAATGCCACAATAGACAACTGACAGACGTAAGGTCTTAAATGCACTCTATTACAAGTAGGTGGAGAATTTATTTATCTTCCTAATATTCAGTGGGCACTTTGTATATGCCAGGTACTTTTGTGTAGATCTCTTTTAATCTTTTTAACAGCATTATGGGATGGATGCTACTATTTAGATGGGGAAATTGAGACACAGAGAGATGAAATAACTAATCCAAGTTCACATGGCTGCACAGCGACAGGTCTGGGACTTGCCTTTGTGTCTATCTAGTCCCTGAGTCCCTGCTCATGACCACATCTCCACACTGCCACCAGAACTTATAATGAACTGAGCAAATAATAATAAAGAGTAAATCAAGAAAGGGAAAGAACTCTTGCTTTGTGTGTTTATTTCATAGCTAAAGACAATTTTCTGTAAGAAAGGAAAAATGAATTTTGAAATAATGGCCTTCATTTGCATTCAGACTTCTGATTTAGGAATTCTTTTCTTGAATTATTAGTGTAAAAAAAAAAACGGATGTTCTGAACTGACTAGGGTTGTGAGAAATATAAGAATGGGAAAATTCAAACACACTTGTGAAAAATAAACTGATTTCCATTTACTAATAATTCCTATCAAAGCTGGATGCTTTATAAAGCAATCGCTGACATCCATTCATCCATTCATTCAACACAAATATGTTGAGTAATTAATTACTAAGTACCAGGCATTGTGCTAACCCCTGGAGACAAGAAGACAAACATGCATTCAAGATTGTAGCCTAGTTAGAATAAAAAAATGTTTAAAGCCTAGTACATGAATTTTCTAGTCATTTTTTTCTAAATTAAAAAAAAAGATGGCTTGAAAAAATTAATTTTGCATTGATTTTCTAATTAAAGTGATAGAGCTGCAAAAAGTCAGCTATTTTTCCCTATCTCCTATAGGACCAAAGACTATGTGGTTACAGATCACATGCTTATTTCATTTCTAGTAAATGCTAACTACTTGTCCAATTTATAATCTAGAACTTAGTAGGAATTTATTTCTTCATGAAACTATGAAGCAAATTGAAATTATGGATGACTATAGAAACACTCAGAAATCCCTATAAGAAGTTTTATTTCACCTCTTTTTTGCCTCTTGGATTGCACATAAACGCTGTAGCTCAGAATGGTATTAATATTTGATGACTATCATTTTTTTAAATGAGAACCATATTAGAAAATTGGCTTCAGAGGAGTGTTCTACAGTCATGGGCAGAGAGTGTTCTAGCTTGTTCCAAGTGGATTTGCACATGTCCCTTATCTTCTCTGTGCCTCTGGGTCCTCATCCATACAGTTAAGGCCATTGGATGAGACGATATCTGGGGTCTTCTGTAGATGTAAAACTATGTGGTTCTTTAAAGCACTCTTTCTGGTTATTGGCTGTTTTCTTTACTTATCTATGGCAACTTCTTAAGAAATCAGAGACAGAGTTCCTCGAGATTCTTAGCAGTATAAGCTTAATTTCACATTTCTCTCTTGACCTTCACCTGAAATTTCATAGTTTAATTTCCTAAGCATTATTTCAAGATAAGGAATATGGTGATGTGGTATGTGTGGGTGTTGTGATAGCTAACCTTTTAAAGATACAAGAGAAAATGGGCTCAGTTCACAACAATGAGACTGACACTTCCTAGGATTTGGGAATTTTGAAAAACTGCTGGCTTCAGTATTAGCCATCTGCTAGACTTATATAATCCACCCAGCAATAAAGCATTGGGCTCTCCCATATGTTCCTGTCTGCCCCTGGATGAAGGAGTAACAGGGTAGGAGTTCAGATATTCGTGTTCTGGTCCTGATTTGGCGCCTAGCTAGTTATGTGATGAAGAATGGATTTCTTTCTTTTTTTTTTTATTGTTGGGGATTCATTGAGGGTACAATAAGCCAGTTACACTGATTGCAATTGTTAGGTAAAGTCCCTCTTGCAATCATGTCTTGCTCCCATAAAGTGTGACACACACTAAGGCCCCACCCCCCTCCCTCCATCCCTCTTTCTGCTTCCCCCCCCATAACCTTAATTGTCATTAATTGTCCTCATATCAAGATTGAGTACATAGGATTCATGCTTCTCCATTCTTGTGATGCTTTACTAAGAATAATGTCTTCCACTTCCATCCAGGTTAATACAAAGGAATGGATTTCTTAATCTGAGCCTTGATTTATTAATCTGTAAAATGAACTACATACAACGTCATGTTTACATGTCTGAGACCTATTTAAATACATTTAACACTATTTTAGGAGTTCAGATAAATTTTATTAAAAATAGCATAATTAACTCCCAAATTATTTTAACATATAATAAGCATATGTTCAATTGCATTTCAGTGGTTAAAAGAGAAATTGCCTGCCCTAACATATGAATGACCTGGTGCCTTGCTGTCAGACCTCTGTGATATTTCTGAAGTTGGCAATCATGATTGACGCTGCCCTAACGGAATGCCAGCCTTGTCCCCTTCAATCTCACCAATTTTCACTTTGTCCTCTGAGGGGCAAAATTACCTTTGGTTGATGACCACTCACCCTTCACTTCTAAGGGGAATATCTTTCTATGCATAAATGTTCCCATTATCAAAAGCAGACCTTGAGACAAGGAATTGGGTGAAAATAGTTTATTTGGGAGGTGATCTCAGGAAGCAGTGTGAGGGAGTGGGGAAGGATGGAAAGCCAGTGCATTTTATAACAGTAATGCATTTTTTTTTTTTTTTCTGAGACAGAGTCTTACTCTATTGCCCAGGCTGGAGTGTAGTGACATCATTATAGCTTACAGCATAATTCCTCCTGCTTTAGCCTCCCAAGTAGCCAGGACTATAGGCATATGCCACCATGCCCAACTAATTTTTCTGGTTTTTTATAGACAGGGTCTCACTATGTTGCTGAGGCTTAAACTCCTGGCCTCAAGCGATCCTCCCCCCCGGGGCTCCCAAAGTGCTAGATTATAGGTGTGAGGCACAATGCCTGGTCTTGTTTTGTTTTTAAAAAAAAACTCAGTTAATAAAACTCTTCATTTTAGACAATTCTACCTTTGGGATGCTCATGTCCTCTGCTATAGCTAGGTTAGAAAGTCCTCTGCAGCACTAACATTCAAGTTCAATGTAGTGATTTGAGGCCAACTCCAAGGATGCCAAGGCATAAACAGAAAGAGCACAGCCTGACTGCAGAGATGTAGGCTGGGTGGAGAGGTACTCATCTTTTATCTTGCAAATTGAATTCGGAAATAATTGCGAGAGAACAGGTAAGACTTCCCACGTTGTCATTTTTCAGGAAAGGCACTCTTGTTAACTATGACTTCACTTCTGAATTGACATAGCATTGGCTCCCCTGACAGCCTTAAAGAATTACCCTCAAAACCCTGTCACATAAATTGAACAATTTAGACAGAGCTCAGGTGACCATAAAATGAACTTCTACTGGAATGTGGTGGGGGCAAAGAAATCAATTCCTTATCAACTCCTTGCCAGTTCAAACTGCCTGCATCTCCTCTCATAACCCACCTTCAACCTGTTATCAAGCTTTTTATCAGTTTGGAGCATAAGGAAGAAAGGTTAGGTAAATCCAATTTTAGATGAGAATCTAGAAATAGTTGTCAGTCATCTCAGCAAATGGTAGACTAGTGAGTCTCCTTATTTTTTTTTTAAAGGTAATTGTTTTTGTAACATGAAAATGGTCTAAGAGAATACTTTGTGAATCACAAGATTGTATTTCTTTCAGGCCCTGAAATCTTCAATAGATGATAGACAGCCCTGACTTGGCCATAGCTCTTGCTTTTCCTCTAAGGAGTTCAAAGCACTTTCAGCTACACAAAATTGTCTGTTTAGCTTTGTAAAACAGAGGCAAAAGAAGAGAGGGCGGAGGGATACATAAGACCCTTATGTTGGCCAATTAAGATGCAAAATATTGATTAAATATTAAGGTACAAAAGATTAGTGGCTTGGTCAAAGTAAACTAGAGAACCTGAGGGCTGGGATGGGCGTCTTCCAAGTCTTGGCCTGTATGTATTCCACAGACGTAGTACCTGCCCCTGGAAGGATATTCTCTTTAAGAATCCTGAATGTCGGAAAACATGCTCTATCTACCCAGCAGCTTGAAAAGTACATCCCTAGGCCAGATTCAAGGTCTTTGGCATGATCTTTATCCTGACCAGAACAAAGGGCAAAGATTTAACACTAGCTGAGGCTTTTATATATATATATATAGAAAGATAGATAGATAGATAGATAGATAGATAGATACATACATACATACATACATACATACAAAAAATAATCATCACCTTCCCTGCTAAGCATGGTAATGCAAAGACCAGCCAAGCCCACCTTTCTTGAAAACCCATGATCTGCTTTTCAGGGGAAGATCAAAGTGCCAGAAATAGACAATGGTTCTGAAACACTGGCTGACTTTTGAATATTCATGACTATTCTGATGCAAATGAATATCTCAAATTGAGCTGTTTTTGCAGAGGTGCTGTTGGAAATGTATACACTTATGAAATTGCTTTACTAGTTCTGCAGATCCCCAAGAATGACTTCCTTTTCTTATTTATAATTCTCCTAGGTTTCCCAGGTGTCAGCTTGGGCTGGAGTTTCAGATGGTTTTTTTACACTGAAAACTAGGGCTTTAGTCTAACCCACTAGGAAAGCCCTGCTTTGTTTAATCAGAGCCCAGGTCTGATAGGCCCTCCTTGTTCTGCCAGTGGCCAAAGAGGCTTATCACACAGCAGATTGTTTTTCCTTTGAGGTAAGCTCAAACCAAAGCTCACTGTTCCCTGAAGAACAGAGAGAGAGAGAGAACATTGTGCCAGTGCAGGGGAGCGTTCAGTTGGTCAGGAAGCCAGGAGGCCTGTTTGGATTTTGTGACTCTGGGCACCAGAACAGTCGGTCTCACGGTGGCAGGCATGGGGTGTGGCATGTGACTTTAAGGGGGCAAAATGCTCTGGAGAAGACACATAGATCCTGTGAGCTGATGGAGACCTTAGAGACCTCCAAGCACAGTGAGTAGCTGTAGGACACCTTCTCTTTACATGCTGGATTCAGAAACAGAGATTGGTAGACAGGCCCATGGCAAAGGTGGGAGTTGGGAGAGGGTAGTCATTGCTGGAGGGAGAAATAGGCCATTGTGAAGTCAAGAGCAGTTTCTGAAGAGAGAGGTCGCTCCCTGAACTGTGAGACAAAAAGTAAAGGAAAAAGCCATGCGCTTCCTCTGTCTCTCGTTAGGTAGGGCGAGCCTCTGTGTGGGACACTTGTTAGGATAGGGCAGGGAATCCCTGTCTCAGGCCAGCAGGGTCCCATTAGAGGATAGGATGCTGTCTCCTAGGCCTGGGATCCTTATACTACTACTAGGACTCCCTGAAAGGTCATGAGCGTGGCCTTTGGCTCTATCCCCTGTATGGTCCTTGAAAATACACTTTCTAGCCTCCCAGCCTTCCTCCCTCCAATCCAGCCTTCCACCCACAAATACTCCATCGTTACTCCTTCCCCGTGCCCATGGAGAGAACCTTCCTCTCTATGCCTGAGTTCTATTTGTTCAATGACTACTTACTACATTCCAGGCCCTATGCCAGGCAGGGGACTAGAGGTGAACATGGTCCTTGTCTGTTCAGTGCTTCTAGTCTATGGATTTAAACTCCTTTTTCATCCCCAATCTGTCTCTTTGTTCCACGATTTTCACCCCTGTATACGTTTCTGGGGTATTTTCTTTACCTAGTGTGCCTTTCCTCTCAGCTCCAATTTTTGTAAATCCTACACTTACTTCTGAGGCATGCAAGTATTGTCTGTTCCATTCAGCCTCTCTGGAGTTTTTCCTTTCTACCAGTTTCTACAGCATATCTATTCTGTGAAATTTAGCACATCATTTTAAATGGCCTTACTTTGTCTAGTGACTATTTTGAGTGTGTGAACTAATCTGGTCTCCTTAACAAATGCACAAATTCTTTGAGGGCTAAAGCCCTGGTTTACAGTTATTCTGAATCTCTTTCTAATCTTCTATGGCTACTCCAACATTCATCACCAAGCTGAACACATAATAAATATTCAATAACTACTGTTGGTTGTTTGAGTCAGAATGACTGTAATGAGGCCAATGCCTGGTCCTGACAGCCCTCCCATAGGAGCAGAGGTGGGCAGATGGGACAATGAGGAGCCTGTCTGTAGCTCAAGCTCCTGGTTAAGTAGTACAGCTCTTTACCAAAAAAGTAGACCCTGAATGTAAGCAAAGATATCAACAATCTGTAACTCTAAAATAGAGAAACATATTTATGCATAGGGTAGATCTCATTCATTTTCTTCCAGATCAAAGGGCACTACTAGTCCATAAAAAAATTGTAAGTGTCACCAAAGGTGATCTTCATGTGGCTTTTGGCAAACTATTTAAGCTTTCTGAGCTTCCTCATCTTTCTCCATCTACAAAATGGGAATAATTACAGCATGTACCTGATAGAGTCGTTGGGAGGATGAAATGAGGTCATGCATATAAACTATATACCCAAGATCCAGGAAAGAGTAGTTACTCAATTATTGACTATTATAGTTTTTAACATTGTTATTATTGTCCTATAAAACCAGAATTTTCCCAAAATCTTATAAGTGAATTATTTGATGGTATATAAAAAATTTAGGTGGTGCATTGATTGACTTTTAAACAATTTTAACGTATGCTAGGAAAAATATTGTTTATTTGCATTTATGATTTCATGGATATTATTTCTATTTTAGGTATTTATTGCTGCATAACAAACCACCCCTAAACTTACTGGCTTTAAGCAATAATTATTTGTTATTATTTTTTGACTTGTGTTCTAGGCTGGGCTCAGGAAGGTAGTTCTGCTCTTCATCATGCACACATCTGGCACCTGAGTTTGGCTGGCCCGAGTATTTGGGGCTAGCTGGGAATATGTTTCTTCGTCTATGTGAGCTCTTCAGCAAGGCAGCTGGACTTCTTTATGTGGTGGCTGAGGGCTTCAAAAGCAAGTGTTCCAAGAGGATAAGTCCCACTGCACAAGTGTTTATCAAGTCACTGCTTGTGTCATACTTGCTCATGTCCCATTAGCCAAGACAAGTCGTATGGTCAAGCCTAGAGTCAGCACAGAGGGTATTGCACAAGGGTGTGCACACTAGTAGGTGTGGTTTCACTGGGGACCACCAATGTAGCAGCCTACCACAGTCATAATTTACCCAAGGTCTCACAGCTAGTCAGTAGCCAAGCTGAGGTCTGGTGCAATCCAGCTCCAGATCTGTGGTCTTCACCACCAGGAAGCTCTCTTAAAGCATTACCTATCCTTTAACTTAGTGACTTAGAGCAATACACACTTTATTATGCTCATCGATTATGTAGCCTGTGAATTCAGATAGGTCACAGCAAAGATAGCTCCACTGTACCTCACAAGATCTAGGACCTTAGCCAGGATTCCTTAAATTGCTGAGAGCAGACCAAGATGGTTCAGTGGGAGTCAGGGGCCTGAGTTCCTACTGTCTGCCAGGTTCCTCCATCCTCCTCCATGTGACCTCCCCATCCAGTGAGCATCTGGGCTTCTTTACAGCAGGGTGGTCTCTGGTCATCAGCTTTCTTACCTAGTAGTTGGCTTCTCTTCAGAGAGCAAGGTGGAAGCTACTGGGCCTCTTACAGGCGAGGCTCAGAACTGTCGCTGTTTTACCCTTGCCACATCCTGCTGGTTGAAGAAAGTCACAAAGCCACCCTAGAATCAGGGAAGGAAAAATGAACTCTACCTCTTGATGAGTGAAGGAGCATGAATGTAGAGGGAGGGATGGAATTGATGGCGGCCACATCTGGAGACTTTCTACCATAGCATGCTTAAGGACTAACATACTTAGTACTAATTGAGGGCTGTTAGGTGGGGTTTAATAGATTTTACCTTTTTAGAACAGTTTTGGGTTCACAGAAAAATGAGAGAAAAGTACTGAGAGTGCCCATGGGCCTCCCCAGCATTTCAATAACACCCATCAAAATCATACTTTCTATTACACGCTTGTTACTCACCAGTGATATTTTAAATTTTAACACATGCACAGCCTTCCCTGTTATCAGCATCTTGCACCACAGGGGAACATTGATCACAACTGATGAACCTACACTGGCACATCATTATCATGCAAAGGCCAGAGTTTACATTAGGATTCATTGTCGGTGTCACACATTCTATGAGTTTGGACAAATGCCTAAGGACGGGTATCTGCAGAGTAGTTTCACTGCCCTAAAAATCCTCTGTGTTCTTCTGTTCCTCCCTCTGTTTACTAACCCCTGGTCATGGTTAATCCTTTTACTGTCTTCACAGTTTTGCCTTTTTCAGATTGTTATGTAGTTGGAACCATGCAGTAGATAGCCTTTGCAGATGGGCTTCTTTCACTTAGCAGCCTGCGTTTAAGTCTCCTCCATGTTTTTTGTGGCTTGAAAGATCTTTCTTTTTTAGTACCAAATAATATTCCATTGTCTGAATGCAGTTTTATTTATCCTTTCCCCTGTGGAAGGACATCTTGATTGCTTCTCAGTTTTGGCAGTTATATAAAAGCTGCTATAAACATTCCTGTGCAGGTTTTCTATGTGGACATAAATTTTCAACTCCTCTGGGTAAATACCAAGAAGTATAATTACTGGATTGAATAGAAGGTTTTTAAAGTTAATCAAATTGAAGAAAAAATTAAGTAGATAAAATTAAATTGAACCTTTTGAAATTTCTGATTTTGTAGATCAGGTCCAAGTATCAGTGAATTTATATGGCTCGAGCTAATACATGGGTCCTAAGACATGGCAAAGGTTTCAACAATACTATGCAAATAACTGAAGTTTGGGCAAACCTCTTCTAATTAAAGTGTTTTACTTTCTAGTCACTTTTATTTGCCTCACATGTCATTGTTTGACTAAAACATGGAAGATGTTTATTCAGATAATTCATTTTGTCAGTGGTGGTACTTGGTGGTGGTGATTTGGAAAAGGAATGACATTGACTATGATGGGCTAGGTACCTGTTGAACATACACATTCATCAAAATGTCCTTGCCCCAAAGGACCACAAACTTTCCAGGTTTGCTACAAGCCAGGCATCGGAGACAGCCAGCATACCCTTTTGTCTTCCTGAGGAGATTGTCTTTCATTCTTTTTGATTCCCAGTAGCAACAATATTTTTTGCATTATCAGATATACATATTAACCAAAACTCCATCAGCTTAGTAGGACATTAAAACTATTTTTTGGAAAAGGTTGGTACAAGAAATTGTAAATGAATCATTTGAATATTTGACTGTCAGGAGTGTGGATCTGAGGAGATTATTCTCCAGAACAATTAAGGAGATTTCTTAGACCAGATTCTAACAATGAATCAGAATTTCAGAAATTGTGAGGTCCTGATTTGAACATTTCATAAAATTTTACTTTGTATTTAGAATAAAAAAGATATTTTCTCCATCACAAGCCTGGTGGTTTTTCATCCTGGTAGTCAACTATTGTGGAAAGAAAGATTATAACCAAATTGGTTAACGCTTTCCAATAAAAACATTCTGATGGGGTTTGAAGGTTTGGAATTGGTAAAATAATGTTAGGACTCATCTCTTTCATCTCAATTCTTTCTGAGTGAAATTTGTAGGATAAAACTTTGTTCAAAAAATATTCATACAGAATCAGCACCAAGTCTTCCCGCCTCTCCACCCTTACCCAACAATAAAAAAAAAAAAAATACTCCAAATGATTTTTCCAATGGCATGTCTTGAAGGAATGCTCTCACGTCTATTTCCAGATGGCCTCAGTAGCACACCTCCCTTAAGCTTCCACACTGCATTTGCCTCACCTCCTCAGTAGCTCTGCAGTATTTTGGCTGCTCAATCCTGACAGTGAAATAAAGACTAGATTATAGCAGAGGTCTCATTATGTGTGTGAACGTATTTTCTTCAGCTCCTCAGTGAACAGCAGACCGGAGTTATTCAAAGGCCTGGAACAATAACATCAAAGCTAATTCAATCCCTCCCATGTCAAGGCTGTGACCATGGCTTTAGCCTTGGTCAGATAAATAAACACATAGCACTCCTGTGAGCATCTTTCCTGCACGTAAAATCATACCTTAAAATAAGTGGGCATTGATTTCTCTTGCTACCATCTGTGTTTATCTTAGGTTTTTCACCAAGAATAAAGCAAAAATGATGTTGCCCCTGCCCGGCCAGCAGCTCTTACACACTTCTCTCTCCCACAGCATTTCAATAACACCCGTCAAACTCATACTTTCTATTACATGCTTATTACTGACCAGTGATATTTTCAATTTTAATATCACATTATTTTTCTCTAATTGAACACCTCAAAATAGTGTCTGCATTTAAGGATCATCTTTTCAAGGAGATAAATTGATTTTATACTTAAATTTTCCCTCTAATTATTCTTAATTTTTTCATTCATGATATAAGTTATTAAGAGATGACAGATTTAATTGTGACTCCCTTGGACTGTCAAAATGGTCTTAAATTTAATAATGCCTTCATGTAGAAGTTGTCTACATATATACTTACTTAGAGACCAAACCAAAAGAATGCATAATAATAATAATGCTTCCTGAGAAATTATACATGACAATTTTTATTCCAGTGAAAAGCTAAGTAGAACTAAAATTGCCTGGCAAACAATGGTTTTCCTGTGTCATCATCTTATAATTTCCAAATTTTGAAAACCTAGCAAAGGAAAATGATATCTATAATTTCTTATTATAAACATAGAAGATGGGGATGACTTGAAGGCTAAATTTCCAATTAGGAGATACAAATAATAGTCACACATGATGTTTCACAATACCAGCCATCTGTTTCCAGAGCCTGCAGGTTCTCCTTCACTGCAAGAAACAGTTAAGTGAAAGAGTCTAAAGTAGATTTCATCTTTTATAGTCAATATCAGATTAGAAATAATACCATATACATTTTAATAAACATAATTGTATTACTTTAAGAATATTTTATTGCTTTAAAAAAAAGTCCAAAAGTCCCTCGTTTAATATTCAGAAGTATATAAAGGAGAAAGTTAGAGTGCTCTGTAACTTCTCTGTCTCTACCCCTGCCCCAGAGATAACGAGTTTAGCCTCTTTGGCATATATACACCTAAGTGTATTTATTAATATTATCCATTTATCCATTTGTGTTTTTTATGTGAATTTATTTTTCATCTCTTTTGTTCATTTGAAAAGGTGAATTTTGCTTTTTCTCCTTATTGATTTCCAAGAACTCTTTATATGTAATATTTAAGTGCATGAGATTTGTAGGTGACAGTGAGACTGAGTGTTGTGAGCAACAAAGTCTTATGTACATAGGAATATTTAGTACTAAGCACACTAGTGTTTGTGCAAGAGGTTTTATGTGTGCTACTTTAATATAGAGAACAGTTTACCCTCAATGTTGGGGAATGTCACTTTCAAATGCTGAATACAGTGATTGCATTTCACCAATATCTTGGCTCAACTATGTTTGGAGAAATGAGGTTTAGAGTTGGAAACTGTTCCCTAGAAGTTATTGCCTGCATGGTTATACTTGATAAAAATGCATGCTTTTCCATCAAGGAGCTGGAGGGTAACTCTGTGTTGTGTACAGGTGTGGACTGCACATAGTGACTGCTTCCAAAGAGTACCATATGGAAAGGGAGGAAATGTAACTATACAGTGGAGAAACACAGAAAACACTACCTCTGCCAGGTAATCAAAGTTAATATTAATGGTAGTAAGTCATGTTGATAGTATACGCCCTGTATATGACGTGATAAGAATTATCCCCAAAACTGATGATAGTCTAACCATGACAAAAACACACTAGACAAGCCCAAACTGAGAGACCTACAAAATATCTGATCAGCATTCCTCAAAAAGGTCATCAAAAATAAGGAAAATCTGAAAAATTATCATAGCCTCAAGGAGTCTAAGGAAACTTCACTACAAAATGTAATGTGATATCCTGGATGAGATCTTGAGACAGAAAAAATAATAGAGGAATCTGGGTGTGGGGTATATGATAATTCTTTGTCTATACTGCCCTTGAAATTTTTTCTTTAAATCTAAAAATATTCTAAAATAAAATTTGTGCTAACAAAAAAGAATGACAAATATTTGAGTTGTCTATTTCCCGAATGAAGCCATAAACCTGATTTAGACTGGTCATTACTGAAGCCTCTCCCCTCTCCCCAACTTTCCTGGTGTTGACCTGACCCTTACTAACTTAAAAGCAGCAGCAACAAAACAAAATCTAACTTTGAGATGATTGTCTAGGGAGGTTGAGGTTAAGATTAGGAGTCTTTGTGGTTATATGACCAGGCCAGTAAAAATACTGACCTGTGAAGACCATAGTGGTGACTCCATTGAACTATATCGTAAAGAAACTGATGTCCTGTGAACACTTACGCCTGCTTGCTCATCTCTGCATGCCCAGGACTCACCTTGCATATAGTCAAATTTATGTTGAATAAATGCATGAGTAAATAAGTGAATAAGTAATTATATCAACAGACCTAGTCAATGGACCAGCTCACTGATAGGCTGCATAAAAAATAGTACAGAGCCTGGCCACAGTGGGCCCTTAATAATTGATAGTTTCCTTTCATAAGAATCTTTGTATACCAATGGCAATAATAACTGTATTCATGGACATATCTGCTAACCAGGGCTCTTCCATAGAATCAGCCCCTTCTCACCACAAATTGTTCTGCTCCAGAGTCAAGGTGAATGGGTGGGAAGAGGTTGCACTTTTACATGACAAATTAGTGGATAAGATTGAAGAGACAGCCTCCTTCTGCAGGGGGCTAGGAGATAGCAGCTTGAATGAATGTCTCATCATTAGAATACATTTTTTAAATCACAGACTGGGAGGTATTCAGTTTGGAGCCTTGGAATGTTTGGCTCCATCTCTAAATATCACATTGAGATTGAATTGTCTCTTTTCCCCAAAGCTGCTAAAGAATGAGATCTGTGTTTCAGGTGGGATTTAAGGCGGGTGAAATGTTTCTGTTTTTCATTTGCATTTTAAAGCAAAAAGCAAAGTGTGTATTTTATGAGTGATCGTGATGTCTGCCTTTGATGGCCAGCTCTAATCACCCAGGCACACAAAGAAATGGGGCAAGACAAACCATTATTGCATAGTTTATCAAAGTTTAAAAGATTTTTTAAAAGCAATGAATTAGCAGCTTTCATTATGGGGTTCTTTAGGGGAACATTTCCATCATTGCAGAAAGTTATATTGCTCTATTCTAGAGGATAGCTTCTAGGGGCTCTTCTGTTTTGTAGGTCCCACACACAATTATCTATACTGCGTATCTATTAATCAGGATAGGCTAGGTTTTGCTGCAATAACAAATAACTTCCAAACTTTGTGGGTTTCAAACAACAAAAGTCTATTTCTTACTTGTACTACAAGGTGTCTCAAAGGTCACCAATAGAGTCATACTTTAGGGAAAATGAGAAACTTACTACAACATTTTACAAAGTGGTGGTCAACATGAAGGGAATATTTTGCAAATAGTTTGTAATGAATATTTTATAAATAAAGGTACATATAGCTACAATTTCTGATTTTCCCAATAGCTGGCTACTTTTTGGGTGATCAGTAGAGTTAAATACAGGATCCAGGTTGAGATAGAACTTACCATTTGGAAAATTGTCAATCACCCTGACAGAGGAAAAGAAACCTCTGTGGGTCTTGTAGTAACTATTACTTCCCCAGACCAGAAATGCATGTTCTCCATCCCTAACTTATTGGCAGAACAAGTCATATAATCCCACATAACCCTCGAAGGAATCAAGACTTTCAGAGAGAAAAACTGGCTGTCAGTGAGCTGGTCCATTGACTAGGTCTGTACATATGATCACTCACTCATTTAGTTACTCATGCATTTATTTATCATAGATTTGAATACCTGCAAGTGAACCCTGGGCATAGAGAGATGAGCAAGCAGACATGATTCTTGTTCTTATGGAGCTTCCTTAATATTTGCTGGTAAATGACCATTAAAAGAACAATTGCAGTAAAGGGAGATAAGTATTCCAGTAAGGAAAGAATAACATGCTTCCGCATCAGCAAAGCAAGAGTTTGCATGTTTATCAGTGAGATAAATGGAACTATGAATATTTGTCCAAGTTAAAGAATCCAGAACAAGTACTGGGATAGGACAGCAGGGGCTTCTGTTTATTTTTCCATTCCCTTCCATTTGCACATTTGCCCCATTCCCAAATGAAGCCTAAGAGAACTGTTTAACTTGCCCCTGCCAAGAGGTCACCTTGACTGAATGTGCATTGGACTGGTGCCTAGAGTTTGCAGGGGAGCCTCTGTAGGCACACTGGCTTATGCTCACAGAGTCCACCATGGCACTCAGTACTGGCATTCCTGAAGCACAGCCCCAACTAGGCAGTAGGCCTGTGAGCAGGTGGGCGCCCTGGGTTTCCACACTGGAGTAGCTAAGAGCCGAGAGCCACCTGAGTGAATCTCCATGGCAGTGTGTGTGGAAGCAGTAGGAGGATGGGCAGGCAAGGGCTGCCTGGGTGCCTCATGCTGCCTGCAGGGTTCTCTGTGGTTGTCAACACCTTCTTATCTTCAGAATAGGACACATGGCTGGATGTCACAGTTCAGGTCTTGTCGTTTGGCTCAAAGGGTAGCTACAAAGTGCAAGTTTAGTAAGTTCCCATTTCCAATGAAGCGATGGGCCTTGTAGCTCAAGCTAAGGTGATCTCATCTTATTGGATACACAATAGGGAGCCATTGAAGGATATTGAGTTGGAGTTGGAGAGCGAACTTGGTCACTGAGATCAAAGAAGGAAGTGAGAACGTAATTTCACAGAGCAATGGGGCCAACTGAAATGTGTCTCAAATACAAGAGATAAAAATCATAACTGTGCCATTTAGAACGCTTACTGTGCACCTGGCACTATCCTCGGTACTTGGTTTGATGAACTTACTTGATTTTCATAATACTTCCGCCGGATGGGTACTCTTGTTATCCCCAAGTTACAGATGGACCAGAGGGGTTAGTCACTTGCCCAAGATCACACAGTGAGAAAGTCCAGGTCCAGGGTTCAAACCCAGACAGCCTGGCCCTGAGCCCATGCTCTCCCTGCACTATGAGATGCCTGCATTTTGTGGGCGTCAGGGAAGGAGGGGGTGAAATGGAGTACATGGAAGTTGGGAGATACTGCTCTCCAAGAAGGAATGGTGGAAGGGGTGATTTAAAATTCAGCTTGGGGATCCTTCTTGGGAATACTTGTTCTCTGAAACACTAGAGAAAGAGCAACTGTGAATGGAAGGAGCCAATGTAGGATAAGCGCAGTTAAAGGATCTTCTGAGAAGTAATCCTCAGATATTCTAACTTGAGGAACAGCTGAGAGGGAGGTGGCAGAAGGGTGGTGCTTATTAGGGGTTTTCAAAGGGGAAGTGGGCTTTTGAAACAGAGTTCCTGATCATATAACCTAATAAAATATTTGTTGTGCCAGGCTAGGCCCTTTCTGGGAAGGCAGTGTAGCTAGCTTTGTCAATTTCTAGATGTGTGACATTGGGCATATCACTTAACTTCTCTGTGTCTCTGCGTCCGCATTTGGAAAATGAGGCTACCTACCTCATAGGGTTGTTGTAATTTTAAATGTGCTATTTTATGGAGAGGGCTTAGGATAGTAAGCATGATGTTAAGTATTAGCTATTATTATTGTTATTTTTCCTGTAATCCCAGAAATATTTTTGTCAGCTTCACTGAGGTATAATTGATCTAGAAAGGACTGCACATACTTAATGTGTACAATTTGATAACTTTGAATATATGCAAAACCCTGTGATACCAGTACCATGATCAAAGAAGTAGACATATCTTTCTAAGTTTTCTTTAGTTCCTTTGTTTTTGTTTTGTGTGTGGGAGGGACAGGGTGGAAATGAGAACACTTAATATGAAATCTATCCTCTTAACAAATTTTGAAGTGTACAAAACTGTATTGTAAATTATAGGCACTGTGTTATACAAAAAACACCTAGTTCTTACTCATCCATCATACCTAAAACTTTACACCCATGGAACAACAAATCTCCACTTCCCCTACATCCCACTCCTGGAAACCATTATTGTTCTCTGCTTTTACGAGTTTGGTTATTACAGACATCTCTTATAAGTGGAGGCATTGTCAGACATCTTGATGGCCCAGGGATAGTGGTGGTTGTTGGCCCAAACCTTTCCGGACAAGCTCCACAGCCCAGTGGCTGGAGTACAGGAACATTCGTGATGTTTCAGGTTGATTAACAGAGCGCAAGCAATCTATCTATGTCTGGTCAACTAACTTCCTTCTTTTTCAAGTGGCAAATTCAAGGATCACCAAGGAAGCCTTTAGAGACAAATTCCTATCAGGAGAACAGAAGTGTTCAGTAGAGTACTTACTAATAAGGTACAAGCCAAGGGGAAACATGAAGTCTTGTGAAAAAATACTGGTTATGCTAACAAAGGAACTTAATCTGTGCTTCAAACTACAGACGCTACCACCCCCTCAGCAAGATTTCAGTTAGTTTAAAACCCTTCTCCCAAAAGTTATCTGTTTTAGGGAAGACCTTCTGTCTTACCTGGTCCTGCCTGTCCACGCCACCCCCTTACCTTCACTACAGGGACATAAGAGTTTCTGATCACCAACAAAACTGAAGATGTTGAGACAGGTAACTTTCCAGCAAGCCTCTTGTGATAGAGTGAAGTCAAAATGATTCTATTTGAATTTGAGAGCATATTGCAATGCATTTGTAAGATGTAACACTCTCAATAACAATTCACTATATCAGCAATATTTCAGACTAAACCTGTCAGCATCTCAGACTACATGAATTTAAGAGGTACCATCTTGAGAAGCTGGGGAACCACATTGGAAACCTTTGTTCTCCTATTGGCCTGAGTCATTGGAATTGGCAAGGTCCAGGGAGGAGGCATGCCCTCCAGCTCTCTGATAGATGCTCCATGCAACCAGACCTCTACAGGCTTATTCCACTAACTAAAGATTATCTGGATTTATAAATGTCCATTTGTCTTATGAGAATTCTTGCCATATGTCTCTCATTATGCAGCTGAATCAGGCCTTCACAGGCCACCTGAATGTCTGGAAGCCAGGGGCAGAGGTGAGAGAAGAAGGTGGGGAAGATGGAAAGGTTCACCAAGTATTTCACCTTCTTTGCAGATTTGCCTAGGAGAAAGATGATCACTTAGGGAACTTCACAAAGAGGGTGCACTTAAACGAAGAAGAGACCATTTGAATTTCTGTAAAAATCCGGACTATCACTCATCTAATAAGCACATGTATTGAGGCTTTCAGCCTTGGCTACACATTCAGACCAGTCAAACCAGAATGTCTGGGAGTGGGACCCAAGCATCAGTATTTTTGGAAAGCTCCCTAGGTGATTCCAGTTGCAGCTGACATAATGGCACTAAGTGCTTTGTGCCTATTAATACATTTAATTATCACAAAAATCTTGTAAGAGAGGTACTGACATCGTTCCCATTTTATAGATGAGGAGCAAGAAGCACAGCAAAGTCCCATGCTTTGTCCAAGATTGGCAGCTGGTAAGTTTCAGGGTGTGGATTTGAACCCAGGACATCTGGCTCCAAAATCCATACCCTTAGCCAACAGGTTCATTTCCCTCCATGACACGAGAAACACAAATTCTTGGCAAAGCCCCACACTATAAAGTAGCCATGGAGCAGGGGATGGGGACCCTGTATCTGCTTTCTGGGAAGCTGAATAAAAGATCTTCCCAAGCAATGCCACTTTATAATTAGTGGTTTAAAATTTTTTTCTACCAGAAAATGCAGAATTTCCCATTCCTCCCACAGACTGTCTGAGGGTAAAATTTCTAACCTTTCCTTTTCTTTCCCATATCCACCCAAAAAAGGTCACGAGCTGGGCTCCAGCAGGAATTAAGTGAAGAGTGGGTGTGGTTTGTCAGCTGAGTCTTCTATTTGTGGTTAAGGTCCAGCCTGTCAGGTTGAAGGCTCACTGACATGTGCGTGGGAATGGAAGACTTGTCATATTCATGTTTTAAATTAGTCTGCTGCTTTATTAGATGGGCTAAAAGGCTGGGGAAAGAGGATGGGGCTGGAAGGGGAGCTGTATATGCTTCCAATTCCTCCTTTAAACCAGCCCTAGGAGAGGCTGGGATGCTAGTGAGTAACTTCACTTCCCTCTGAGCCTTGGCTCTCTTCTGTAAAATCAAGAGACAATTGGATTCCATTAAAGGTCACATCTCAGTTCAGCCAAGAGACATGTTTTATTTGGCCCCATAGTTTTTTTGAATTTTTTGAATTAATTGCCAACATTAAAAAATTGGAATTATTTACATACAGATGTCGATTCCCAGCTTCTCTTGAAAAATTGAAAAAAATGTTCTTGACACACTGGGTCCTGTAGGGCTGTGAGCCAGAGTTGAAAGGCGGCTGCTCTCTTTAGATGGGGCATATTCTCCCCAGGTTTCCATTTCCCACCTGCCCGACATCATTGTTTACATATGCAGGGGCTAGAAATCAGATGACCTCCAAAGTTTCTTCCACATGTTGAGATTCCTTTGTTCATTGGATCTTAAAACCTGCAGGCAGAGATGAAATCTTAGAGATTCAGACTCGGTCAATATTTTCACATAAAGATGGGGATGATCAAAGTAAGGCTAACATTAATACATGGTAATGTTCTCTGTTAGATACCTGCCTAAGTTTTGTCTTTAACCTCACCACATGTAATTTATAATGTTTGGCATACTTTTTGTGCATTTTTATATTCTGGCTCACTTTTTGAAGACATAAGCAGAGACAAAACAAAAGCCATAAAAGGCTATGAAGAAATTGCGTGGTCAGTAAGAGAGAGGACACCAGGATAATGTGTTCTCAGAAGGACACTCTGAAATTACAGAAGAACTACCTATTCTTCAAAACAAGATAATCTGCAATAAATTCTAAGAAAATATGTCAGGTGGGTGCTGAGTCTGATGTTTTCACAGACTACATTCAATAAAACTCTCTTTTCTGATGGGATATGAAGTTTTTAGGGAGCTGATTCTTTATGTAGAAATCTTCAGATAATCATATATTTACTTGAAACCATATAAATTTAAGTATTTTTTAACTCTTAGAACTCTTCAGATGAGACAATAATAACAGATGGTTTTAATCCCCTCTGTCCATCTGACCACTCACAACTTTCTTCTATACATTTCTTTCATTTTTATTGGACATTTGTGAAAATAAAAGTAATATATACAAATATCGAATAGAGTGGAAATGGGAGAAAAGAGAAGTAAATGTCTTTATTCCCTTTTTTTTTTTTTATCATTTCTTGTGGTAAAATACACACAAAATTTACCATCTAAACCATTTTTAAGTTTTAAGTACATCATTGTTAAGTATATACACTGTATATATATAGTATACTATTAAGTATATATACTGTCAGTACTGTTAAGTATATTAAGTATATTCACATTATGTTTTCTCTCTTATTTTAACCCCAATGTTATTATATTTTTTCAAAAAAATATATGAAAATTCTTTATTATTTATACAAATATATCTCTACATATCTTCCAAAGCTTTCATATCACCATAGACCAATCTTGCTTGTTCTTTTTAGTGGTCGCAGAATATTCCATTTTTATAAATAGAACATATTATATAACCAATTCTTTATAAATAGATACTTAGGCTATCTTGAGATTTTAGCTATTATTGAAAAGAAAAAAATATCCTATAGTGAACATATTTGGTTCATATTATCTTGGCCTATGCACAAGTATACCTTGTGAAAAAATTTTCAGCAGCCCATAAACTGAGATGTTTGTTTGACTGAAACATTTTTATCTGAAAATGGATATAGCTGCATACTGTGACTTTTTATATTGGGAAGAATAAGCATCATAAATGATAATGGGATAGAAAATTAATTGAAGCAGTAAACTAGACTCTAGAATTAGATGATCTAAGTCCAAATTTAAACTCTGACAGAAAGTTGCAATTTAAACTTTGGCAACTTCCTCAATTTTCTCATTTCTCATCTTGGGCAACTTGCCTCAATTTTCTTTTTTATTTTATTAAATCATAACTGTGTACATTAATGCGATCATGAGGAACCATACACTGGTTTTATAGACTGTTTGACACATTTTCATCACACTGGTTAACATAGCCTTCCTGGCATTTTCTTATTTATTGTGTTAAGACATTTATATTCTACATTTACTAGGATTCACATGTACCCTTGTAAGATGCACCGCAGGTGTAATCCCACCAATCACCCTCCCTCTGCCCATCCTCCCCCCACTCCCTTCCTTCTCCCCCTTCCCCATATTCTTAGGTTTTAAGTGGGTTATAGCTTTCATATGAAAGCCATAAATTAGTTTCATAGTAGGGCTGAGTACATTGGCTACCTTTTCTTCCATTCTTTAGATACTTTACTAAGAAGAATATGTTCTAGCTCCATCCATGTAAACATGAAAGAGGTAAAGTCTCCATCTTTCTTTAAGTCTGCATAATATTCCATGGTGTACATATACCACAATTTATTAATCCATTCGTGGATTATGGGCACTTGGGCTTTTTCCATGACTTAGGAATTATGAATTGGGCTGCAATAAACATTCTGGCACAAATATCTTTGTTATAATGTGATTTTGGTCTTCTGGCTATATACCTAGTAGAGGAATTATAGGATTGAATGGCAGATCTATTTTTAGATCTCTAAGTGTTCTCCAAACATCTTTCCAAAAGGAATGTATTAATTTGCATTCCCACCAGCAGTGTATAAGTGTTCCCTTTTCTTCACATCCAGGCCAACATCTCTGGTCTTGGGATTTTGTGATATGGGCTAATCTTACTGGAGTTAGATGATATCTCAAAGTAGTTTTGATTTGCATTTCTCTGATGATTAAAGATGATGAGCATTTTTTCATGTCTGTAGGCCGTGTGCCTGTCTTCTTCAGAGAATTTTTTCTTCAAGTCCCTTGCCCAGCCTGCGATGGGATCACTTGTTCTTTTCCTGCTTATACGTTTGAGTTCTCTGTGGATTCTGGTTATTAAACCTTTGTCGGAGACATAACCTGCAAATATCTTCTCCCATTCTAAGGGCTGTTTGCTTGCTTTATTTACTGTGTTCTTGGCTGTGCAGAAGCTTTTTAGTTTGATCAGGTCCCAGTAGTGTATTTTTGAAGGTGCTTTGATTGCCCAGGGGGGTTCTCCTCATAAAATACTCGCCCAGACCGATCTCTGCAAGAGTTTTCCCAGTACTCTCTTCTAGTATTTTTTTTTTATTGTTAAATCATAGCTGTGTACATTAGTGCAAACAATGGGTACAATGTGCTGTTTTCATATACAATCTGAAATATTCTCATCAAATTGTTTAACGTGGCCTTCATGGCATTTTCTTAGTTATTGTATGTAGACATTTGTATTCCGCCTTTAGTAAGTTTTGCCTGTACCCATTCTAAGATGCACCGTAGGTGTGGCCCAACCCATTACCCTCCCTCCACCCTAACCTCCCCCCTCCCTTCCCCTTCCTTGACCCTTTCCTCATAGTCTTGTGCTATAGTTGGGTATAGCCTTCATTTAGCTTCATACTAGGGCTGAGTACATTGGATACTTTTTCTTCCATTCCTGAGATACTTTGCTAAGAAGAATATGTTCCAGCTCAATCCATGTAAACATGAAAAAGGTAAAGTCTCCATCTTTCTTTAAGGCTGCATAATATTCCATGGTATACATGTACCACAATTTGCTAGTCCATTCATGGGTCGATGGGCACTTGGGCTTCTTCCATGACTTAGCAATTGTGAATTGGGCTGCAATAAACATTCTGGTACAGATGTCTTTGTTATATTGTGATTTTTGGTCTTCTGGGTATAAACCTAGTAAAGGAATTATAGGATCGAATGGCAGGTCTATTTTTAGGTCCCTAAGTATTCTCTGAACATCCTTCCAGAAGGAACATACTAGTGTGCATTCCCACCAGCAGTGTAGAAGTGTGCCCTTTCCTCCACATCTACGCCAACATCTCTGGTTTTGGGATTTTGTTATGTGGGCTACTCTTACTGGGGTTAGGTGATATCTCAGAGTAGTTTTGATTTGCATTTCTCAGATGATTAAGGATGATGAGCTTTTTTCCATGTGTTTGTAGATCATGCGTCTGTCTTCTTTAAAGAAGTTTCTCTTCAAGTCCGTTGCCCACCCTGAGATGGGATCACTTGTTCTTTTCTTGCTAATACATTTGAGTTCTCTGTGGACTCTGGTTATTAGACCTTTATCGGAGGTATAACCTGTGAATATTTTCTTCCATTCTGAGGGCTGTCTGCTTGCTTTACTTATTATGTTCTTGGCTGTGCAGAAGCTTTTTAGTTTCATCAGGTTCCAGTAATGTATTTTTGATACTGCTTCAATTGCCTGGGGAGTCCTCCTCATAAAATATTCACCCAGGCCAATTCCTTCAAGAGTTTTCCCTGCACTTTCTTCAAGTATCTTTATAGTTTCATGTCTTAAGTTTAAATCTTTTATCCAGTGAGAGTCTATCTTAGTTAATGGTGAAAGGTGTGGGTCCAGTTTCAGTCTTTTACAGATCGCCAGCCAGTGTTAAATAGGGAATCTTTTCCACACTGAATGTTTTTAATTAGCTCGTCAAAGATCAAATAACGGTAAGTAGCTGGATTAATCTCTTGGTTCTCTATTCTGTTCCAGACATCTACTTTTCTGTTTTTGTGCCAGTACAATGCTGTTTTGATCACTATAGATTTATACTACAGTCTCAGATCTGGTAGCGTGATTCCTCCTGCTTTGTTTTTATTACTGAGTAATGTTTTGACTACTCAAGGATTTTAATGATTCCATATAAAATGAAGTGTTATTTTCTCAAGATCTTTAAAGTATGACAGTGGAGCTTTAATAGGGATTGCATTAAAATTGTATATTTCTTTGGGTAGTATGGACATTCTAACAATGTTTATTCTTCCCAGCCATGAGCATGGTATGTTTTTCCATTTGTTAACATTTTCAGCTATTTCTTTTCTTAGAGTTTCATAGTTCTCTTTATAGAGATCTTTCACGTCCTTTGTTAGATAAACTCCCAAATATTTCATCTTCTTTGGCACTACTGTGAACAGAATAGAGTCCTTAGCTGTTTTTTCAACTTGACTATTGTTGGTATATATAAAGGCTACTGATTTATGAATGTTGATTTTGTAACCTGAGATGCTGCTGTATTCCTTGATGACTTCTAAGAGTTTTGTAGTAGAATCCCTGGTGTTTTCCAGATATACAGTCATATCATCTGTGAAGAGCGAAAGTTTGATCTCTTCTGACCCTATATGGATACCCTTGATCACCTTTTCTTCCCTAATTGCGATGGCTAAAACTTCCATTACAATGTTAAAGAGCTGTGGAGACAATGGGAAGCCTTGTCTGGTTCCTGATCTGAGTGGAAATGATTTCAATTTAACTCCATTCAATACGATATTGGCTGTAGTTTTGCTGTAGATGGCCTCTATCAGTTTAAGAAATGTCCCTTCTATACCAATATTCTTAAGTGTTCTGATCATGAAGGGATGCTGGATATTATCAAAAGCTTTTTCTGAATCAATTGAGAGAATCATATGGTCTTTGTTTTTTAATTTGTTTTATGGATATTGAACTAGCCTTGAGACCCTGGGATAAAACTGACTTCGTCATGATGTATAATTTGTTTGATGTGTTGCTGGATTCTGTTTGTTAGGATCTTGTTGAATATATTTGCATCTATATTCATTAGTGATATTGGTCTATAATTTTCTTTTCTTATTGGGTCTTTTCCTGGTTTGGGGATCAGGGTGATGTTTGCTTCATAGAACGTGTTAGGTAGTCTTCCTTCTTTTTCTACATTTTGGAACTGGTTGAGTAACATAGGTACTAGTTCTTCCTAAAGGTTTGGTAGAATTCTGATATGAAGCCATCTGGTCCTGGGCTTTTTTTTTTTTTTTAGGGAGATTTTTGTATGGTTGATCCTATTTCGGAACTTGATATTTGCCTGTTCAACATTTCCACTTGATTCTGGCTAAGTCTTGGAAAGTGACGTGCTTCCAAGTATTGGTCAATGTCCTTCAGATTTTCATATTTCTGAGAATAAAGTTTCTTGTATTATTCATTAAGGATTTTTCGAATTTCTGAGGAGTCTTATTATTTCGTCTTTGTTATTTCTGATTGATGAAATTAGAGATTTTACTCTTTTTTTCCTGGTTAGGTTAGCCAAAGATTTATCTATTTTATTGACCTCTTCAAAAAACCAACTTTTTGATTTATGATCTGTTGTATAATTCTTTTGTTTTCAATTTCATTTAATTCTGCTCTAATTTTGGTTATTTGTTTTCTTCTACTGGGTTTGGGGTTGGAATATTCTTCCTTTTCCAGTTGCTTGAGATGTCCCATTAAGTTGTTAACTTGCTCTCTTTCCGTTCTCTTGAGGAAGGCTTGCAGTGCTAAAAATTTCCCTCTTAGGACTGCCTTTACAGTATCCCAAAGGTTCTGATAATTTGGTCTTCATTGTCGTTTTGTTCCAAAAATTTGGCAATTTCCTTCTAAATCTCATCTCTGACCCAGCTGTCATTCAGCATAAGGTTATTTAGCTTCCATGTTTTTGTATGAGTATGCAGATTCCTGCTGTTACTGAGTTCAACTTTTATTCCATGGTGGTTGAGAAGATGCAAGGAATAATTTCTATTCCTTTAAGTTTACCAAGGTTAGAGTTGTGACCTAAGATGTGATCAATTTTGGAGTATGTTCCATGGGCTGATGAGAAGTATGTGTATTCAGTTTTGTTGGGATGAAATGTTCTGTAGATGTCTGCTAAATTTAAATGTTGGATGGTTAGGTTTAAATCTAAAATTTCTTTGCTCTGCTTCTTATTGGAGGATCTATACAACACTGCCAAAGGAGTGTTGAAGTCTCTGACTATTATGAAGGTAGAGGAAATCAAGTTGCTCATGTCTGTTATAGTTTTTCTTATAAATAGAGGTGCATTCTGGTTGGGTGCATAAATATTAATAATTGAAATCTCATCATATTGAGTATTACCCTTAACAAATATGAAGTGACCATTCTTATCCTTCCTTACTTTTGTTGGTTTAAACCCTTTTGTGTCTGCAAATAAAATTGCAACACCTGCTTTTTTCTGATTACCATTTGCCTGAAATATGGATGACCATCCTTTCATCCTGAGTCTATGTTTATCTTTTAAGGTAAGATGTGACTCTTTTATGCAGCAAATATCTGGCCTGAGTTTTTGTATCCAGTCAGCTAACCTGTGCCTCTTTAGAGGACAGTTTAAGCCTTTCACATTAATGGAGAATATTGATTAGTTTGGTAATTTTGGGGTATCGAGTTTTTCGAAAGTCCAGTGGACATTTTTAATCATTTTGCCACTGTGGAAATTGGTGTTTGATCAAAAGTTTCTGAGTGAGTTTATTTTTGTGGTAGAGGATTGGGCTGGTCATTATGCAGGATAGGTCTGAGAATATCCTGAAGAACTAGTTTGGTTATGGCAAATTTATTCAACATCTGAATGTCATTAAAGTATTTAATTTCTCCATCATAAATTAAACTCAGTTTAGCTGGATACAGGATCCAGGGTTGAAAGTTATTTTGTTTTAGGAGATTAAAAGTTGATGACCGTCCTCTTCTGGCTTGAAAAGGTTCAGCAGAGAGATCTGCAGTCATTCTAATATTTTTCCCCTTGTAGGTAATGGACTTATTATGTCTGTCTGCTTTCAGAATTTTCTCTTTCCTATTGACTCTAGTGAAATTAATTGTGATATGCCTGGGGGATATCTTATTTGGATTGAGTCATGCTGGGTTTGTGAAACTGTCTGCTATCTGAATATCAGAATCTCTTGGCATGTCTGGAAAATTCTCTTTCATAATTTCATGGAGAAGGGCCTCTGTGCCTTGCAAGGCCATTTCATCACTCTCAGGGATTCCAATGAGGCGGATATTATCCTTCCTTGAATTATCCCAGAGCTCTCTGAGAGAATGATCCGTTTTTGCTCTCCATTTCTCTTCCTCTTTGAGAGTTTGGGAGTGTTCAAATGCTTTGTCTTCAATATAAGAAATCCTTTTTTCTGCTTGCTCCACTCTGTTTCTGAGGGATTCTACTGTATTTTTCAGATCTTTGAGGGCTGCAAATTCTTCCTTCAGTGCGTCAAAATCTTTGGTGGTTTTGTCTTTAAATTCATTAAATTCTTGAGACAACTTTTGAATTTCTCCTTGAATTTCTAATTCTGGCTTTTGAATTGCTCCTCTAATTTCTAATTCCAAATTTTCCTTCATTCTATTAATCTTGTTTGCAATCAAATTCTGAATTTGATTTCTGACATCTCGGCCAGCTGTTTAATGAATGGGATCTTTAGTTACAGCTGCCATATCTTTCCTTGGGGGTGTTGATCTATTCTGGTTATTCATGTTGCCAGAGTTTTTCCACTGATTCTGCCCCATGATTATTTTACACCATTTGACTTTTCCCCTGGAGCTTTGTCAAGGACCCGTACAGTGCTATGGCCTGAGAAACTAGGGACCTGTTTGGTGTGGTGGGGCTAAGTGGTTCTGTCTTATTTTCAGCTGGTCTCTGTCTTACCCGTGAAACAGTTACTCTGGGTTGAAGTCCCATCTGCGGAGAAATACCAGCAATTATGTTACCCCGTCCCCCACAGGCAACAATTGGAAAATGAAGATCAAACCTTCCTACAACCACCCACCCCGGGCACCACTTGAATAGTCCTCGAGGAATTGGCTCAGTTCAAAAGGTCTAAATCAATTGTCTCAGTCAGCACCTGTCTTATGTGGGAGAGTTTAAAAGGTCTCTGGCAACTGGATCAAAGGGGTCTGATGAAAACTCAAATATGACTTGTTCTGGTGCTCTGTGAAGTCAGGAGGACCCACCCAACAAATAGTTTAGTCTGGGAAGTTTGATGCCTCCTTCCCCACCTTGCACCTCTGTCACTCCCAGTCACTGATAGCCCTGCAGGTGTGTGACCCAGTTGCCTCCATTTAGCAGATACTCCAGGGGTTTGCACCTGCCTGAATCACAAGGAAATCTATGTCTGCTCAGCCAGGCTGCTTCTGTATGCCTCTATCCTGCAGGGTGACGTGAGGCCTGACAACCTCCGTAGCTTGATGGAGGCTGGGGTGTGTTCACTCAGTTCCAGCCCCGCCCCTGATTGATGTTACTGACAGAACAGAACAACTTTGAAGGAATTTGTTTCTTTCCCTGTTAAATTCCCCTGCAGAAGAGAAGCTGTTTTCAGTTCCCAGATCCTGTGCCTCAGGCCCTGTCTTTGCTCCTGCAGGTTTGTATTAGCAGCATAGTTAGGTGTCAGTTCTAGCCTCCTGTCTTCCTTTGCCTATAGGCTGACGATCTCCTGAGCTCTGGGTGCGTCTTAGGCTCAGTAAAGCCGTCCTCTGGGTCAGCCCTGCCCTGGGAATTTCCTGGCTCTGCATGTGCATTTTCTAGTCCCTGCGCTCCACCTAGGCCGGTACCGCCTCAGGCAAACCCTTTACTCAGGGGGCCTCCGTTTCAGTCCCAGATCTGTTCTGTGGTGGTTGCCACCTGAGAAGATGCCTGGCCTCCTCTGGTTGCCCAGGGAGACAGGGGGTGTGGCTTTGGAATATCCAGGTTGAGCCCTATTGTTGCCAAAATTGGCTGCTAGTCTGCACTTCGGGGCACTGCCACTCCAGCGTGGTTCCCTCTCAGTTGACCATCCTCTCCTCACTCCTGTGCTGCAGAATCAGCACTGACCAGCTGCAGTCTAGGCCCTGTCCACACCCCTGAAGAAATCACCCAAGAATCTGGACTCCTGGGGGACAGGCCTCCCGACCTCAGAGTGAGAGTGGAGGGGAGTGCTGGGAGCTCAGAATTGCAGGTAGAGAATATATACAGTTTTATGCCTGGCAGGAGAATGCCGTGGCACCCTAGTAGGGGAGGTAGGTCCAGTTTTTAGAGGGTCTCTCCCATGGAGTGTAGTGGGAGGACCTTTGAACTCTGCTCATTTGTTTGTGGGGCACTCTGAGCCGTTCTCATGGGGAAGGGGACTCCCGTCTGCTTGGCGATGGATTTTGTACCTTTTGTTTATATTCTTGGAGTCATAGCTTGCCTCAGAGGGGTTAATGTGCATCCTTCAACCTTCTCTCTTGGTGCAGCTCTAATCCACCAGGTTACTTGCTAAATTTCTGTCCTTTAACTTTCCTTCTGGACGGGAGCCTCTGTGGAAAGCTGGCTTCAGTCAGCCATCTTGTGTCCGCCACCTTGCCTCAATTTTCTCATCTGCAAAATGGGCTTAAAAATACTACCTACTTAATTAAAGACCCAGAAAAAAAAATACTACCTACTTATGAGGGTTACTGGAAGAGTTTGTAGAAGAAAAGTACCTGGCAAATATTAAACACTATATGTATTAGCTATTATTTTAGATCTCTTAATCATAAAATTTGAGCCTAATATTTTAAACACAATAATAGCTCCTCAGGCTCAGTGTCTATAGCTCAGCGGCTAGGGTGCCAGCCACATACGCCGGGGCAGGTGGGTTTGAACCCAGCCAAAGCCTGCCAAACAACAATAACAACTGTAACAAAAAATAGCTGGGAGTTGTAGTGGGTGCCTGTAGTCCCAGCTACTTGGAAGGCTGAGGCAAGAGAATGGCTTAAGTCCAAGAGTTTGAGGTTACTTTGAACTGTGACACCCCAGCCCTCTACCAAGGGTGACGTACTAAGTCTCAAATAAATAAATAAATAAAAACAAAATAGCTCATCAGATATTTTCATTTTAAAAATCTTTAAGATCCCAACATTTTAGTCTTTAATTTTATTACCAAAGTATCTGTAAAATAGACAAAACTGATCCACATATTAAAGCTACCCTGCAAAAGACTTTATCCCTTTTCTGTATCAATCCTTATTTTCCTCCATTTCTTTAGGAATACTTTGGATTTCCCTTTCTTTCTTTTTCTTTTTTGAATTTGGCATGGAAAATTATACTGGACTTTTCTGAACTTACTCTATGTCAAATGAAGCCAGAGCCCAGGGACAACCTTTGGAGAGAATAATTCTTTACCACACCTCACATACATGAAAATTTTTCTTGCACTTTGCCTAATATTCTTGGCTTTGTTTTGTCAGGTTATCTGTAATGACCCATTTCTTTTAATAAATGAGAATGGAGTCAAAAGAATCCCTGTAAAGTCCTTCTCCCTTAGTTGCCCTACCTGGTTTGGGTTGATGGAAAAGAAGGATGCAGTTTTACCAAATGCTCCTCACCCTGGGTAGCCACTGGCCACCTGCCTGGATTTCAATGGTGTTACTTTGTGTCATGGAGCCCAAACCACTCACTCTTTGCACCAGACTAGCTATTCTTTTGTTCTTTGTAGCCTTATAGAAAGCACCCTTCCATCACCATTCATTGCTCCAATTATCATTTTTTACAGTGACAAAGGATGATTCAAGTGAAACAATAGCAATGCTGGCCAGGGAGGAGTTGTTGACAGTAAAGGTGATGGGGTGGCCTATAGGCAGGTTTTTGTGCAGATGGAATCTGTCCAAAGCAGCGGCCACAGCAACCCTAGAGTGAGCCCTCAACCTGGAGCTGTTGCCACAGAATAACAGTTGAAAGGCCCCTTAGCTCTTGCCATTACTTTGTGGTCACAAGGGGTTCCTCTGCCCTAGGTTGTCAGGTGGTATGCAAAGACACCGTCCCTAAGGTCAGAGAAACAGTAAGGGATCTTGTAGACCTCCATCTTGGAGCCCAAGAAGCAAGTTGACTTTCTGTGAGTAGTTAAAGACAGAATGAAGTTTTGTGTTGTTTGTTTTTGCAATGCCTTGTGCTGATTTCTGAAAAGGTGTACATTCTGACACAGTGGTTCTGGGCACCCTGAACTGCTCCCACTGAGCTCTGACCTCAACTCTAAGCAAGGTGAGGTGTTGAGAGCATGCTGAAATCAGGAAAATGTCCTTTTGGAGGATTCATCTTGCAAGCTAACAGAGAAACTAAATATTTATTGAAGACCTGCCATGTATCAGGCTTTGTTCTAGTACCTGGGAATGAACAGAATAGAGAAACCTCCAGCCCTCTGGGAGTTTGTGAGGGCAATTGTAAATAGATAAACAGCCAATAGGATTGGTGATGATAACTGCTGTGAGAAAAATACACAGGATAAGAAAGGTCAAGAATGACAGGAGCAAGAAAGTGAAATAAAAGGGATCATAATGAAAATAAATAAAACCATCTCTACTTGCAGATGACATGATGTTATAGTAGAAAATCCTAAATAATCCACTAAAACACTATGAACTAATAACCAAGGTGTTTAGGAAGGTTACAGGATACAAGATTGGCATACAAAACTTGATATATTTTTATATACTTGCAATAACAACATGAAAAAGAAATTAAGAAAACAGTAACACTTGCAATAGCATCAAACAGAATAAAATGCTTCCATAACAAATAGGGGTGGCACCTGTGGCTCAGCTGGTAGGGCACTGGCCCCATATACCGAGGGTGGTGGGTTCAAACCCAGCCTCAGCCAATGGCCAAACTGCAACAAAAAAATAGCCAGGTGTTGTGGCGGGCACCTATAGTCCCAGCTACTGGGGAGGCTGAGGCAAGAGAGTCGCCTAAGCCCATGAGTTGGAGGTTGCTATGAGCTGTGACACCACGGCACTCTACCTAGGGCAGTAAAGTGAGGCTCTGCCTCTAAAAAAAAATACTTCAGAATAAATTTAACAAAAGAATTGAAAAACATGTACTTAGAAAACTACAAAATACTGGTGATAGAAATTAAAGAAAATAATGAAAAATGTCTCATGTCCATAGAACAGAAGATACGTTGTTAATAGGATAAACTTACAGGTTAACTGGATAGCCATATACAAGCCATAAACTCTTAGAGGAATGGTTGAACCTTGTCTCATATACAGGAGAATGAATGTGGGTCTTTAGTTCCCACCATGCACAAAAACTGACTCAAAATAAATCAGAGACTTACACGTAAGAGTCAAAACTGTAAAATCCTTAGAAGAAAACACAGGGGTAGATCTTCTTGACCTTGGATGTGCCGATGTATTCTTTGATATAATATCAAAAGCAACAAAATAAAAAAATACATAAAATGACCTTTATTAAAATGAACAATTTGGGGTCTTTTAAAAAACATGATAAAGAGTGATAAGACATCCACAGAATGGAAGAAAATATTTACAAATCATATATCTCATAAGGGACTTAAATCTAGAATATACAAAGAACTCTTCTCACAGCTGACTGAGAAGACAAATAGCCCAATTAAAAATGGGCAAAAGATCTGAATAGGCATTTCTCAAAAAAAGATGTACAGAAAAGCACACGAAAGAGGTTCAATTATCACTGGCCAGGAAGAAATTGAAAATTAAAACTACTTCACAACCTATGATAAAAAAAAAAAAACCTCTATAATCAAAAAGCTAATGAGTGTTGCTAGGATGTGGAAAAATTGGTGTGAAGGTAGAATAATGCAGCCACTTTGGAAAACAGTTTGGCATTTACTCAAACAATTAAACATAGTTACTATTTGACAAAGATGTTTTACCCGTTGGTATATACACAAGAGAAATGAAAACATATCCACATGAACACTTTTACATAAATATTTACAGCAATGTTATTCATAATAGTCAAAAGATGGAAACAGCTCAAATGTCCATCATTTGAAGAATGAACAGACTAAATGTGTTATATCCATACAACGGAGTATTATTCAGGCATAAAAGGGAATAAAGTACTGATACCTGCTACCATGTGGATCAAGGACTTACATGTGAGAGACAAAACTGTAAAACTCTTAGAAGGGTGGATGAACCTTGAAAACATGTTAAGTGAAAGAAGCCAGTCACAAAAGATTACATATCTTATTATTTCATGTGTAGGAAATGTCCAGAATAAGGGACATTTATTGACTCCCATAATATAGGGAGACATAAAGTAGTTTAGTAGTTGTTTATGGCTCAGTTTAGGCTGGGGTGGATTTGAGAGCGATAAATACAGGTGTCAGGTTCATTTTTGAGGTGATGAAAGTGTTCTATGATTATGGCACAACTCTGTGCATATGCTAAAAAAACAGTGAATTGTGTAAGGGCAGTCTCTAGGTTACAAATGAGATCGATTCTGTGCTTTTCAAATATTTCCACCCCCCATTGGAATCAGAATAGCAGCAGAGTGGCACATTTTATAATTTCTGGAAGGCACTAAGTAAAGTTGGACCCAAGGCCCTCATGATAAAGTCAAGTTCTAATAGATGGGGATGGACCTCTTCCATAATTTTACAGTAATTAGAGATGAAATGTGGAATCTTCATTCAGCTGGGAAGAGGTTGGCAGCTGATTGGCAGAGATGAGAATTGGCTGTGCACTATTGTCAATGCTCTGGGCTCAATTGGTTCAGTTCCTCTCTTTTTTCTGCCCATTCAACTCCATTCTCAATTTCTTTCTAGCAGGAAGCTAGTCTGTGGGATCTAGAAATAAAATGGGGGAGAAAAATGGTTAGAGGAATCGAGGCCAAGTTTCACTTTTAATACTAATACAGCAAACCCACTATTTTTACCTCTTATATTCTGTTTAAAGGAACACAATTAGAAGATCAATAAAAATAGTTTATTTCAGTAGGAAAATGACACACAGGATAGAATTCAACCCCGAGAGTATTTATAAAGCTCTATGTTAATCTTCCCATCTACTGTTTACTCTGTACTGGTTCAAGTACTCTATAAGCCTTTTTAATAGTAATAGTAATAAACATTTTTGAAAACTTGTATACTCCCTCCTCTTCCCAGGGCAACTCACTCAATTAATTCCTAAGGATCAAGTGGTTGCTGGAATCAGTAGAAAGCAGAAGTAGTTCTGGCAACCCCAGGCCTACCGCCAGGCACAGAGGGTAACACCACACCCTGGGAGGGCGGGCATGCCACACCCCAGCAGACCTCTGGCTGCTGTTCCTTTCACAGCCCTGAAGGGTACTCTGAACCACGGAAGGGGCCTGTGCAAGTGAGGAGGCCTGAAACTTAAGCTTCGTTAGTTTTCAGGTAAATTCACCACTGCTCTTGATCCATATTATAAGGATCTTTTATTCCTATGAGGCAGGGACAAATTGTTCAATTGAAGACTTTGACCCACAGTAACAAATTGTTCAATTGATCCTATGATCCTTTTACGGTTCAGATAATTGGTATTATTACTGTCACTTACAGGTCAGGGAACTAAAGATGACAGAGGGAAGCATCTCCCCAAGTCCTACAGACAGCCAGTGTGTTTGGGAGCCGAGATCCCCACCAGCCCTGCCAGGGTCCTACTAGGGCTCTCAGCCACTAGTTCCATTGCTTTGGTCTCTCTGACCAGGAAAGAATGAGGGAGACTAGAGAAGCTTTGGCAGAGGAGGCAATGGAGAACCTTGGCAGTTTCTCTTCCTAGCCTTCCTTCTGCCCTGACTTCCCATTAGCTGAAGACCATCTACCCTTCCCCCATGTGTGGTCTATGGGTTTTGTGTTTCACAAATTTTCCCCTTTCAATGAGGTCATTGGTGAAAAGCCCACTTCCTTTGCTCCTGTAAAGTTGGTAGGGATGGCATGCCCCAATTGTAAACCCAACGATCAGCCACACTCCTGAGGCTCTGCCTGTGTCCTTCCACCAGTATGATTTGGCCTATTACCTCCTCACATAGAAATGGGCTTAGGTCCTGTCCCTATACCGCTGCATTCCTGTCATATCTTAGTCACTCATTTATTCGTTCAAATACGAATTGTCAACTTTGTGCCTGACATTACGATAAGAATAGCTAGGGGCACCATGAGGCTTCCTCAATGTGGGCATATGACATGGGGAGTACAGAGCAGTGCCCCTCTGGGATGGGAAGAGTCTCTTTAAGAGATGGGGTCTTGTTCTGTCACCCAGGCTGGGGTGCAGCAGCTATTCACAGGCATGATCATATGCACCACAGCCTAACTCCTGGGCTCAAGCAATGCTCTGCCTCAGCCTCCTGAGTAGCAGAATTATAGGCTTGTGCCACCGTAAGCTCTATGATGGTCAGTTTTATGAGATTAGGTCAAGTTACAGTCCCCAGTTGCCACCACAAAGGCATTTTGTGGACATGGTTAAAGTCCACCATCAGTTGACAGGAAATTTTCCTCGATAATTTGGGTAGCCTGATTCAATCCATTTAAAAGCCTTAAGAGCAGAACTGAGGTTTCTATGAAGAAAAACATTCTGACTAGAACTGAAATTCCAGCTCCTGCTCAAGAGTCCAGCCTTCCCCTCTTGACAGCCTGCCCCATGGATTGTAGACTTGCCTACCAAGCCTGCAGGGTCACCAGCTCTTTACAATACAGCTTGTAATATATGTCTCCTGCTGAATCTGTTAATCCCCATTTATACACCTTGTCAATACCTATGAAGTTATCTGTTTTGATCATACTCATTTTTTCCAGCCTTCAGCTTGCATACATAGAAAGATAAGAGAAACATCAAGGTTGGCAAAGCAACTTGGTTGTCCTCATTCATGATCCCACCTCTGTGATACTTGAGGCAGGGTTACCATTTTAGGTGACTTCAAAGTTTCCCAAAATGGGTAGAAAATAGGGATGGAGCTCAGGATGAGAAAATCAGATGCTCAACCCCTGCTGGCCCTGACTTGATGAGCCACCAAGAGGCATGGGCGCCTGAATAGCACTCCCAGGGAAGGCATTACTCCCACCAACCAAGCAAAAGTATGTGACACAACGTGTGGATTACACACAAGACAGCCAGCCCAGCTTTACTTGCTTGTAAGCAACCACTGTCCTCTATTTTAGACTTTAGTTGGTGCCTGGCTTGTGCACAATTCATGTCTTTCAGGAAAACATATGAAGAATGGTATTGTCAAAATCTGTCCTGGGCTCTAAAAACTTAGGTTTCTATTTCCTGCTGTATAAAATTTGAGGAGTGGTCTTCCCAAGGTTTTTCCCAATGCCAACATTCTTATGATTCTCTTTGATAAACCTCTCAGTTTCTACCACCAACTAGAGTGTTCTTCAAAGTAAGAAAATGTTTAGCCATGGATCGGCTGGGCTATCCTCAGAGAATCTGAATGGTGGAAAATCAGCCTTATCACGAGGTCGACTCCAGGGTATGCAGGGGCTGCAATTCCCCAGAACATCACAATTTACCTTCTGAAAGACATTTGCACAAGTATGGCAATTCTTCCAAAACCGTGAAGTCTGCCAATTACTGTTTATCACAGTTTCTCAGTTTGCTTTGGAAGCAGCAGATTGTGAGAGGAATACCTTCATTGCTGAGATAATATTGGTTTTCTCGATTCTCAGTGAGTCAACAGTGACCTGAGACCTGGAACCATTAGGCACAGAATTTCCTAGAAAAGGACGACCTGTGTGAGGGAAAGGAGAACGGGAGCCTTTCAGTTTGGATTGGGATTAGCTTGATTGGGTACTAAAAAGCAACCTAGAAAACAGATAAACTAATTCTCTGGCAAATTCCACCACAGAGGCACTTATCAACAAAGAAGATCAGGGCCTCTCAGATCAGAGAAAAGTCCACCACAGAAATTGGTTTCAATTTCAACTGCCACAAACACCCTATAGAGGCACAATGCAGTTTCTAACCAATGGTCACATTGACCAAGCAAGTGTGCTGTGTGTGCTTTAGAATAGCCAGGGACCTCCAATCCATCTGTAGACCAAAAAACAAACAAACAAACAAAAAAAAAACTTGTTCCAGTTATTTCATGGATTTTCGTATGACTTGTTCCTAAATCTTTATAGATGATGTGATAAGGAACCAAATACAAATTACATTTGAAAGTCTACCTGAACTAGTGGCTTTCAGGCTTTTGACCACTCAGACCACTCAAAGTATAGCTGCTTGTATGCCAAAAACCATTTTTGACTTTGAAAGAAGGTCCTCTAAACACAAAGGTGGTATCCACTGTACAGAAGGGAAAAGAGGCTCTTCTCTGTCAGGCTTGCCTGGCCAGCCTGCCCTTGGCTTCGTGGAGTCCTGCCAAGCCCACAGTTGCTGGTTCTGTCTATACACTCCCCCGCCCCAGTTGTCAGCCACGAAAAACATCCCCAGCTGTCCAGGGTGAGAGGGGACACAGACAAGAGGCTACCGGGCCTGTGTATGTTTGTGCCTCAACTTTAAAAGCATGGCCCTGTATAACAACAGGGGCGGTTTAATTTAAATCTCCTCTCCAGAGCTCACACTTAGCTCTTTTCTTTCCTTTTCTTTTCAAAATTACACCTTGTTGCTCTTTCTTTCTGGGTTGTATTTACATTTTCTTCCGAATGTGTGGTTTCCGTCTCATCCAGCAGATCTAAGGTAATTTCAGTATTGTTTCTAAAAATGTCATCTTCTGCTTCTTTCTCACCCTCTGTTTTTTGTCTTTGGATAATGTGGCTATTTAGCCACGTAACACATGGAGATTCTCTTCCCAATGCTTTATAACATTACCGAGATCAGATATAAGTCAACAAAATACTCATTTGGCTCTAAAATGAAATCTGATAAGTAGGTTAAGATACATTGTCTGAAACAGTGTGGTAGACCATTGCAAATTTTTTGCCTGTGTATTTTTTGGTATAGGAAAAGTTATGACACCAGATTTTGGATATGCTCTCCTATTTTCTTAAGCAAACTCTTAACAGTTGTTATTTGTCAAACCCAGGGGACTTTCAAATGCTCAATATGACTACATATGTAATCTGGAAATAGATTAGCTTTCATTTCATACTCCTATTGCTTCTTGTTGCTGGCACTTTGATGTTGGAATGATCTCTTATTCTTAGACTATGTTTTCCATTCTCAAGTAATCCTAAAGCTAGCTCAATACATTTAAGCTGGTTATATTGCTTTCAAATGGATTTCCTGAACTGCTAGTAACAAGTACTTTGCTCTCTTTTCATGATACTCCACTTCTATTTATAGCCAAGAGATGAGTGGAAGCCAAGGTCAAGGATAGTTGTTATTTGGTCAAGTCCAGCTGTCAAGTGCTGATTGGTAACTGGCAAGGTGTGGCGACTGCTGTCTGGCCATGCTGTGGTCCTGATAGCACCGTCAGCGTTTGTTTAATTCAGGCAAAGGCAGTTAACTTCAGCCTGCTCTGCAGACGCAAACCTGAGGTGTTTGGGACATCTCAGCCAAATTGGTTCTTGAGTTCAGACACAACCTGAAAATTAAAAACAGCACTGTCTGAGTCAGGGGGTCTGTTATGAAACACTGCCTTCCCTCTGTTTAGGATTCAGAGACAGAAATGTGTATCTCAATCCCTTTCTAACAAAGTGTATTGAGCCAAACAAATGCGAAAACCTATTTTTGTAGTTCAGAGAGATGAATATTTTCATGACTTTTTAAGTAGCTAAAGAGAGAGATGTATTAAATCAAACATAAGAATTAATACGGCATCCTGGATACAGTATCTACCAGAAATTAGATCAGCCCTAAAAGAAATTAGGCTATAAATAAGTTAAATATATATTTTAGGGGGAACTAGATATTAAGGCACTGTTTTAAAATGATGAATTAATGCTATTAAATGGCCTGACATCACAAAGGTGGAGGGGCTGATGGAAAAAATGCCTGCTCTGGTGGCTAAAGCTTTACTGAGATTGATATTCAGAAATCTTGGCAAGATTTATGCAGATCCTGCTTTGTACTTGCAAATTACTTTCACAATAATTTCAATCATCATTAATCAGCAGGCATTGTGTGAATGACAGATGCTATGTAATCTCTACAAAACAGTCCTCAGGATCTGATATTCCATATAGTCTCCCTCCCCTCCCTGTCCAAGGAGCAACAAAGCCTACTGTCTTCAGCATCATTCTGAGAGAGGTTGGAATACTTCTCTAATTTTAGGAGAGGAAAGTGAATATGAATAAATGGTCCTTGGGAGCCAGGATGACCCTGACCTCAGTTCCTCTCTTGGACGTGGACTCAGGTAGGTGAAATGCCAGGGATTCTTCCATCTTTCCCTGCGGGAGTTCACAGGGAAATGGGGCTCCTTTCCTGGAGACAGCTATTTTATTTTGAGGATAAAATTTAGCAAGAGCTGGGTGTAGTGTCTCATGCCTATATTGTCAGCTACTCAGGAGGCTGAGGCAGGAGGATCACTTGAGCCCAGGAATTTGAGGTTGCAGTGAGCTATGACAGCAACACTGCACTCTAGCCTGGGTGACAGAGCAATACTCCAACTCTTAAAAAAGAATTGAAAGAAAAAATTAATAAGCTTCCTTCCTCACAAAAATGTTATTAAAGCTCTCAGAATACAGATTTTTTAAATATTCTCATGTTCATAGACCCTGTTTTTTAAGGAAAACCGTATGGTTTGGTGGCCAAGAACATCCACTCTGGGGTCTATCTGTGAGGCCCCAGATTGAATCCTATCTCTGCCATTTACTCTGTGACAGAATGTCAGCTGGGGGAGCAGGGTGTGAGTCCAGAGTTTCTCTTTGCCTGGCATGGGCACAGATGCTCACTGGGATAAACACAGGTAAGATAGGCTGTGGATCAACTTCACTGCCAAGGCTCTAGCTGTTACCCATCCCTTTCTCTCCCACTCATCCTAGACAGAATCTGTAAAGAATCACTGTATGGGTATATGTAGCAGGTCTTTGCCAAATATTTATTAGTTGTGTGATTAAATTTAAAGACATCTCTAACAAAATCCCAAATAGTCATACTGGTAACCTTTTCAGTTGTGTGCAGGAAGTGATCATGTTTCTGATGGGTTCTCATATGAGAAACACCACACACAAAAAGAAATCTCAAACCATTAGAGCATTTCATTGATAATACATGTTTTACTATAAGGATTATGAAGAGAAAATTCATTGAAAAGGAAATACAAATGGTTAATGAATATAAAAATATTTTTATGTTACTGGTAGTTTTAACAAATGCAAATTCAAGAATAATAAAATCTAATTTTCACCTATCAATTTTTCAGATTTAAAAAGAAAATTTATTATTGGGAAGGAAGCAGAAAGATGAGGAATCCCATTCATGGCTGGTTGAAAATTTGGCACAATCACAGGGAAATTATTTATCAACATATAACAAAAGGTCTTTAAAATGTTCATATCTTCCAATGTATTCATCTACTTTTTTATCATATTTTATTTATTTTTTAATATTAATGCACACTTCTTTATTATATTAAAATCAGGCAATGATCTGACAATCAAAAGGCTGCTTATGGAATACTATTATGCTGGACTTTACTTATAGGATGTTAAATCCTTAGAACTAACATTTTCCCCAGAAAAAGATTAATGGAAACATCAATTGCTTTCCAGACTTTTGACAGTTCTGCTCAAAAGGTGGTTTTACAGAAATGCTAAATTAAAAAAAAAAAAAAAACTTTAGTACACAATGAATTGCTTTTATTTCGGTACTCATCCACATTTCAGCATTTAGTGGTCCTGAACAGAACATGAAAAAAGACAGCAATTTGCCAGGAAGGTCAAGCCCGACAATTTTGGGGATCACCTGTGCACACCCAGTTCTTTCTGGATCCCTGCTGAGGATTGGATCTTGCAAAGCAGCAGCACCAAAACCAAAATATGCACTGAATTCAAGATTTTCTTGTTCCAGTCGTCAAATTCTAAACTAGACCCCAATCGATTGCAAGGATGACAAAACGAGAGCCCTGTTTAAAACTTCTTTGATTTTTTTTTTAAACTTCTTCAATTTTTAAAAGCAAAAGCAATTACAGTAAAACAAACAATTCAGATGAATTGCGTGTGCTTACAAGTATCTTCATGTAGGCTTTCTCCAAGTTACCAAGGACTGTGAGAGCTGGCAGGCCTGAGTAATCCAAAACCTAAGCTAAAAAAGTGCATCAGCTGATAATGACAGCAGAGGTAGCAGGGCTGAGGACCCAATTCATTTCCCAGGCTGGTGGAGTGAATAAATGCAGTTCCAAAACTAAACAAGGAAGGTCAGAGACTCTTTCCAACCATACCTGATGGCTTTTGGCCAAAGCAAGGAAGTGTCATGGGAAGTGTTGGGTGGTGATAGTGCAAAGAGGGACTTGAGGAGGAAAGAGGAGAAAGCAGCAGCCCTCAATAAAGGTGGGGGAGAGAAGATACAGGGAAAGGCCTGAATTCTTTACTGAAGGCCAGTCTCAGAGGGGAGCAGAGGGGCTACAAGTCTATGCTTTGGCCAAGGGCAGGAGTGGAGAAAAGTGAGAAGGGGATGATTCCTTGGAAGAGGACATCAGTTAAGACTTACAGAAATCAGGGGTGCAGGCAAAACGCTCCACATACCCAGCAGTAATCCCACAGGCTGTGACCTGAAACCTTCACGTCTGCTCTAACAAGCCCCCAAGCTAGAGGGCTGTTGCAGGGAGGGGAGGAGACAGAGGCAGGGGAAATGAGAGAAGGCAGAGACCCCAGGCCATGTAATCAACAGCAAGGTGACTGTATGATGTGTCTTCACAGCTGAGTTAGATGTGCCCTACCAGTTATGATGGGAACCAATTTAAATATACTTTCTTGATCTCAGAAGTTCAGCTATGTGGACAGAGGTTACTCTTGATGGGATAATTTGTTATAGCACAACTTATATATTTCAAATGGACAAAAAAATCAGTATCGTTTACAGTATCTTAAGATAAATAGCCTTTGAATGGGAGTTTCCTTTCCAGTACTTTGAGATTTACAAGATGTATCTAGAGAATTTACTACTGTGGAAAATGAAGACTGCTAAAATCAAATGCAGGGGCAAGGGAAGGGCCTGTGGTTTTTCTTTTTGTTTAATTGCTGTAACAGTCATTCAGGCAGCTGAGGGAGTTTCTTATTTTTTTTAGACATCATTAGGCACCGAAGCACTTGCAGGACAACTTTGATGCTATATGAATTCTGCCATTTTGCTAGCACTGATACAGCTCTTGGGTCCACCACTCCATTAGAACTATTAACTCCATTCATAATAATTTTTGTTATAAATCTTACAAAGGGGGTGCTTCTGGGTATTTAGATCCACATTCTATTTTAAGGCTGTATAGTTTGTTTTCATAAATTGTTCTTGGAGGCCCAATTATCATCCCTGTCCATCTTGTAAGTGTCATGTCTTCATCATCATCTAGACCCCAGCTAAGTGTGCCATCTCAGTTAAAGGCCATACTCCTTTCTGACCTTCTCTGAGTTCTTCCAACAGTTGGAAATTGTCAGGGACTTTTATACCCAAGCCTATAGTGGCTGCCATCTTGTGTCGCTGTCCTTTAAATCACATTTTTAAAAAAGTGAACAGAAAGTTATATTCAAAGATATCCATTACAGTACTATAATTTTTAATAGGGAGAATTAGAAAATAACTTAGAACAATAAAAGGTGGTTAAATATGCTAGTTAGAATGAAATATTATGCTACCATTAAAATGAGACTTTAGGCTTGGCACCTGTGGCTCAAGCAGCTAAGGTGCCAGCCACATACACCTGAGCTGGCAGGTTCGAATACAGCCCAGGCCTGTCAAACAAAAAAGACAGCTGTAACCAAAAAATAGCCAAGCGTGTGGCAGGCACCTGTAGTCCCAGCTACTTGGGAGGTGGAGGCAGGAGAATTGCTTGAGCCCAGGAGTTGGAGATTGCTGTGAGCTGTGATTCCATGGCACTCTACCCAGGGGGACAGCTTGAGGCTCTGTCTCAAAAAAATAAAAACAATGAGACTTTAGTAATAATCTATAGTCAAAGCCACCATTTATAAAGAGTTTATGTCAGGCTGCAGTCTTGGGAGTTTGAATATATATTATCTCACTTAAATTTTATTGTGACAGATTAGTAACCTAACTTCCAACAATTTTATTTTTCATCTCATTTAAATCCATTAACAAATTAGAAAATTAAAAAAAATGTTAACATGAGAGAATACTCTTGATATTCCTTTGAGCAATCAAACAAAAATAAAACAATATACAAAATTACATGTACAGCATGGTAGTCCCCCCTTATCTGCAAGGGATACTTTCTAAGACCCCCAATGGATACCTGAACTTTATATGTCCTTTGCTTTTTCCAACTGATAACTTGGACTATTACTAAGGAATATACAGCATGAATACGCTAAACAGAGGGATAATTCACGTTCTGGGGAGATGGAATGGGACAGCACAAGATTTCATTAAGTTACTCAGAATGGCATAAAATTTAAAACCTGTGAATTGTTTATTTCTGGAATTTTCATACCTTTTTTTTGGAGTGTGGCTGTCTGTGGGTAACTGAAACCTCAGAAAGCAAAACCGCAGATAAGAGATGAACTGCTGTCGTTCTAGCTCAACTATATAAACACAATGAACCTCCCCATAACGGTATATGTAGGAATAAAACTCCAAACTGCATGGAACTCAGGTTTTATTGTTACCAAGATCCTGAAGTAGCAGTGGGGCTGGAAGGTAAAGGACAGTTAGTCCCTAGCCATGTTCCAGCAGAATTCACTTTATTCTAGGGTTGTGGATATATGAAGTTCAAATAGAAATTTACCAAAATGTTAAGTGGTTGTCTCTGTATTGTGGCATTATGGGTAATTTATGCTTTTCTGTATTTTCTGTTTTCTGTATAGTATTATTGCATAAAAGATAAAATGCTTCTAAAAGTCTGAAAAATTAAAAAGCAATTTGTTTTATAAGGGACAAACGGCCTCTCCATTTACAGTCCTTTTATATCTGACAGCTCAATAATTTAGGCAGGAAATGGAAAAGGCAAAACCCAGTGGTCAGAGGGAAATGAGAGGCGTGTCCCCACCTAACTACAGTGAAGGAGCCACGTGACACCTGTGGTAGCATCTGTGGTTGCATGTGTTACAAGTGAAAAAAAAAAATCACAATGAGGTTGGCAAAGCTTTGGGCATTACCCAACCCCATGTACCTACCAAAAATACTTTTAAAAATCTATTACAAAAAAAAGACCGTAAGGTCTCTGTTCTGTAAGAATAGACATGTCCCCCAAGTTAGCATGCAAGGCTAGTTAGGGGACCTCCGCTCTCTGACAAGAAACAATAAGCAAGCTCAGAGCTTCCTTCTGCTATTTGCAGGATCTTTGAAGACTAAACTGGAGTTAACTTTGAGGCCAGCCCATCAGCGGGTAATGCTGAGGTTCTGAAGCCGCCCTCATGCAAGGTGTGCTCTTGTTACTGTAGAAACCAAGCACCCAGAGGAAAGTGCCTGGGGGAACCCCTGTCGGTGGGAGGCCAGGCCCAGGGATGGGCCCACAGGAAGCGCTCAGCTGTTGTTGAGGTGGCAGCAGAGGGCCCGCCCTTGTTTGTTGAGGCTTTCCTACTAGGTTCTGTGAGAGGTGGCTAAAAGCAGAGGGTTCAGAGAATCCTCAGCCCTTGGTAAGGCCTAAAGGCTGAGGTTAGGTACATTTAGAGAAGTAGATCTCCCATGCAGATCACAGCTGGCGCATCTGGGAGAGAGAAATGCTAAATACTCAGTTCCAGATGGACCCCTGGCAGCAGGATGGTAACTTTCCAGAGTGTTTTCATCTTTCTTCAGAGCCATTCATTCATTTGTTCAATTGATATTTACGCAGCATTGTTATAGACACTGGAGAGACCAAGAGAAATAAGACAGCATCACTGCACACACGAGGAGGAAACAGAGAACCCACAAAAATACATTTCAGTGTGGTGAGTGCCATGGTGGGTGGAAGACCAGGGAACAGTGGGCACTTCCTGGAGAGGATGGACTTTCACCCATACTAAGGGCTGACGGAAGTGACCATGTCCAAATTGTGTCTTAACTTGGTGCTTCTCGGACTGTAATGGGTGTAAGAATTATGTGGGGGTCTTGCTAAAATGCAGGCTCTGATGCAGCAGACCTGAGATTCTGCTTTTTTTTAACATACTCCCAGGTGATGCTGATGCTCCTGGTCCAAGGATAACCCTTTGAGTATCTAGGTCCTAAGTGATGGTTAAGAGGGAGGTAGCCAGTAGAGAAGTGGGAAAGTTCATGAGCAGGAGGGTTGACTCTTGAGGGAAGTTGGAATTTTGCTGGGTAGGCTTGAAATTTCCCTAAGTTTGCCTCTTCCTTCTATTAGGGGTTCATTCATTCTTTCAAGCTCAGACCTAAACCTAGTATTTTGAGAAAGATATTTCTTTTTTTTTTTTTTTTATTAAATCATAGCTGTGTACATTGACATGATCATGGGTGGGATTACACCAGAGAAAGATATTTCTAACATGCACCTGGCATGTGTCCTTAATGGTGCCTAATGGTCTTGTTCCCATAGTGATCTTTTCCTATATGGCAGTGGTTCTCAACCTTCCTAATGCTGCAGTGTATTTTCATTGTTACAAAGGGGTCATGACCCACAGGTTGAGAACCACTGCAATAGGGGATAAGGTCCTGGGCCAAACCAAGTGGTAGATGATCAGTCAATGGGATTGAGTTCCTCGGCCCTAGGCCACAGCTCCACAAGGAAGGTCATTGCTTTTCCATTGCATAGGGAGCACAGTGTCTGAGAGACATGAGCAGTTGGGTGGTTTAGAGTTCAAGCCCTGGAATCAGAATGACAGAGCTCAAATCCTGGATCTGCCGCATACTAGCTGCATTAACCTGGGCATACTTCTGTTCCTTGGTTTCCTCATCTGTAAAATGGAAAGGGTAATAGTACCTGCCTGAAGGGATTGTTATACACATTGCGTAATACATATTAATTGCTTCTAGCAATTGTAGACATTCAGTAAGTGTTATCTGTTATTTTTGTTAAGGGCTGAAGTTGACATTAGCTAACCCGACCACACATTGACTGTTATAACTTGGTGAGCATGGAAATATTTGTCTAAGGTAGGGCTAGTGAGTGAGCTTATTTATCTTTGCCATGCCTGCCCTCTATTAACACATATGATGGCAAGTAATTGTATTATTTTTTATAAAATATTTTTTTGAAGCTAAAGTGGGAAATGCACCCATAAGGACAGAAATAGGGGTCTTGGCAGAATACTTCAAGTGGGACCCTTAGGTAAGAGCTTGTTTCATGAGACCACCTCTAGTTATTCAGGGGGAATTGTCTCAGAGAATTTAATTCTGTCTCACTATGTGCTCACCAGAGCTGGGCCTCTGGAATTCTAGATGAGACCATAGAAATAGAAATATTTGCTCAACAAACAGCCAATAGGTATAGACCTGGATGAAATTGTGTGTTATGTGGGTGAGGAGGGAGTGGAACTGTATGATATCACCTCTCAATACTGTTGTGGATTATTTAAGGTTTAGAGTGAATGATTACAGAAAAGCTTTGGGACTAATATCACCTATCTTCTTTTCTTTTTTGTCTGTGAATACTTAGAACTGCACTGTCTAATATAATGGCCATTAGCTACATGTGGCTATTTAAATTAATGAAAATTAAATAAAATTTAAAATTCATTTGCACTAGATAGTTCAAGTGCTCAATGACCACATGTGGCTAAGTGTTACTAAGTTAGACAGCACACATGTAGATATAGAACATTCCATCGGAATTTACTGACTTAGAGTGTAAGTTTTAGACTTCAAGAGTTGCAGATTGTAATTGAGTTACCCAAAGATGGCAAAATCCCAGAAATCATGCAATAAGGATGTTGCAGAATTGAATACAAAAATTAGGAAGTATAAAGGGCAAGTTTGCGTTATTTTGAGATAGCAATAAAGTTTGACTCTACAGAATTTGATTCAATAGCTGTTAAATAAGCAGGCCCTTACTTTAGGTAAAGCACAAAACTAAGGGCCCTGGAAAGAAAACAAAGTCTGTCAGATGCAATCACTGACCTCAAATAGTTTGCTGGCAAGTTGGGTAGATACTAAGTAAATAGAAGGACATTAAATAGCAGTCCAAGGAGGTAAGTGAGAAAAACCCGATATAATAATACTGAGATGAACATGAGTTTAATACGTGTAAAGGAGGTGATGATTGACTGTCACTTGACAGGAGGCACAAGTGGAACTGAGCTAAGGACACGGAAATGGATACATCAGGCTGGGAAGACAGGCAACAGGTACCTAAAAACAGGAAAACAGGTAACAGGTAAGTAAAAATGAACTACAAATATTAATAGGCAGTCAGATTGCAAATACGGCTGGGGGCAGGTTTTGGAAGAACTCAAATGCCAGTCTACAATGATTAAACTTTAACGTGCAGATGGTGGGAGCCATAGAAGAGTTGGGAGTTGAGGAGCACCATTATGTAAGCAATATTTTGCCAAATTGGGTCTGGCAGGGATAGAAAGCTGGACGGAAGGAATTAGCCATCTTTGCTAGGATACCAGCCCAGAAGGTTGTAGAAAAACCCACGCAAAAGGTGAGAAAGACCTAAACAAGGTCAATACTAAAAGATCCAATACTTACTTCCCTTCTGTGCTTTGGCCACAGCCCTCTTCCAGGATGGCCTCCCTTTGCCTTCTGCTTTGCTCAAGTTTACTCATTCTTCAAGATGGCAAAGACCCACTTCTCCCATGAAGCCCTTTTTGATTGTTCCAGCCTGTAAGCAGGTCATCTTTTTCTAGAATCCTACTGTACTTATTTACAGTGTCAACATTTACCATTCTCTAATTGTCTCATTTCTTACTTGTGCTTTCCAAACAGATTGAACTCAGGGTTTATGTCTTGCCCTTCAAATCACATCATCAAAATTGAAGGTTCTGTGACAATGAAAAATCCTGGCTCTTTTTCAGGGTTTTCAAGGTGGCCTCTTAGAGACTTGACCCTAGGCAGAAGCTCTCATTTTTCCCTCCTCCCCTTACTTACTGTCAAGTCCTGATTTCAGATACTTTACAGATCGAGTGTTTTGAGACTTTTGTCTGAGGAAAGTGTTCCTTAGCTAAAGCTTGGGAATTATTGGCCCCAGCCACTGGACTTGAGAATTAGCTTAGTAGTTATGGTAGTGAGGAACATTCTAGATTGATCCATTCTTCTTCATGAGTATCTGAAAGCTAAACTCTGTGCCGGGGAATAAAGTGGAGAACAGGGATCAGCCCTGAGGAGATGAATTAAATTGCTCTTTGTAGTGAACTTGGAAAGCACAGAAAAGTATAAAGAAAATAAAAATAATCTCTAATCCTACCACCCAGAAGGAACATTGTTAATCTTGGCATGCTTTTCAGTTCTCTAGTCCCACACACTCTCATAAATATAATTTGTCACAGTTGAGATCATTCTGTTGTCGAGTTTGGTGTCCTCCTCTTTTTGCGTACAATTTTTATATGATTCTAAAAATCCTCTTAAATATATTTGTGATGGCTCCTTGATGCAGATTGGTTCCCCAGAAAGTAGACTCTGAGGTTCAGATTGGCATGTAGGACATTTGTGAGGGACTGCCCTTGAAATCAACATCTGCCACAAGGAAGGGAAGTAAGCAGGTGAGACAGGGAGAGGCTGAGCTGTGATGCCGGCCGTGGTCAAGTCTGTGGGAATTCTGGAGCTGGGACAGCCCTCCCAAGCTATCCTAGGTTGGGGGAAACGGGACAGACCTTTATACTACCAGCTGGACTACTCATTGGCTTCAGGCTGCCCTTAGAAGGAAATACTATCTTGGGCAAAGTAGTCCCCAAAGAGGGTTCAAAGCAGAGAGCTATCGTGGATCACCAATCCCAGCAGCTGGGAGAATGACCCCTTCATACTCAAAGGGAAATCTGGGCAGCATGTCACAGCCTCCACTGCCCTTGTAACACTGCACAGAATGTTCAGTAATGGCTAAAAACGAGTACTTACCACCTCACAAGCATCATGCTAGGTGATCTTTATTCATCCCACTTAAGCGTCAGCAAAAAACTTAAAATTCAGGGTCAGTTATTGCTGAGGAGTGTTCTCCGCAATGTAATTTGGTTGCCTGGCAACCCGTGGGCGGGTGTTCGCAAGAGGAAGGGAAAGCTTCTGCGCCAGCAATTCAATAGCAGTATTGGCTTTCATTTCAAACGTGCTAAATAATAGGGCCGTACAATTCGCCTCCATTAGCCCAAGTTGCTTACTTTTTTTCTTGAATGGAAAATTAATCTGGTTTAGTGCCAGGTAACATTTGCAACCATACTTCCTCTGCCAGACATTTAAAAGAAAAAGTGTTTCCCATTTTGGAAAATAACAAAGTTCTGTGTCTGTCTTCATGTTTTATCATACTTTTTTTCTCTCCTCTTTTCTCTCTCTGTTTTTGTTAAGAAAACACATAATTTACAGCCTGTTATTCCTAAAATCCAGGCAAGAGATAGAAGAACTCAAGAAAAAGAGAGAGAGCAGGACAGCACTTTATTTCTGGATACAGAGTAGGGTTGTGGATAAAAGGAGTCCACTGAAGAGGAAGTAAGAGAACTGACAAGTGACCTAGGCACTGAGCAGTACTTGGGAAACTTTACCAGAGGTGAAAGGCAACCACATTTCTACTGTTGGTTCAGGGCCAGCGTATCCTCTACTTGACTGCTATTCACACATAAGACATAACAAGGTTTGATGTCACACGTAAGACCTTGTACAGAGTAGGCGCTCAACAAACGTGTGTTGGCAGTGCACTGAGCCTGGATACAGGGAATTCTATCAGCACAGCTGCACCCAGTCTCAGGGTTGTAGGAGAGCGTATTTTTAGTCTCACGTAATTTCCTGTCTTAGGGATGAGAAAAATGGACTGGCAGCCAAGGCTGGCAAGCTGTTCCTGCCTGAATATGAACCAGGCTCTAGTAGTGCATCATCAAAAACTCTCCTGTGCTTTTTTCCTAGTTGAGTAAATTCATTTTCATTTGCTTACTCTGAGTTTGCAAGAGCTATTCAGAGTGGATCATACTTACCTTCAGAATAGATTTAATAAGATTCCCATGTCTTTCTAGATATATAGAACCTGGTCCTGGCTAAAGATACCAAGACACTAACTTGAGGTTCTTTGGAAACACATCTTTGCTTTCTTTCTTTTTGCTGCCCAACAAAATCCGAGCCAATAGACTACAGCTTCTCATCAAAAAGTCATATATCAAATGGGTTTGATCAAAAAGTCAAAATCAAATAGGTTTCATTCAAGGATGCAAGCCTGGTTTAACATACACAAGTCCAGAAAAGTAATTCCCCATAGCAACAGAAGCAAAAACAAAGATCATGTGATCCTCTCAATAGATGCTGAAAAAGCATTCAATAAAATCCAGCATCCTTTTCTAACTATACATTGAAGAATATAGGCATAGGTGGCACATTTCTTAAACTGATCGAGGCCATCTATGACAAACCCACAGCTAATATTTTACTAAATGAAGTAAAACTGAAAGCCTTTCCACTTCAGACTGGAACCAAAGTTGTCCTCTATTGCCACTACTATTTAACATAGTGCTGGAAGTTCTAGCTAATACAATCAGGCAAGAGAAGAAAACAAAGGGCATCCAAATGGGAGCAGAGGAGGTCAAACTCTCCCTCTTTGCTGACAATGTGATCTTATACTTAGAGAACCCCAAAGACTCAACCACAAGACTCCTGCAAGTGATAAAAAATACGGTAATGTCTCAGGATATAATCAATGTCCACAAATCAGTAGCCTTTATATAAACCAATAACAGCCAAGATGAGAAGCTAATTAAGGACACAATCCTCATCATAGTAGCTTCAAAGAAAATGAAATATCTAGGAATATACCTAACAAAAGAGGTGAAGAACCTTGATAAAGAAAATTATGAAACCCTAAGAAAAGAAATAGCAGAAGATATTAATAAATGGAAGAACAGACCATGCTCATGACTGGGAAGAATCAGCATTGTTAAAATGGCTATACTTCTGAGTGGCGCCTGTGGCTCAAAGGAGTAGGGTGCTGGCCCCATCCCATATGGCAGAGGTGGCGGGTTCAAACCCAGCCCCGGTCAAAAACTGCAAAAAAAAAAGTCTATACTTCCCAGAGCAATCTGCAGATTCAATGCCATCCCTATTAAAATATCAACATCATACTTTCAAGATTTGGAAAAAATAATTCTTTGTTTGTATGGAATCAGAAAAAAAACCGTATAGTTAAGGCAATTCATAGTAATAAAAACAAAGTCTAGGGCATCAGCCTACCAGACTTTAGGCTGTACTATAGGGCTGTAGTGATCAAAACAGCATGGTATTGGCACAAAAATAGAGACACAGACATCTGGAACCCAATAGAAAATGAAGAGATGAAACTAACATTTTACAGCCACCTAATCTTGGATAAACCAAACAAGAACTTGCACTGGGGGAAAGAATCCCTATTCAATAAATGGTGCTGGGAGAACTGGATATCCACTTGTAAAAGACTGAAACTGGACCCACACCATTCTCCACTCAAAAAAATTGATTCAAGATGGATAAAAGACCTAAACTTAAGGCATGAAATGGTAAAAATCCTCAAAGAAAGCAATGGGAAAAACACTTGATCAGCTTGGAGAAAGACTTTATGAAGAAGACTTCCTTAGCAATTGCTGCAGTAGGCAGTTTAAATCCTCCTGTCTCTGGGCTGACTCCAATCTGGCTTGCTAAGTGAGCATTCTGCTGGTAAATTCCAACCCCTCCCATCTACACCCTGGATCCTCACAACCTGCTCCCTTCCATAGAGGTTGTTTGTAGAATCTTCTCCAACTGTTTGTTCATTTATCTTTCATACCACATGGTATATCCACTATTGTTTCATAGGATTATATCAGCTCTTCCCTCAATCACAGACTACAGAACTCTGAGTTTTTAACAGTGAGTCTTAAAATGGAAGCCAAGCCACGTTGGTGGTCTTCAGAGGTTTTTCTCAAGGGTGTAGGAGATCTCAGAGATTGTGAAGCAGTGCCCTTGCAATTTTTCACTTAAACTGCTCACTCTGAATAGTGCTGGTGAGCTCAAGGTAATGTTTTACATTAATCTTGGGCAGTTATAGGGGAGAGGCACAACCAGAAGGAAGAGAGAAATCAGAATTAGGTTTTTATTTATTTTAGTTTAGTTATTTATTTTTTTTGAGACAGAGTCTCACTATGTTGCCCTTGGTAGAGTGCCGTGGCATCACAGCTCACAGCAACCTCACACTCTTGGGTTTAAGTGATTCTCTTCCTACAGTCTCCCAAGTAGCTGGGACTACAGGTGCCCACCACAACGCCCAGCTATTTTTTGTTGTTGTTGTTGCAGTTGTCATTGTTGCTTTCACTGGCCTGGGTGGAGTTCAAACCGGCCAGCCTTGGTGTATGTGGCCAGTGCCCTACCCACTGAGCTACTGGTGCCACCAGGATTAGGTGTTTAGAGAAGGTTAGACATTTGAGGAAAGAAAAAAATAGAGAAGGAGCCATTGGCAGAAGTATAAAGAATGAGGAACAAAGATGAAGGCAGCCAGTTAGTGTCCCCATGGGGAGTTAGTGGTCTTAGAGCAAAAAACATACCTTCAAATGATTTAGGAGAAATGGGCAGCAGATAAAGGAATTGGAAGTTCTGAGAAGAGGTGGAGGCCTGGCCAGAGTAGAAGATTTAGGTAAGCCTTTTGGGGAGAGGAGTGTGCATATTACAATTAGTAGGCGTTGACTAGGATAAGACAGATGGTAGGAACTGAGTTCCTCTTCCTCTCATTCTTTCTCCCACTTCTGACATTACCCATTCTTTTTTCTTCTCTCTTGGATATCTTGTTTCTTTCTCTTTCCTGAACCAATCAATCAATCTTCCTTCTTTTTCCCCTCTTTCCTCTCCTGCCTTGAAAGCATTTCATAAGCTCTTAAGTCTAGGCCTTTCAACTGGTGATGAAATCAGTGCTGTGGGATGAAACAAGCATTTTCAAAACACTGAAATAGAATAGAATAACATAGAATTAAGTATATAAAATAATATACAATAAAATAGGAAACATTTGAGGGATTTAGGGTAAGGGTAAACTTCCATTTCAGTTACATATGCCTGTATGGGTGTATGTATGTATAAAATTATTTTCATCCTGTGGATTGAACTCAAGAAAAGTTTGAAGTTCCCTACAGTGTAATTTCCAACTAAAGAAATATCTTCGTTATTTGGTATAATTGGTAATGATTTTCTGATGAGAATTTTTAAGAGGATCATATTGATAAAGATTTAATATTTCTTTCTCTTAACTTCTCTGTAAACAAAAATAATCTTAGATTGTTAAATTACTTTTTGCTGGAATTTTTTTTTTCCAGTCTTTGGCTCATCCCTCAGCCCCCAAACTGGGTTGCTTCTTTCTTTTTTTTTCTTTTGAGACAAGGTCTCATTATATTGCCAAGGTTTGGTCGTGAATTTCTGGTCTCAAGCACTCCTTTCACCTCAGCCTCTTGAGTAGCTAAGACTACAAAGCCTGGCTAATGTTTTCTTTTCTTTTTTTTTTTAATCGTAGTATCACTATGTTGCCCAAGCTGGTCACCAACTCCTGGCCTCAACCTCAACCTCTTGAGTAGCTGAGACCACAGGTGCAAGCCACTGCTTCCAGATTTGCATTTTCTTAATTGTGACTTTTGAGTTGCAGAAGTTCTTAATTTTGATAGAATATGGTTTATCAGTTTTTTATTTTCTAGTTAAAACTTTCTATTTCTTAAGAAATCATTGCTAGACCCTCACATTTGCCAGGATAGTCTCTTGGACTCCTACTTCTATGGGTTTTAAAGTTTGAGCTTTTACATTTAGGTCTATGGTCCATTTTGAGTTAATTAAAGTGTATGGTGTGAGATAAGAGTTGAGATTCACTTTCTTCCTTATGGATGTCTACTAATTCAATCACCTTTTCTTTAAAACACCATCCATCATTGAATTATCACCTTTGTCAAAAATTAATGGATTGCATGTGTGCAGAAGCAAGACAGAACATGTATTTTTTTAATTAAAACTATTAAAATATAAATTTAGCCAGACCATCAGGAAAACAGAAGCTGAGATTGTTTTAATGTTTTGGCTTATGTCTCGAATGAATTCAAGCCTAGGGCAGTGAACAGAACTGACCCACAAGATAGCAGTCAAGCAGTGTGCATTCCAGGACATTTCCTACCAAGCTCCTCATTTCACGATACTCCTAAGGCTGTGCTGCCACATGGACATTCTACAAGAGGCACATACTCCCTGATCTCTGTTTGAAAGTGGGCTTTTGAAACCCTGTGGTCCCATCCCTTCACCCTTCACCCCTCACTCCATTCTGCTCCTCCTCCAAATCCTGAGGAGGACCCATCATGCTTAAAGGCAGATCTTACAGCAACAGTGATAATAGTTCGGAAGAAACTTTCCTCATGGACCAGGAGACCTCCCCACAAACTATCAACTGAACCTTTCTACAGGGGCTGGAGGGGACCACAAGAGTGTAGGAGACAGTACATTTAAACCCTGCTTTATAGCAAGCCGGGCTTGGTGAAGTGGTAAGTCACAGTTAAGTGCTCCAGTTGTTTTACTCATGCTTAAAATACTCACTGATTTCATTCATGATCTAAAGAAAGAAAGAACCCAAAACTCAGAGCTGGACTCTCAGAATTGGACTGGAGTTCTAATTCTTCTACTTGCCTTGTGTGTACTCATCATAAATAATAGAAATGCTGTATTATTATTATTGCTTAATATTTTAATGCAGCGATTGTCTGATTTCTTTTCTGAATATATTTATTGTCGTTCATTCTTTACAAGATTTTTGTTTCTAGTCCTTATCTTAAACATTGTTATTGTTTTAAATTTTAAGCTTTTTTAGGTTCGGCACCTGTGGCTCAAGCCGCTAATGCGCCAGCCACATACATCTGAGCTGGTGGGTTCAAATCCAGCCCAAACAACAATGACAGCTGCAGCCAAAAAGCCGGGCATTGTGGCGGGTGCCTATAGTCCCAGCTACTTGGGAGGCTGAGGCAGGAGAATTGCTTGAGCCTAGGAGTTGGAGGTTGCTGTAAGCTGTGATGCGACAGCACTCTACCCAGGGTGACAGCTTGAAGCTCTGCCTCAAAAAATAAAATTTTTAAGCCTTTTTAATTCTGTGAAGGCAAAAGTGGAAACCTAATAAACATGTGTATATGTAAAAAAAATAATAGAAATGCTGTTACTGACACACAGGTGAGCATCATATAAAAGCACTCTGCAAATTGTTTCAGTAGCCCGCAAAGTTGCTATATTCCAATCTGAGTCATTACTTAAATAGGCTCTGTTGAAATCAAGTGTAGGATGACTTTTAGTTGTTTGCTGATCCACTCTCCTTAAAGACTCATCAGCAAACATTTGCTTGTTGAATGATTCCCTGTAACCTTGAAATACATTAGAATTGGTTCTGCAGAAGGGTAATTTCTGGGAGCCTTGGTCGCAGTCAACTTTTCATTTGTTAAGAATTAATACTTTTACCGAGGAAGTATTGAAAATAACCAGCAAGACCAAAGGCCAGAAATAGTGAATCTTTATGTAAGTCATATAAAACAAAAACAAAACTTTTCCTCAAAAGGCTACATAAATAACTGGTTTCAGGTATTATAAAATATATGTTATTATATCTTTCCCCTGATATAAGTTAGTTTCTATAAATATTTTGTTGATAACCATGTTTTCCCCAACAATAATGGTGATGCAAGGCCAGGAGCAGTGGCTCACGTCTGTACTCCTAGCATTCTGGGAGGCCAAGGCAGGTGGATTGCCTGAGCTCACGAATTCGAGACCAGCTTGAGCAAGAGCAATACCCCCACCACACATCCTGTCTCTAAAAAAAAAAAACAGCCAGGTGTTATGGCAGTCACCTGTAGTCCGAGCTACTTGGGAGGCTGAGGCAAGAAAATCACTTGAGCCCAAAACTTTGAGGTTGCTGTGAGCTATGATGCCACAGCACTCTACCCAGGGTGACAAAGATTCTGTCTCAAAAAAAAAAAACAGTAATGCAAATTCATTACAGAAAACTGGGAAACTATATATTTTCAGTCATTTGTACTGACATATATATACACAGTAGAACAACTGTAAGTTGACCACCCAACAGATTATAACAAACTAGTCAGCATAGAGAGGTTGTCAACATAAGAAGCTGGGCCTACTCTACTGATAATGTACATGTGATGTACATCCCATCTATGGAAATTAGGTCAACTTGAGGTGGTCAACATAGGGAGGAGGTCCACTACAGAGGTTCTGTTGTATATTTTTAGAAAATTTGTTAAATATTCTTGATATAGTCTTGTAAATTGCTTCCCCCCCTTAGTAGTATTCATAAGTAGATTCTAATGTCAATATTTTCAGGAAAAATAATTTTGAAAGCTGCCTAATATTTTATCTACACTTAACATATATGAAAATTATTTAAACATCGTTTTCCAAGTTATTATGAAGTTAAATATGTAATTAAATTGTATCTACTTAAATTTGTAACTGGTAAATTTGAGTTATTAAAAGAATTCCAGATTCTGTTTTACATTGGGAAAATAAATAGGTATATTGAAATGTACACATGAATTTTGAAGGCAGATCATGCATTCTCAACAGTAGCAGTCACCCAAAAGGAAGTTAAAATTAGTTTTGGGTAAAAAGATCTTACCATTTTTTCATAGCTCAAACATGGATATATTGTAGATAGAGTGTATTAACAGGTATATAATATACTGGTAGTACTGAAATTGCATGGAGGAGAAGAATGATTAAGGAAAAAGAGGCCTACAAAGGTTTCTTAGTAGATGATGATGAAAAATAGCTTGAGAAACACGGAGATAATCTGGTAGAGAATTGAAATCCCACATGGCGATTCAATTGCTTTAAACCTAAACTCATTTCAAAGAAATCGGTTTCCTCTCTAGCATACAGAATCTTCTGACGTTCTGGTCTTAGGTGATCATTTCTTTTTTTTTTTTTTTTTTTTTTGTGGTTTTTGGCCGGGGCTGGGTTTGAACCCGCCACCTCCAGCATATGGGACTGGCGCCCTACTCCTTGAGCCACAGGCGCCACCCTGATCATTTCTTTTTAAATATGGCATGCAGATGAAAGAAAATACACAAGTGAAATTATTGAAATTTCCTCTGTTGCAATCACATTTAAGTAATAGCACTACATTATAAAACTATTCATTGTCAAATGGAAAATTCATTTCCCATCTCTTAAAAACCAGAATTAATCATTTACCTCTTAAAAGATTTTCTTTGTGTTTTAATTCAACAAACTTCAGTGAATTTTTGAGAGTATCAATTTTCATTTTGTATGCAAGTGTCTTTGAAAAGACACCATTGCCACAAGAACAAAAATGGTAGCTAGATGCCTTGCCTGGGGTTTTTAAAAAATAACAGCTGTCTTGAGACATAATTTACATCTATAAAATTCACCCTTTTAGAACATACAGTTCAGTGGTTTATAGTATATTTACCCATTCGTATAACCATTAACACTCTCTAATTTCAGAACATTTTCAAGCCTATACCCATTAGCAGTCACTCCCTATTCCCCTTTCTCCACAGCCCCTAAAACCCCTGATCTACCTCCTTATCTCTATAGATTGTCCTGTTCTGAGCCTTTCATATCATTAGATTTGCAATATGTGAGTGTTTGTGACTGGCTTCTCTCACTTTTTAAAAAAGTTCATTCGTGTTGTAGCATTCATCAGTCCTTCATTCCTTTTATGCCCTGAATGATATTTTACGATATACATTAATACCGCCTTTAGTTTATCCATTTATCAGCTGGATATTTGGGCTGTTTCCACTTTTTGGCTATTATGAAATAATATTGTCATGAACACTTATAAATTCTCAAATTTCTAGGGTACAGACATAGAATTGAATTTCTGAATCATATGGTAACACTATATATAACATTTTGAGAAATTGTACAACTGGTTTACAAAGCAGCTGTAATATGTTACATCAGAGCAATGTGTGTGGGTTCCAATTTTTCCACTTCCTTACCAATACTTGTTAGTGTCTTTTTAATTTTAGTCATCCTGTGGGGTATGACGTGATATCTCATTGTCGTTTTGATTTCCCTTTCTCCAAAGAATAGTAACATTGAACATATTTTTATGTGCTAATTGGGATTTTGTAGGTCTTTTTGGAAAAATTTCTCCTCATACCTTTTCTTCATTTTTAAATTGGGTTATTTGTCTTTTTATGGTTGAGTTGGAAGAATTCTTTCTATATTCTGGAAACGAGTCTATTATCAGATATATGATTTGGAAACATTTTTTCTCATTTCCTGAATTATCCTTTCATTTTATCTTATTTTCCCAGGGTCATTTTATTTATTTATTTATTTTTCCAGGCAACATAATTTTGTACATAGAAAAGAATTAAAAGTGAGTCAACAAGATCACTGGATTAAAATTCAATATACAAATATCCATTCTATACCATTAACAATTACAGAATTAAAGTTAGCATGACAGCACAAAATATCAAATACATAGAAATAATTCTTTGAAATATGTAGTATTTCTACATGGAGAACTTCTAATTATTATTGAAAATATAAAAGACATATCAGCATATGTTGCAAAATTGTTGTTAAATTTTTTTTTTTTTTTTTTACTTGTTTAGGTATTCCTTCTGTTAAAACTCGGGTAATTGTCTTTCTAGGGATATCACTATATCACTATACCACATAGCAAATTCAGTTTGCTCTGGGGGTTCAGAAGGATTTTGGCAAACAGCAGGCCCACTGGGGGCATACATATCTGATATTGGTGTTATTATATATGCAAGTTCCTTCAGGCTTTCCTCTGTACATTCATAATAAGAGTAAACCAATAATATAATTTTGACAGTTTGTCTAGTTTGGGTTACCTTTTGGATACATTTTTCACAACCTTCATATGTCTTATATCTAAAATTAAAGAAGAAAGGTGAAAAAGTCCATAGCAAAGAATCAGTAAATCAATCCCATGCCACTGTTGCTCATCCTCAAGCTTCTGCTGCTCATAGAACAGTCAGCTCCATGTGTAGGCTGGTAATTTGAGACTAGCAAGATCCCATCTCTACAAAATTTTCTTTTAAAAAAATCAGCTGAATGTGGTGGCACACTAGCAACTCAAGAGGCTGAGACAGTAGGATTGCCTGAACTCAGGAATTCAAGATTTCAGTAAGCCATGTGACTGGGGGAGGGCTGTAGTCTGTTTTTTCAGGGTAAGACAGCGGGGATGCTCTGGATATCATTGGACCATCCACTTCCCATCAATGGTTGATTTCACACATAAGTGATGTATCCAGGCAGGAATGCTATTCACCTTCACTGCTGTTGGTGTGGATAGGACTACCAAGTAGGGGCCCTTTCACTATGGTGAGCAGGCTCAGGTTCCGATCTTTAGTCCACACCTGGTTACCTAGAGAGTGGGGATGGACTGGGGAAGATAAACTAATAGGATATCTGTCATTCACCCATTCTGAAATCCTTTTTCATTATTTTTCCTGGTGACATTATTTGGTTAGTAAGTTAGTAAGTTTTGTTTCTTCTATTTCTCTCAGGGTCCATGGTAAGTTTCTTAAAATGGGAGGGGTTCTGTGATATAGTATTTTACAGGGTGAGTAACCTATTCTTTTGTTGTTGTTGTTGTTGTTTGTTTTTTGAACCAGGTTACATTGACTGCATTTGTTAGGTAAAGTCCCTCTTATAATTGTGTGTGTCCCGCCCCCAAAAGGTATGTCACACACCGTGACTCCGCTACTTTACTTTCTTAATGATGTCCTTTGAAGCACAAAAGCTTTTCATTTTGATGCATTCCCATTTACCTATATTTTCTATGGTCACTTCTGCTTTTGGTGTTAGATCAAAGAAAACATTATCTAATCCAGGGTCACAAAGATTTACTTCTATGTTTTATTCTAATTGTTTTGACTATTGCTTTTGCAATTAGGTTTTTGATCCATTTTAGATGAAATTTTGTTTATGAGATAAGGTAAGGGTCCAACTTTATTCTTTTTCATATGGATATCCAGTTATCACAGTGCCATTTGCTAAATGACTTGGGTTTTGAATCAAGATACAATAATGGTTGATTGACAGATTAAGATCTTTGTCTAGAACCAGTCTTTTTCCTATCCTATCACCCCTTTCTTTCTTTTATTATATGTAAAATACCATATATTGTATGATAATATTTAGATGTCATATATTTTACTGAAAATTATATTATTATGAACGGCAGAGAAGTGGAATGTTCTGGCTGTTTATGTCCCATCTATAAAATGCGAGTTTGAACTTAAATTTCTGAAGTCCCTGGAACCCTAATTAATATGGATTTAGCATATATCTCATGTGCATATTATCACTTTTTAAATAATTATCATGTCATAAAATTCCCATAGCATTACAATTTTTCTCAGGTAATAGAATGTTTTTTCCACAGTGCTAAATTGGGCTAGGCATGGTGGGTCACAACGGTAAATCCCAGAACTTTGGGAGGCCAAGGCAGAAGAGACCCTTATGACCAGTAATTTGAGACTAGCAAGACCCCATCTCCATAATTTTTTTTTTTTTAATCAGCTGAATGTTGTGGGCAAACATTAGCAACTCAAGAGGCTGAGACAGGAGGATTGCCTGAGCCCAAGAGTTCAAGATTTCAGTGAGCTATGAAGTATGAAGATACTGCACTACAGCCTGGGCAGCAGATGAGATCTTGTCTCTAAAATAAAATAAACTAGTTTAAAAATAAAATAAAAATTAAGCTTAAAAAGAGCTAAATTGGAAATTGGAATAAGCACTTAACTAGGAATGGGATGACCTGTGTTCTGGTGAACAAGGTTTTTTAAAAGAAGAGACAGTGAACACTGTCAGGTGAAACCAAGATTTGATTTCTAATAGGTAGGCTGGACATTATTGAGCAGCCAGGACATTATTGATGACCTTTCAGGTAAATCTCAATAGTTGATGGGTATAATGGTTAATTTGTGTAAACTTGACCGGGCTGTAATATTCTCCTAATCCAAGTATTGTTCTGAAGGTATTTCACAGATATACAATCAGTTGACTTTAAAGAGAATTTCCTTAATAATCTGGACAGGCCTCATCCAGTCTTAAAAGCAAAATCAAGGTTTCTCTGAAGAATAAGAAATCTTGTATACTGGCCTGCCCTTCAGATTTTGAACTCGTCAATCCCCCAAATTGCATTTGCCAATTTCTTGAAATCTTTCTCTTTTGATGTGTATACATATACATGTATACGCACATGTAAATTTATGCATGTACACACATATGGTATCATATAATAATATAATATACCTAATATACATACTTATAATTATGGATGCAATATACAATTATATATTAATATATATTGCCTAGATACATCATATATATATATATATGCATAAAAGAATAAGTTTGCCAGGAAAATAGAAGGGAGACCAAAGGGCAGATAATAAAGCATTTTGCTGAAAGAAACAAGTCTTGAATATTTAAGAGAGAGAGAAGGGTTTCAACGAGTTGAATCTAACAAAGTACTGTATTTAGACACTCCACAAAATAACCCTTTGCTTACATTTAATAAAGCATTTTTATTTACCATGAATGGATCTGAGTGTTTTTAAAATTTTTCTCCTTTTTTGGTAAATATGTATTGAGTAGTTTCACTATATGATCTAATGGTGTAATTTTATGGTCTAGATTCCCATTAAAAGGTTCTTTCTTTCACTGAGTGCCAGCTACTGGCATAGCAGACATAGTAGCAAGAAATTATTACTCAGCCTGCATAACATTTTCCTTATAAATTTCACCTTTTACATGTTGGCAGACATCAGAGAGGGAAGCCATAAAAGCATCATCATGGGGCAAAGCCATACATACAAAAACAAAGCATTATAGCTTGTATGCTAGCCATGGAATCATGGAACTAATCATGTAACAAGATAATTATTAAGAAGTTCTTTGGGAAAAAGTGAAGGAAATGTAATTTTCTTTTTTTTTTTGAAACAGAATCTCACTTTGTTGCCCTTGATAGAGGGCCTTGGCATCATAGCTCACAGCAACCTCAAACAGTTGGGTTCAAGTGATTCTGTTGCCTCAGTCTCCCAAGTAGCTAGGACTACAGGCGTCCTGCCACAACGCCCAGCTGTTTTTAGAGAGTGTCACTCTTGCTTAGGTTGGTCTCAAACTCTTGAGCTCAGGCAATTCACCCACGTAGGCCTCCCAGAGTGCTGGGATTATAGGCATGAGCCATAAGGCCCGGCCATGAAATGTATTCTTTATAAAATGTAAGGAGAAAGGATTGATAATGCCAGAAAACCAGAGATTTTGTTATCTTATCTAGGTCCACAAAATGATACAGTCTTTTAATTACACATAGCAAGCATACATTTATATTCTAAAATGCATACTGTAAAGAAAAAAAAGACTTGATTTGAGTCTGTCTATGGTGCAGTGCTGAATATAGTATTTTATAAATAAGCTGGAAAATGTTGATACAATTTGATTAAATACCATTTAGCTCCATTATACCCCTCCATTATACCCCATGTTGGCTTTGAAAAAAATTAGCTTTGTTGATGAATATTAGCTTAGTCAGCTACTAAAAACATATAGTTAGTTAATAAGCCAGTGAACCTACTTTGTGAGTATTATCATGGAGTTTTGTTCCAGAAGAACTCTATGAAGTTATCATACAAACATGAAATCCGAGTTTTCTTGACTTTTAACCTATTTATATATTATTGAGTCATGCTCAGTTCTTGGCATGAGAATATTTGTCAAGGGAGACTATGGTAGTGATATGTATATAGGTCTTCAATTGATTCTGAAATTTTCAGAAAGCAATGATCAATTAATTCAGATTATATTATATTTATATTACTAGGTATCATTCAAAGTAATCTTGAGTCTGTACTTCTCCAGAAAAAAATTATTTTTTAAAATAAACATTACATAAATCACTAAATGGTGTGTACCACAATTACTTAATAGTTACTTATTAGTTAGGTTTTATCCTAAGTGCATTCTTCTTAATGATTTTTAGTATTTATCCTTTGGAGAACAGGAAAAACAGACTAGGTATGATAGAAGTCCTTTGGAAAGTCTGGTTTCCATTGTCCTGGTTAGAAAAAATGGTTTTAAATCTTGATGCTACTTGATATCTTTAATTGTGACAATTGTTACAGAAATAAATATTTTGAAATTATTTCAAAAGAAATACTTGCACTAAGTTATATTGAAATATAATTTTTTAACTTCTCATGAGAAAAGGCAGAGAGTATAAAGTTCTTGATGAGAGGAACTTTAGTTTACTGCCTTTTTATTGCCATCAGTAGCATAGAGACTGGTACATAGTAGGCATTAAAAATGTGTGATTAATAAATTAACCAATCAATTAAGTAGAGTTATTGCATAAGGAATATTCATTATGATATAGCATTGGCCCAATAAGTAATTTTTAACAAGGTGATGGGTTGATATGAACTCTGCCCTTCAACTACATAAATGAATGCACTCTTGACTCAGAGGCCAGATTAAAATTCAATCTGATAAAAATTAGAGACCTGTTATGAGGTGGTGAGAATTCATCTGTAGAAGTATTTGTTAGCTGACTGATTAAAGGGGAAAAAGCTCAATGGCTCTATCTAATCAACCTCTTTATGATGAAGTACAGAAACATTTAATGACTATGTTTCATTTTCTCCTGAGGAAGATCATAACTTCTGTTGTTTGACAGACTGCAAATTGTGCTCATGTAGTCAGCCCACTCTTCTTCCAACTCTGAAAGAAGTAGATATTGTTCTACTTCTTAGTTACTCTAAAGATGTCCTACTTTCACCAATCATTCTTCCTGCTGTTATTCCTCTATCTTCAATTCAAGCCCCAGAAATGGGTAGTTCACAGTCAATTTTATTAGATTTTACAAAAGACTTTAAAGACTTAGTGAGCAAGTCCTGTCAGCTTTTTATTTGGGACCTTTATTTAGGCAAATTGTTGTATACAGTTGCTTTATTGTTAGTCACAGCAGGCCTAAAATTACAAAATCTGCTTGAGATACGTTTGTGTAGAAGTTGTTCAATTTCAATTGTCAGCCTCCAATAGTAATGTTTGCTTAATAATCATGATGCTTTTCTAGTAAACCAAAACTACTGGGGTAAAACTGATCCACTTCTGTAAAAAGGACAATTTTTGTTCGGTTCTTTCACTCAACTAGTATGAATAGCAAACATGGATGACTAAGTTCAAAAGGAAATACAAAGCATAAAAAAATAGTTCCTTAAGGAATTAAAATCTACACTTGATCTTAGCCAAAAGGCTGAGAAGCAATTGGGAATTAAAATCTAATTGGTTGATTTCCCTTAGCTTCAAGAAGGTAAATTAGCATCATTCATGAGAGTTTATTTTGGCAAAGACTATCAAAAGAAACTGAATTTGAAGCTCAGAATATGCTTTTAAAAAGGGAGAATCAGGAACAATTTATTATAAGTATATTTGATGTTACTACTAGTCTGCATTGTTGTAGAAGTTTGAGCCAATGTAATAAGATAAGAAAAAATATAATACATTTAAAAAAAAACATAAGTAGAAATGCACCTATATCTTTGACTGTAAGAAGAAAACTGAGAGGATAACATACTAAATGATTAAAAGTGGCTATTCTGAGAAGTAAGACTGTGAAGTGAAAAGGAAATTGACGTTCGTTTTCTCTCTCCATTTCAAGGCTGTCTGAATTTTATATTTATATTTTACATTTAAATTTTATATCTACTACAAATATGCATTAATTGGTTGCATTAAGTTAGAAATCAAGGAATCAATATAATCATGAAACAGGATCTCAGCAAACCAGAAAGAAAACTAAAAGGATTATCAAAACAAAGGACAAGTCAGAAGCAGATTTTAAGAGCTGGAGGATGGAATGTATGATTGAAGAGCTGGTAATGTGAGAGCAAGAAATCATGAATAAGATGGGAAGGCTGAATGGGGAACCATTTGTAACAAAACTGTGACAACAGTTTTCATGTGCACCATGAACTATGGTATATCCATACATAAAACAGTGGTCTCAATCTGTGGGTCGCGACCTACAGGAACTGGATTAAAGGGCCATGGCATTAGGAAGGTTGAGAACCACTGGTTTAAAAGGTCAGAATAGGACTGAAAATGTGAATGTGCACAAGTAAACTATTTTCAGTGTTTAATCAAGGAAATGGTACAATATGATCTACATTTTTCCCTCATATTTTTATTTAAAAAATTTCAAATCTATGGGAATTTTTTTTCTCTCTTTTTTAAATTAAATCATAGCTATATACATTAATACAATCATGGGGTACAATGTGCTGGTTTTATATACAATTTGAAGTATTTTCATCAAACTGGTTAACATAGCCTTCACGGCATTTTCTTAGTTATTTTGTTAAGACATTTATATTCTACATTTAATAAATTTCACATGTACCCTTGTAAGATGCATGGTAGGTGTGGGCTCACTAATTACCCTCTCTCCACCCATCCTCGCCTGTGGCTCAGTGAGTAGGGCGCCTGCCCCATATGCCGAGGGTGGCGGGTTCAGACCCAGCCCCGGCCAAACTGCAACCAAAAAATAGCTGGGCATTGTGGTGGGCGCCTGTAGTCCCAGCTGCTCCGGAGGCTGAGGCAAGAGAATCGCGTAAGCCCAAGAGTTAGAGGTTGCTGTGAGTCGTGTGACGCCACGGCACTCTACCTGAAGGCGGTACAGTGAGACTCTGTCTCTACAAAAAAAATAAATAAATGGTAAAGTGAACAGCTATATACTCTGTCAAATTTTGCCAGTTGTTAACATTTTTGTGTTCTTTGCCTTTCTTGATATGTATTTTTCCTGGAAACACTTGAAAGTGAGTTGCAGAGATTGTGACATTTCACTTCTAAATACTTCATCATGTATATAACATTTATAACTGTTAAATTGTAATAATAGTTGTTAGTTTTAGACCTCTTAACATGTGCCTGGCCCTGTGATAAATGTTTTACATATAGTAGCTAGTTAATACATACAACAATCCTTTGGGAAAGGTCTGATTGATGTCCATTTTATTGATAAAGACCAAGATGAGATGTAAGTCTATCTCTGATTGACTCCAAAGTCCAAGCTTAAAAACACAAGACAGGATACAGTTAAGGGTCCAGATGAGTGAATTGACATTAAGTTTCCATTGAAGTTCAGAGCAAGGAGCAATCATGGCAGACCAGAGTGGTTTGGAAACATATCCCAGAAATTGGATGGATATCTTTTAGTTGAACTGACAGAGATTATTTTCTCTGTTTTATTGTTGTTGGAAGTTAATGTCCTAAAATCACTGAATTTATACATCCATTTCCCCTTTCATTTTCAAGATTAAAATTAATTGTATATGAACAACTACTTCTCATCAGCTTTTCCTTATATGTAACTGCAATGGCATGCTCTCAAAGGATATTACAATGTATATTATATGGAATGTACATTACTTTGATGACATTATGTATTTTCCTGGTTGAAAGTAACAGATTATCATCAAAAATTTTCTGTATCTGCTGTGTAAAGACTTCTTAAATCATAGGAGCTCTCATAGCAGGTCTGTTTCTAATGTATAGAGGAATGTTATGTGTGTAAATATATCACCCAGAATGATTCAAAAGTGCAAAACTAGACATGGTTCATCACTCAACAAAAGAAAAGTGAAGTTGTGCCAAAACAACATTTCTCTTCACATATCCCATTGCGTCAACATTTAAAGAAGGATTATTTCTGAAAATGTGCATGAGTCAGAAGTAGGGAGTGAGTAATACCGTACTTTGGACTTTATTAATATTTTACTGCTGAAGAGACATCATCTAGTTTTCTTCAGTAAAATGTTGAGTTACTGCTTCATGTTCAGATTCCTAACTGGCTTCTTCAGAAAAACTTAAAGAGAATTTGAATAACTGAATTACCATTATCCTCTGAATTTAGCAGAGTTGTTTTAAAATGCTTTAATTCAGTGAACAATACTTTAATTTTTACCTGGGTGGAAATGACCACCAAAGGTGGAGGGTTACAATAACCTTAGAATAGTGCAACAATGTTCTTTAGCAAGTGAAAAACAAGGTTAGGTTGACGTTTCAAAGTCAGAATATGCATAAAACTACATTAGATGGTTTGTTGACATTTAAACTGCTTGGTGGATTTAAAAAATCTATCATCATGAAAAGGTCAATGAAAAATATTCATGAGGCCCATCATGGGGAAGAATTTTATTATGTCTTATAATTTGTACATTTCAACAGGATTTGGAAGTCCCTAAATTTCATTCCTCTGTGTATTCTTTATCCCCATTCCCATATTTCTCCCATTGAGTATAACATTTTTGGCTGTCATTATGAATGAGTCAAGGAATTTTTTTTAAAGGCCCACTTTGAGGCTCCATATTTTAAGCCAGTAGGGCCATGCTATTTTAATTCCCAGACACTTATTACTGGGCTCCAACTGTTATTCCACCACTAGAATTGGAAAAATGAGCACAAATCATCTATCTTTTTTCCTTTTTCCATCTTAGATCTCACAAATGGACCTGGTTTTCTCATTTGACACACCCAGGTTTTAGTACAGTGATCCTAGCATGCCCATAGCAATAGAAAGAATGGCCGTAATCTTTCAGGGGAACTCCACGTTTAAGGTGCTGAAAAAGAACAAAGTTTTGTATGTTAAAGTAAGAAGCATACCCTAAATTGCATAGAGGGACAAGATTTAATCTGTAACCTCATTACTCCATTTTGTTCTGGGGAGCAACTAAATAACACAAAGGCCTATCTTTTTAGAGTTAAGAACAAAATGTTTCCCTCCAAATAAATATACTTGTAAAAATAGAAGCTGGACAGTGCTGTCATATATGGATGTATCACCCAGAGCTGCCTTAAGGGCTGAAGGACTTATTCTTCCCAACTGTTGGGAGTACTATCAGTAGATGGCCCTCAACCCTTTCAGAATTGCCGTTGGTTGAGGAGAGCCGCCTCACCCAGGTCTTGCTCACATTTCAGGGAAGCCCACATCTAATTACTGGGCAGTGGAGGGGTGTAGATGCAGGCTCCATTGCTTACCCCAACTTGGAAAAATGCTGAAGGGCCCTCAGCTCCCCAGATCCCCAAGGTGATGGCTGAGGCCTCTCTTGTGACTGCATCAGGGACCGACCTCTCCCTCTGCCCAATATTGCTTCTTTCCCTTTTTTTTTTTTTTTATTATGGTTGTTGATCCCAAGAACACTCCTAATAAGCCACCTACATATCAGAGTCAGTTTCTCAGGGAATCAATCTTGGGAATGCTCACATGAGTGAGGAGCCATTCCACTCAGGGAATGGATTTTATAAAGCTCAGAAAGAATGATGCTTTGATAAATATTTCTTCATTGAACTTCTTCACAGTGAGTATTTCTATTTTATGCAAGTTTAATGTGAAGGAAAATCTTTATATGAAGTCATGCTGCCAGCCCATCCCCCCAGCCTTTGATTTTCCTATGTTTTTCAGAACACTGAATCCTGTTTGATGTGAGATCCAAGGCTACACTTTTGGAGTATGTGATGATTTGGGGCTTGATTTACTGCTCTTTATCCTTGGTTTGTTTCTGTTTGAATTCAGAGGATCATTAATCTTCCTGGGAAGCTCTCAGGAGTTGATGGTGCCCTGTCTCATTCATTGATATAAGCAGGATTATTTAGATATTCATATATCTCTGACAATTTTTATATCAGTAAAGTTTCCAAATGTGGCAATATTTACGAGGAGAAAAATACATTGGAGGCAAAGACACAATTGTTTGAGGTTTACCATAAGGATGTGACTGGCTTTAACTAGTTTGTTGGTAAAATGACAGAGAGTGCTGAACTCTAGCTTACTGGCAGTTGATGACCTAAGGCTAGAGAAAGAAACTTTACTGCAGGCACTGGAATTGCTCATCACCCAGCAAATCCTCAGACCAGCCTGTGAACCTGTCGGTTGGTATACAGACCCTAGAACCTTATTATATGCCTCTGCCCTCTCCAGGCTTCTCCCCTGTGGATGCTCTTACACTTAGGCACAACCTCAGACCCAAGTCACATTGAGTGTATGGGTCCTCATACATTGAGTTGTGGGGAACAGAATGGCATAATGATTAAGTGGACATACCCTGGAGCCAGTTCCAAATCTTAGCTCTGCCCCTGGCTAATTGTGTGATCTTGGACAATTACTTAACCTCTCTGTATCTCAATTTCCTCATCTGTAAAATGAAGATGATAATAAATTGTCTAATTCACAAGGTTTTTATAGATATTATATAAATTGATGTATGTCTAGTAGTTAAGACGGGACCTAGCACATATTAAGTCCTGTACTTTGAAAAATTAATTAAAATACGTTAGGAGTGACAAAATAATGTAGCAAGAAACACACGTGACATGGATATGGGGTCATAAGGACTGGCTCTATTAACAAACCAAGAAGTCTCCACTGACAAATTTTGACAACAGAAAATGTAACCATAAAGTAGAATGTGGGCCTAAATACTCAGAAGCCCCTCTAACAGTTACATTTATAATAATATATAAACCAAAAAAATAATTCTAGTGTAATGATGGATACATGAAGCATACTAATATTAGCAAAATGTATGCAGTTTTGTTCCTTTAAACTTTTTTAAATTTTTCACATATACATGTGTTTATTAGGTTTCCATTTTTTTGCCTTCACAAAATTAAAAAGGCTTAAAATTTAATAACAATAACAATGTTTAAGATAAGGACTAGAAACAACCTTGTAAAGAACGAACAAACCAAATACATTCAGAAAAGGAATCGGACAATTGCTACATTGAAATAATAAGCAATAAAAAGCATAGGAAAAACACTGGAAGATATTGGCCTGGGGAAAGACTTCATGAAGAAGACTGCCATGGCAATTGCAACAACAACAAAAATAAACAAATGGGACTTCATTAAACTGAAAAGCTTCTGTACAGCTAAGGAGACAATAACCAAAGCAAAGAGACAACCTACACAATGGGAAAGGATATTTGCATATTTTCAATGAGACAAAAGCTTGATAACTAGGATCTATAGAGAACTCAAATTAATCCACATGAAAAAAGCCAACAATCCCATATATCAATGGGCAAGAGACATGAATAGAACTTTCTCTAAAGATGACAGACGAATGCCTAACAAACACATGAAAAAATGTTCATCATCTCTATATATTAGAGAAATGCAAATCAAAACAACCCTGAGATATCATCTAACCCCAGTGAGAATGGCCCACATCACAAAATCTCAAAACTGCAGATGCTGGCGTGGATGTGGAGAGAAGGGCACACTTTTACACTGCTGGTGGGACTGCAAACTAGTACAACCTTTCTGGAAGGAAGTATGGAGAAACCTCAAAGCACTCAAGCTAGACCTCCCATTTGATCCTGCAATCCCATTACTGGGCATCTACCCAGAAGGAAAAAAAAATCCTTTTATCATAAGGACACTTGTACTAGACTGTTCATTGCAGTTCAATTTACAATCGCCAAAATGTGGAAACAGCCTAAATGCCCACCAACCCAGGAACGGATTAACAAGCTGTGGTATATGTATACCATGGAATACTATTCAGCCATTTAAAAAAAAATGGAGACTTTACATCCTTCGTATTAACCTGGATGGAAGTGGAAGACATTATTCTTAGTAAAGCATCACAAGAATGGAGAAGCATGAATCCTATGTACTCAATTTTGATATGAGGACAATTAATGACAATTAAGGTTATGGGGGGGGGGAGGAAAAGCAGAAAGAGGGACGGAGGGAGTGGGGTGGGGCCTTGGTGTGTGTCACATTTTATGGGGGCAAGACATGATTGCAAGAGGGACTTTACCTAACAATTGCAAACAGTGTAACCTGGCTTATTGTACCCTCAATGAATTCCCAACAATAAAAAAAAAAGAAATATTAAGCAATAATAAAAATAATAATGCAAAGAAAGTAACATTCACATTGTCAAATAAGAGTACGTCTATTATAGAATGCTTTGACTCTGAGATTCAGTATGGAGTCATCAGTTAACTTCTTCTTCTTCTTTTTTTTTTTTTTTGGCCAGGGCTGGGTTTGAACCCACCACCTCTGGCATATGGGACCGGCGCCCTACTCCTTGAGCCACAGGCGCTGCCCTTCTTCTTTTTTTTTTTTTAAGTATCAAAAAATAGACAACTAGGGCGGTGCCTGTGTCTCAAAGGGGGGTAGTGCGCCAGCCCCATATGCCAGAGGTGGCGGGTTCAGGCCCAGCCCCAGCCAAAAACTGCAAAAAAATAATAATGATAAATAAATAAAATAAACAACTAATATTTATCAATAAAAGTAAAAGATAATTTTGAAAAACAGATCATGCCAAATCTTATGGACCATAGAAAAAGAATACTTCAAAATCATACTACTTGATCTGGATACACCTGATATTAAAATTGGAGAATATATGTTATTATAAAGGGGAAATTACAAACATATGTCACTTATAAATGAGGATGCAATATCCTGAACAATATATTAACAAGTTGAATTAAAAATTAATGTTTAAAAAATAAAAAATTAAAATTAATGTTTAAATAATGTACTTTGGTCAAAAATTAAATCCAATTTATGTGAGAATTAGCCACTGTTTTCTTTTCTCGTTTTTTTAAATTTTTCTTCTTTTCCTTTCCCTCACCCCTTACTTCCTTCTCTGTCTGCTCTTCCTTTTCCCCGTGCCCCACCATGTCATTAATTGTCATTAATTGTCTTCATATCAAAATTGAATACATAGGATTCATACTTCTCCATTCCTATGATGCTTCACTAAGAATAATGTGTTCCACCTCTATCCAGGTTAGTACAAATGCTGTAAAATCTCCATTCTTTTTAATGGCTGAATAATATTCCATTGTATATATACACCACAGCTTACTGATCCATTCCTGAGTTGAAGGACATTTAGTTTGTTTCCACATTTTGGCAATAGTAAATTGGGCTGCGATAAACAACCTAGTACAAATGTCTTTATAATAAAAGTTTTTTTTTCTTCTGGATAGATGCCCAGTAATGGGATTACAGGATCAAACAGGAGGTCTAGCTTGAGTTCTTTGAAGTTTCTCCATACTTCTTTCCTTCCAAAAAGGTTGCATTAGTTTGCAGTCCCACCAGCAGTGTAAAAGTGTTCCGTTTTCTCCATATCCGTGCCAGCATCTGCAGTTTTGAGATTTTGTGATATAGGCCATTCTCCCTGGGGTTAGGTGATATCTCAGGGTGGTTTTAATTTGCATTTCTCTAATAATTAGGGATGATAAGCATTTTTTCATATGTTTGCTAGCCATTTGTCATCTTTAGAGAAGGTTCTATACATCTCTCTTCCCCATTGATGTATGGGATTGTTGGGGTTTTTTCCTTGTGGATTATTTGAAGTTCTGTATGGATCCTGGTTATTAAGCATTTGTCTGATTCAAAATATGCAAATATCCTTTCCCATTGGGTAGGTTGTCTATTTACTTTGATTGTTGTCTCCTTGGCTATACAGAAGCTTTTCAGTTTAATTAAATCCCATTTGTTTATTATTGCTGTTGTTGCTATTGCCATGACAGTCTTCTTCATAAAGTCTTTCCCCAGGCTGATATCTTCCAGTGTTTTTCCTATTCTTCTCTGAGGATTTTTATTGTTTCATGCCTTAAATTTAAGTCCTTTATCCATCTTGAATCAATTTTTGTGAGTGGAGAAAGATACAGTCCAGTTTCAGTCTTTTATAAGTGGATTTCCAATTCTCCCAACACCATTTAATGAATAGGGAATCTTTCCCACAGTGGATGGTCTTGTTTAGTTTATCAAAGATTAGGTGGCTATAAGTTGTTGGTTTCATTTCTTGGTTTTCTATTCGATTACAAATGTCTATGTCTCTATTTTTGTGCCAGTACCATGCTGTCTTGACCACTATGGCCTTGTAATACAGCCTAAAATCTGGTATGGTGATACTCCTGGCTTTGTTTTTATTACTAAGAACTGCCTTAGCTATATGGGGTTTTTTATGATTCCATACAAAATGCAGAATCATTTTTTCCAAGACTTGAAAGTAGGATGTTGGTATTTTAATAGGGATGGTGTTGAATCAGTAAATTGCTCTGGGAAGTATAGACGTTTTAACAATGTTGATTCATCCCAGCCATGAGCATGGTATGTTCTTCCATTTGTTAATGTCCTCTGCTATATCCTTTCTTAGGGTTTCATAATTTTCAGCATCCTTTTCTAATTAGAACACTGAGGAATATAGGCATAGATGGCATATTTCTTAAACTGATCAAAGCTATCTATGACAAACTCACAGCTAATATTTTATTGAATGGAGTAAAACTGAAAGCTTTTCCTCTTAGAACTGGAACCAGAAAAGATTGTCTTCTGTCACCATTACTATTCAACATAGTCCTGGAAGTTCTAGCCAATACAATTAGATAATACAAGAAAATAAAGGGCATCCAAATGGGAGCAGAGGAGGTCAAACTCTCCCTCTTTGCTGATGGTACGACCTTATACTTAGAGAACCATAAAGACTCAAGCACAAGACTCTTGGAAGTCATCAAAAAATACAGTAATGAGACAAGATGGCTGACTGAAGCCAGCTTTCCACAGAGGCTCCAGTCCAGAAGAAGAGTTCAAGGACAGAAATTTAGCAAGTAACCTGGTGGATTAGAGCTGCACCAAGAGAGAAGGTTGAAGAATGCACATCAACCCCGCTGAGGTGAGCTGCGACCCCAAGGATACAAACGAAAGGCAAAAAATCCATCACCAAGAGGACGGGAGTCCCCTTCCCCATGAGAACGGCTCGGAGTGCCCCACAAACAAATGAGCAGAGTTCAAAGGTCCTCTCGTTACACTCCATGGGAGAGACCCTCTAAAAACTGGACCTACCTCCCCTACTAGGGTGCCACGGCGTTCTCTTGTCAGGCATAAAACTGTATAAAACTGTATATCTTCTCTGCCTGCAACTCTGAGCTCCCAGCACTCCCTTCCACTCTCACTCTGAGGTCTGGAGGCCTGTCCCCCAGGAGTCTAGATTCTTGGGTGATTTCTCGAGGGGTGGGAACAGGGCCTAAAGTGCAGCTGGTCAGTGCTGACTCTGGGGCACGGGAGTGAGGAGAGGACGGTCGGCTGAGAGGGAACCACACCGGAGCAGCAGTGCCCTTAGGCGCAGAGCAGCATCCGTCTTTTAGCAACAATAGGGCTCACTCCCGCATATTCTGAAGCTACACTACCTGTCTGCCTTGGCAACCACCACGAAACAGATCTGGGACAGAAATGCCGGCCCCATGAGTAAAGGGTTTGCCTGAGGCGGTACCAGCCTGGGTGGAGTGTGGGGACTAAAAATGCATGCGCAGAGCCAGGAAGTTTCCAGGATGGGGCTGACCCAGAGGATGGCTTTACTGAGCCTAAGACGCACCCAGCCCTCAGGGGATCATCAGCCTATAGACAGAGGAAGACAGGAGGCTAGAACTGACAGGTAACCGAATACAAACCTGCAGGAGCAAAGACAGGGCCTGATGCACAGGCTCTGGGAACTCAAAACAGCTTCTCTTCTGCAGGTGAATATAGCAGGGACAGAGACAAATTCCTGCAAAGTTGTTCTGTTCTCTTCTGTCAGTGACATCAATCAGGGGCGGGGCTGGAACTGAGTGAACATCCCCCAGGCTCCATCAAGCGCCCGAGGTTGTCAGGCCTCACCTCCCCCTGCTCGATAGAGGCAGAGCGCAGTGGCCTGGCTGGGCAGAAATGGATTTCCTTGTGATTCAGGCAGGACAAACACCCTAGAGTATCTATTCACTACAGGCAACTGTGTCAAAGCCCGGCAGGACTATAAGTGACTGGGTGTGACAGAGGTGCAAGGTGGGGAAGGAGGCATCAATCTTCCCAGACTGATCTATTTGCTGGATGGGCCTCCTGACTCCACGGAGCACTATAGCAAGCCATATCAGAGTAGTCACCAGACCCCTGCAATCCAGTTGCCAGAGACCTTTTAAACTCTCCCACCTGAGACAGGTGCTGACTGAGACAATTGATTTGGACCTTTTGAACTGAGCCAACTGCCTGAGGACAATTCAGGTGGTGCCCCGGATTGTGGTTGTAGGAAGGTTTGATATTCCTTTTCCAATAGTTGCCTGTGGGAGGTGGGGTGACTTAATTGCTGGTATTTCTCCATAGCTGAGACTTCAACCCAGAGTAACTGTTTCACTAGGGTCAGACAGAGACCAGCTGAAAACAAGACAGAAACACTTACCCCCACCACACAAAACAGGTCCCCAATTTCTCAGTCCATAGCACTGTATGAGTCCTCAACAAAGCTCCAGGGGAAAAATCAAATGGTGTAAAACAATCATGGGGTGGAATCAGCGGAAAAACTCTGGTAACATGAATAACCAGAATAGATCAACACCCCTGCCCCAAAGGAAAGATACTGCAGATGTAACTGAAGATTCCATTCATAAACAGCTGGCCGAGATGTCAGAAATCGAATTCAGAATTTGGATTGCAAACAAGATTAATAAAATGGAGGAAAATTTGGGATTAGAAATTTGAGCAGCAATTCAAAAGTCAGAATTAGAAATTTGAGGATAAATTCAAAAGTTGTATCAAGAATTTAACGAATATAAAGACAAAAACCACCACAGATTTTGACGCACTGAAGCAAGAATTTGCAGCCCTCAAAGATCTGGAAAATACAGTAGAATCCCTCAGTAACAGAGTGGAGCAAGCAGAAAAAAGGATTTCTTACATTGAAGACAAAGCATTTGAACACCACCAAACTCTCAAAGAGGAAGAGAAATGGAGAGCAAAAATGGATCATTCTCTCAGAGAGCTCTGGGATAATTCGAAGAAGGCTAATATTCGCTTCATTGGAATCCTTGAAAATGATGAAGTGGCCTTGCAAGGCACAGAGGCCCTTCTCCATGAAATTATGAAAGAGAATTTTCCAGCCATGCCAAGAGATTCTGAAATTCAGATAGCAGACAGTTTCAGAACTCCAGCATGACTCAATCTGAATAAGACATCCCCCAGGCATATCATAATTAACTTCACTAAAGTTAATATGAAGGAGAAAATTCTGAAAGCAGCCAGACGTAAGAAATCCATCACCTACAAAGGGAAGAATATTAGAATGACTGCAGATCTCTCTGCTGAAACTTTTCAAGCCAGAAGAGGGTGGTCATCGACTTTTAATCTCCTACAGCAAAATAACTTTCAACCCCGGATCTTGTATCCAGCTAAACTGAGTTTCATTTATGATGGAGAAATTAAATAATTTAATGACATTCATATGTTGAAGAAATTTGGCATAACCAAACCAGCTCTTCAGGATATTCTCAGACCTATCCTCCATAATGACCAGCCCAATCCTCTACCACAAAAGTAAACTCACTCAGAAACTTTTGATCAAACTCCAACTTCCACACTGGCGAAAGGATTAAAAATGTCCACTGGACGTTCGAAAAACTCGATACCCAATATTTTACCAGACTTATCAATATTCTCCATTAATGTGAACAGCTTAAAATGTCCTCTAAAGAGGCATAGGTTAGCTGACTGGATACAAAAACTCAGGCCAGATATTTGCTGCATAAAAGAGTCACATCTTACCTTAAAAGATAAATATAGATTCAGGGTGAAAGGATGGTCATCCATATTTCAGGCAAATGGTAATCAGAAAAAAGCAGGTGTTGCAATTTTATTTGTAGATACAATAGGCTTTAAACCAACAAAAGTAAAGAAGGATAAGAATGGTCACTTCATATTTGTTCAGGGTAATACTCAATATGACGAGATCTCAATTATTAATATCTATGCACCCAACCAGAATGCACCTCAATTTATAAGAGAAACTCTGACATGAGCAACTTGATTTCCTCCAGCTCCATAATAGTTGGAGATTTCAACACTCCTTTGGCAGTTATGGATTGATCCTCCAATAAGAAGTTGAGCAAAGAAATTTTAGATTTAAACCTAACCATCCAACATTTGGATTTAGCAGACATCTACAGAACATTTCATCCCAACAAAACTGAATACACATACTTCTCATCAGCCCATGGAACACTCTCCAAAATTGATCACATCTTAGGTCACAAGTCTAACCTCAGTAAATTTAAAGGAATAGAAATTATTCCTTGCATCTTCTCAGACCACCATGGAATGAAAGTTGAACTCAGTAACAACAGAAATCTGCATACTCATACAAAAACATGGAAGCTAAATAACCTTATGCTGAATGATAGCTGGGTCAGAGATGAGATTAAGAAGGAAATTGCCAAATTTTTGGAACAAAACAACAATAAGACACGAATTATCAGAACCTCTGGGATACCGCAAAGGCAGTCCTAAGAGGGAAATTTATAGCACTGCAAGCCTTCCTCAAGAGAATGGAAAGAGAGGAAGTTAACAACATAATGGGACATCTCAAGCAACTGAAAAAGGAAGAACATTTCAACCCCAAACTTAGTAGAAGAAAAGAAATAACCAAAATTAGAGTAGAATTAAATGAAATTGAAAATAAAAGAATTGTACAACTGATCAATAAATCAAAAAGTTGTTTTTTTGAAAAGGTCAATAAAATAGATAACCTATTGGCTAACCTAACCAGGAAAAAAAAGAGTAAAATCTCTAATCTCATCAATCAGAAATGACAAAGACAAAATAACAACAGACTCCTCAGAAATTCAAAAAATCATTAATGAATATTACAGGAAACTTTATTCTCATAAATAGGAAAATCTGAAGGAAATTGACCAATACTTGAAAGCACATCACCTTCCAAGACTTAGCCAGAATCAAGAGGAAATATTGAACAGGCCCATATCAAGTTCTCGAATAGCATCAACCATACGAAACCTCCCTAAAAAGAAAAGCCCAGGACCAGATGGCTTCACGTCAGAATTCTACCAAACCTTTAAAGAGGAACTAGTACCTATATTACTCAACCTGTTCCAAAATGTAGAAAAAGAAGGAAGACTACCCAACACGTTCTATGATGCAAACATCACCCTGATCCTCAAACCAGGAATAGACCCAACAGGAAAAGAAAATTATAGACCAATATCACTAATGAATATAGATGCAAAAATATTCAACAAGATCCTAACAAACAGAATCCAGCAACACATCAAACAAATTATACATCATGACCAAATCGGTTTTATCCCAGGGTCTCAAGGCTGGTTCAATATCTGTAAATCTGTAAGTATAATTCAGCACATAAATTAAAAAACAAAGACCATATGATTCTCTCAAATGATTCAGAAAAAGCTTTTTTTAAATTTTTTTTATTGTTAAATCATAGCTGTGTACATTAGTGCAATTGTCTGTACCCATTCTAAGATGCACCATAGATGTGGCCCCACCCATTACCCTCCCTCCACCAAAACCTCCCCCCTTCCTTCCCCTTCCTTGGCCCTTTCCCCATAGTCTTGTGCTATAGTTGGGTTATAGTCTTCATGTGAAAGCTATAATTTAGCTTCCTAGTAGGGCTGAGTACATTGGATACTTTTTCTTCCATTCCTCAGATACTTTGCTAAGAAGAATATGTTCCAGCTCCATCCATGTAAACATGAAAGAGGTAAAGTCTCCATCTTTCTTTAAGGCTGCATAGTATTTTGTGAGGAGGACTCCCCAGGCAATTGAAGCAGTATCAAAAATACACTACTGGGGCCTGATCAAACTAAAAAGCTTCTGCACAGCCAAGAACATAGTGAGTAAAGCAAGAAGACAGCCCTCAGAATGGGAGAAAATATTCGCAGGTTATACCTCCGATAAAGGTCTAATAACCAGAATCCACAGAGAGCTCAAACGTATTAACAAGAAAAGAACATGTGACCCCATCTCAGGGTGGGCAAGAGACTTGAAGAGAAACTTCTCTAAAGAAGACCGATGCAAAATCTACAAACACATGAAAAAAATCTGATCATCCTTAATCATCAGAGAAATGCAAATCAGAACTACTCTGAGATATCACCTAACCCCAGTAAGAGTAGCCCACATAACAAAATCCCAAAACCAGAAATGTTGGTGTGAATGTGCAGGAAAGGGCACACTTCTACACTGCTGGTGGGAATGCAGAAAAAGCTTTTGATAATATCCAGCATCTCTTCATGATCAGAACACTTAAGAAAATTTGTATAGAAGGGACATTTCTTAAACTGATAGAGGCCATCTACAGCAAAACTACAGCCAATATCGTATTGAATGGAGTTAAATTGAAATCATTTCCACTCAGATCAGGAACCAGACAAGGCTGCCCATTGTTTCCACTGCTCTTTAACATTGTAATGGAAGTTTTAGCCACTGCAATTAGGGAAGAAAAAGTGATCAAGGGTATCCATATACGGTCAGAAGAGATCAAACTTTCACTCTTCACAGATTGTATATCTGGAAAACACCAGGGATTCTACTACAAAACTCTTAGAAGTGATCAAGGAATATAGCAGCATCTCAGGTTACAAAATCAACATTCATAAATCGGTAGCCTTTATATATACCAACAATAGTCAAGCTGAAAAAACAGTTAAGGACTCTATTCCATTCACAGTAGTGCCAAAGAAATGAAATATTTGGGAGTTTATCTAACAAAGGACGTGAAAGATCTCTATAAAGAGAACTATGAAACTCTAAGAAAAGAAATAGCTGAAAATGTTAACAAATGGAAAAACATACCATGCTCATGGCTGGGAAGAATCAACATTGTTAAAATGTCCATACTACCCAGAGCATTATACAATTTTAATACAATCCCTATTAAAGTTCCACTGTCATACTTTAAAGACCTTAAAAAAATAATACTTCTTTTTGTATGGAATCAGAAAAAACCTCGAATAGCCAAGACATTACTCAGAAATAAAAACAAGGCAGGAGGAATCACACTACCAGATCTGAGACTGTACTATATATCAACAGTGATCAAAACAGCATGGTACTGGCACAAAAACAGAGAAGTAGATGTCTGGAACAGAATAGAGAACCAAGAGATTAATCCAGCTACTTAACGTTATCTGATCTTTGACAAGCCAATTAAAAACTTTAAGTGGGGAAAAGATTCCCTATTTAACGAATGGTGCTGGGTGAGCTGGCTGGAAACCTGTAGAAGACTGAAACTGGACACACACCTTTCACCATTAACTAAGATAGACTCTCACTGTATTAAAGGTTTAAACTTAAGACATGAAACTATAAAATACTAGAAGAGAGTGCAGGGAAAACCCTTGAAAAAATCAGTCAGGGCAAGTATTTTATGAGGAGGACCCCCCAGGCAATTGAAGCAGCTTCAAAAATACACTACTAGGACCTGATCAAACTAAAAAGCTTCTGCACAGCCAAGAACACAGTAAGTAAAGCAAGCAAACAGCCATCAGAATGGGAGAAGATATTTGCAGGTTATGTCTCCGACAAAGATCTAATAACTAGAATTCACAGAGAACTCAAATATATAAGCAAGAAAAGAACAAGTGATCCCATCGCAGGCTGGGCAAGGGACTTCAAGAGAAACTTCTCTGAAGAAGGCAGGTGCACGGCCTACAAACATGAAAAAATGCTCATTATCTTTAATCATCAGAGAAATGCAAATCAAAACTACTTTGACATATCATCTAACTCCAATAAGATTAGCCCATATCACAAAATCCCAAGACCAGAGATGTTGGCGTGGATATGGAGAAAAGGGAACACTTCTACACTGCTGGTGGGAATGCAAATTAATACATTCCTTTTGGAAAGATGTTTGGAGAACACTTAGAGGTCTAAAAATAGATCTGCCATTCAATCCTATAATTCCTCTACTAGTTATATACCCAGAAGACCAAAAATCACATTATAGCAAAGATATTTGTACCAGAATGTTTATTGCAGCCCAATTCATAACTGCTAAGTCATGGAAAAAGCCCAAGTACCCGTTGATCCACTAATGGATTAATAAATTGTGGTATATGTACACCATGGAATATTATGCAGCCTTAAATAAAGATGGAGACTTTACCTCTTTTGTGTTTACATGGATGGAGCTGGAACATATTCTTCTTAGTAAAGTATCTCAAGAATGGAAGAAAAAGTATCCAATGTACTCAGCCCTACTATGAAACTAATTTATGGCTTTCACATGAAAGCTATAACCCAGTTATAACCTAAGAATAGGGGGAAGGAGGAAAGGGAGGGGAGGGAGGGGGCATGTGGGCAGAGGATTGGTGGGGATTACACCTTCGTTGGATCTTACAAGGGTATATGTGAAACTTAGTAAATGTAGAATATAAATGTCTTAACACAATAACTAAGAAAATGCCAGGAAGGCTATGTTAACCAGTGTGATGAAAATGTGTCAAACGGTGTATAAAACCAGTCTATGGTGCCCCATGATCACATTAATGTACACAGATATGATTTAATAAAAAAATAAAAAATACAGTAATATCTCAGGATATAGAATCAATGTCCACAAGTCAGTAGCCTTTGCATATACCAACAACAGACAAGTTCAGAAGTTAATTAAGTACTCAACTCCCTTCATCATAGCCCCAAAGAAAATGAAATACTTAGGAATATATCTAACAAAAGAGGTGAAAGATCTCTATAATGAAAATTATGAAATCCTTTAAACTTTTATACCTATTTTTTATTTTTAAAATTCAGGTCAACATGAGGGTACAGACCATTAGGTTACATAATTTGCTTTTATAACGTTAAAATCTGAGTTGTAGTTTTTGTATCAATATTCATTAATGACATTGGTCTGTAGTTTTCTTTTTCTGTTGTGTCCTTTCCTGGTTTTGGTATCTGGATGGTATTTGCTTTGTAGAAGGAGTTGGGGAGGGTTCTTCCTTCCTTCTCAATGTTTTCTGCAACATAGATTCTGCAATATGAGTATAATACAAAATTTATGCAGTATTAAAATTCAACTTTAAGGCTCGGCACCCATCACACAGTGGTTACAGCTCTGGCCACATGCACCAAGGATGGTGGGCTTGAACTCAGCTCCAACTTGCTAAACAACAATGGCAACTGCAACAAAAAAATAGCCAGGTGTTCTGGCCAGTGCCTGTAGTCCCGGTACTTGGGAGGCTGAGGCAGGAGAATTGCTTAAGCCCAAGAGTTTGAGGTTGCTGTGAGCTGTGACATGACAGCACTCTACAGACATAGTGAGACTCTGTTTCAAAAAAAAAAAGAATAAAAACTAAAATTCAACTTTAAGAGATACTAAGTATAATTACATCCAAAAAAATATGAATTTTCATAGCCAAAAGAAAGACAAGTATACAATGATTAATTTTAGTGTATCTCAAACTTGCTTAAATTAGCATACCTTCTACTCTTATTAAACCACTTACCCATTACGTAAACAAATTGCAACTGGTAAAGATGACCTGGACAGTTGTGTTTAGTATCTGTACTCCCATTGTGTTTTCAGACAAAGGGAGGAAAATGAAGCACACATTTCCCTCCTTATCAAGGCATTAAGCATAGACCCATAATACTTAAAATGTTCAGGCTTATAAAGCATAAATATGGCAAGAAGTGTTAGATAATTTACATTTCCAAAAAGTAATCCCAAGAAGGATGGATTTTGGGTGGGGGCAGGGGGCTCTTATACTAATTTACTTAGTGAAGGAACTAACTACTGTGTACATTATAAAAAATAACATGTTTGATTAATACTGCAACTGACTGTGTTAATCTTTGAAGACATGTGGATACTGGCCACTGGTAGAATTAAAACTATGCTCAGAAATATTTTGATATCTGTACTTACAAAACAAATGATAGAGGGAAATGCACTTCTGTTGAATGCAGCTTTATGTGTTGTATGTTCCAGACATGTTAAATAATTATTTATAACCTTTGCTTACCATTCATTCAAGTTTAAGTTAAACCAATACAAAAGAAATAGACTAGTGAATATATGACTTTAAGGTTAAAGTTAGAATTAAATGTAAATCAATTATGGAAAATGTTCCTAAAAGAATAATAGTAACTTGAGAGGTCTCTTAACTCATTTAAAATCTCCAAATGTCTTAAACCAGTGATTTTATCTGGTGTGCCATGATAGGATCTTAGGTGTGCTGCAAAAAATTTTAAAGATCATTAATTTATTAATTTTGAAAGAAGTTCAAAGCACAATAAGAATATTCTTTTTTTTTTACTTGTATTATCTTTATTGTTATATTGTTGTTTTATATTTTTGTGGGTTTTTTTTTTATTAAATCATAGCTGTGTACATTAATGCAATCATGGGGCATCATACACTGGTTTTATAGACCGTTTGACACATTTTCTTTTTTTTTTTTTATTGTTGGGGATTCATTGAGGGTACAATAAGCCAGTTACACTGATTGCAATTGTTAGGTAAAGTCCCTCTTGCAATCATGTCTTGCCCCCATAAAGTGTGACACACACTAAGGCCCCACCCCCCTCCCTCCGTCCCTCTTTCTGCTTCCCCCCCCATAACCTTAATTGTCATTAATTGTCCTCATATCAAGATTGAGTACATAGGATTCATGCTTCTCCATTCTTGTGATGCTTTACTAAGAATAATGTCTTCCACTTCCATCCAGGTTAATACGAAGGATGTAAAGTCTCCATTTTTTTCATGGCTGAATAGTATTCCATGGTATACATATACCACAGCTTGTTAATCCATTCCTGGGTTGGTGGGCATTTAGGCTGTTTCCACATTTTGGCAATTGTAAACTGAGCTGCAATAAACAGTCTAGTACAAGTGTCCTTATGATAAAAGGATTTTTTTCCTTCTGGGTAGATGCCCAGTAATGGGATTGCAGGATCAAATGGGAGGTCTAGCTTGAGTGCTTTGAGGTTTCTCCATACTTCCTTCCAGAAAGGTTGTACTAGTTTGCAGTCCCACCAGCAGTGTAAAAGTGTTCCCTTCTCTCCACATCCACGCCAGCATCTGCAGTTTTGAGATTTTGTGATGTGGGCCATTCTCACTGGGGTTAGATGATATCTCAGGGTTGTTTTGATTTGCATTTCTCTAATATATAGAGATGATGAACATTTTTTCATGTGTTTGTTAGCCATTCATCTGTCATCTTTAGAGAAAGTTCTATTCATGTCTCTTGCCCATTGATGTAAGGGATTGTTGGCTTTTTTCATGTGGATTAATTTGAGTTCTCTATAGATCCTGGTTATCAAGCTTTTGTCTGATTGAAAATATGCAAATATCCTTTCCCATTGTGTGGGTTGTCTCTTTGCTTTGGTTATTGTCTCCTTAGCTGTACAGAAGCTTTTCAGTTTAATGAAGTCCCATTTGTTTATTTTTGTTGTTGCAATTGCCATGGCAGTCTTCTTCATGAAGTCTTTCCCCAGGCCAATATCTTCCAGTGTTTTTCCTATGCTTTCTTGGAGGATTTTTATTGTTTCATGCCTTAAATTTAAGTCCTTTATCCATCTTGAATCAATTTTTGTGAGTGGGGAAAGGTGTGGGTCCAGTTTCAGTCTTTTACATGTAGACATCCAATTCTCCCAACACCATTTATTGAATAGGGAGTCTTTCCCCCAAGGTAAGTTCTTCTTTGGTTTATCGAAGATTAGGTGGTTGTAAGATGTTAGTTTCATTTCTTGGTTTTCAATTCGATTCCAAGTGTCTATGTCTCTGTTTTTGTGCCAGTACCATGCTGTCTTGACCACTATGGCTTTGTAGTACAGACTAAAATCTGGTATGCTGATGCCCCCAGCTTTATTTTTGTTACTAAGAACTGCCTTAGCTGTATGGGGTTTTTTCCGGTTCCATACAAAACGCAGAATCATTTTTTCCAAATCTTGAAAGTACGATGTAGGTACTTTGATAGGAATGGCATTGAATAGGTAGATTGCTTTGGGAAGTATAGACATTTTAACAATGTTGATTCTTCCCATCCATGAGCATGGTATGTTCTTGCATTTGTTAATATCCTCTGCTATTTCCTTTCTGAGGAGTTCATAGTTTTCTTTATAGAGGTCCTTCACCTCCTTCGTTAGGTATATTCCTAGGTATTTCATTTTCTTTGAAACTATGGTGAAGGGAGTTGTGTCCTTAATTAGCTTCTCATCTTGACTGTTATTGGTGTATACAAAGGCTACTGACTTGTGGACATTGATTTTATATCCTGAAACATTACTGTATTTTTTGATGACTTGTAGGAGTCTTGTGGTTGAGTCTTTGGGGTTCTCTAAGTGTAAGATCATGTCATCAGCAAAGAGGGAGAGTTTGACCTCCTCTGCTCCCATTTGGATTCCCTTTATTTCCTTGTCTTGCCTAATTGTATTGGCTAGAACTTCCAGCACTATGCTGAATAGTAAAGGTGACAGAGGACAACCTTGTCTGGTTCCAGTTCTAAGAGGAAAAGCTTTCAGTTTTATTCCATTTAGTAAAATATTGGCTGTGGGTTTGTCATAGATAGCTTCAATCAGTTTTAGAAATGTGCCACCTATGCCTATTCTCTTCAGTGTTCTAATTAGAAAAGGATGCTGGATTTTATCAAATGCTTTTTCTGCATCTATTGAGAGGATCATGTGATCTTTATTTTTGCCTCTGTTAATATGGTGGATAACGTTTATGGACTTGCGTATGTTAAACCAGCCTTGCATCCCTGGGATGAAGCCTACTTGATCATGATGAATGACTTTTTTGATGATAAGCTGTAATCTATTGGCTAGGATTTTGTTAAGAATTTTTCCATCTATATTCATGAGTGAGATTGGTCTGAAATTCTCCTTTTTGTTTGGGTCTTTTCCTGGTTTTGGTATCAGGGTGATGTTTGCTTCATAGAATGTGTTGGGGAAGATTCCTTCTTCCTCAGTTTTTTGGAACAATTTCTGCAGTACAGGAATAAGCTCTTCCTTGAAGGTTTGATAGAGTTCTGGAGTGAAGCCATCTGGACCAGGGCATTTTTTAGTTGGAAGCTTTTTTATTGTTTCTTTGATCTCAGTGCTTGAAATTGGTCTGTTCAGGAGGTCTATTTCTTCCTGGCTAAGTCTAGGGAGAGGGTATGATTCCAAATATTGATCCATTTCCTTCACATTGTCAAATTTCTGGACATAGAGTTTCTGGTAGTATTCAGAGATGATCTCTTGTATCTCTGTGGGATCAGTTGTTATTTCCCCTTTATCATTTCTGATTGAGGTTACTAGAGATTTTACTTTTCTATTTCTCGTTAGTCTGGCCAATGGTTTATCTATTTTATTTAATTTTTCAAAAAACCAACTACTTGTTTCATTAATTTTCTGAATGATTCTTTTGTTTTCAATTTCATTGATCTCTGATTTGATTTTGAATATTTCTTTTCTTCTACTGAGTTTAGGCTTAGATTGTTCTTCTTTTTCCAATTCCATAAGATCTCTTGTGAGATTGTTGATGTGCTCTCTTTCTGTTTTTCGAATGTAGGCATCTAAAGCGATGAATTTTCCTCTCAAAACTGCTTTTGCAGTATCCCACAGGTTTTGGTAGCTTGTGTCTTCATTGTTGTTATGCTCAAGGAAGTTAATGATTTCCTGTTTTATTTCTTCCTGCACCCATCTGTTGTTCAACAGAAGATTGTTTAATTTCCATGCCTTTGGGTGGGGTCGAGCATTTTTGTTAGAGTTGAGTTCCACCTTTAGTGCCTTATGGTCTGAAAAGATACAAGGTAAAATTTCAATTCTTTTGATTCTGTTGATATTTGTTTTGTGTCCCAGGATATGATCAATTTTGGAGAATGTTCCATGGGGTGATGATAAGAATGTATATTCTTTATCTTTGGGGTGGAGTGTTCTATATGCGTCTATCAAGCATAGTTGTTCTAGGGTCTCATTTAAATCTCTTATATCTTTGTTTAATTTCTGTTTAGAGGATCTGTCCAGCTCTGTAAGAGGTGTGTTAAAGTCCCCTGTTATGATGGTATTATCAGATATCATATTGCTCAGACTGAGTAAGGTCTGTTTCAAGAATCTGGGAGCATTTAAATTGGGTGCATAAAGATTTAGAATTGAAACATCTTCTTGTTGTATTTTTCCCTTGACCAATATAAAGTGACCATCTTTGTTTTTTGACTTTAGTTGCTTTAAATCCACATGTATCTGAAAATAAGATCGCAACTCCTCTTTTCTTCTGAATTCCATTTGCCTGAAAAATTGTCTTCCAACTCTTGACTCGGAGCTTTAATTTGTCTTTTGAAGCCAGGTGTGTTTCTTGCAGACAGCAGATGGATGGCTTGTGTTTTTTAATCCAGTCAGCCAATCTATGTCTCTTCAGTGGGGAATTCAAGCCATTAACATTTATTGAGATAATTGATAAGTGTGGTAGTATTCTATTCATCTTATTTGGTGAGAGTCCATTGCTTAGTTTTATCTTTTGCATCAGTGTGGAGGTTAGGTTCTGTCCTTTGATTTCTGAGTTTTTACTTTGCTGCTGATACGTTGTGGTGGTCAGTGTGCAGAACAGGTTGAAGTATTTCCTGTAGAGCTGGTCTTGTTGTGGCGAATTTCCTCAATGTTTGTATATCCGTAAATGATTTGATTTCTCCGTCAATTTTTAAGCTTAGCTTAGCAGGGTACAGAATTCTGGGCTGGAAATTGTTCTGTTTAAGTAGATTAAAGGCAGATGACCATTGTCTTCTTGCTTGGAAAGTTTCATTAGAGAAGTCTGCAGTCACTCTGATGGATTTGCCCCTGTAGGTCAACTGGCGCTTACTCCTGGCAGCTTGCAGACTCTTTTCTTTTGTCTTGACTTTGGACAGGTTCATCACAATGTGTCTTGGAGAAGCTTGGTTAGAGTTGAGGCGACCTGAGGTCCGATATCCCTCTGAAAGCAGTGCGTCAGAATCTTTGGTGATGTTTGGGAAATTTTCTTTTATAATATTCTCTAGTATGGCTTCCATTCCTCTGGGGCATTCTTCTTCCCCTTCTGGAATTCCTATAACTCGTATGTTGGAACGCTTCATAAAGTCCCATAATTCTGACAGTGAACGTTCTGCTTTCTCTCTCTTCTTTTCTGCCTCTTTTAGTATCTGAGTTATCTCAAAAACTTTGTCTTCTACCTCTGAAATTCTTTCTTCTGCATGGTCTAACCTGTTGCTGATACTTTCCATTGCATCTTTAAGTTCCCTGATTGACTGTTTCATTTCCTTCAGCTCTGCTATATCCTTTTTATATTCTTCATATCATTCATCTCTGATTTGATTCTGTTTTTGGATTTCCTTTTGGTTATTTTCCACTTTATTAGCAGTTTCCTTCATTGTTTCCATCATTTCTTTCATTGTTTTCAACATGTGTATTCTAAATTCCCTTTCTGTCATTCCTAACATTTCTGTATATGTGGAATCCTCTGCAGTAGCTACCTCATGGTCCCTTGGCGGGGTTGTTCTGGACTGGTTCTTCATGTTGCCTGGAGTTTTCTGCTGATTCTTCCTCATGAGTGATTTCTTTTATCTGTTTCCTTGCCCTAATTTTCCTTTCACTTCCTCTTGCTCTTTAAGTTCTTGTGCAGTTGTGGGCGGGTTTAGACGGATTGAACACACGCGACTACTTGCCGGTTTTCCACTGTTTTAGTCCTCCTCTTGGGGTCCAGAAGTCTCTCGCTGACTCCTTGTATCCTCATAGGAGTGATGATAGGCAGTTCCCACCAGCCAGAGATGCCTGGAGTCCTATCTCCCCAAACTCACGGTGCCCAGATGCAAGGAAGCTGTTACTCGGCTGCCATGTTGCTCCGCCTCCCGGTTTCATATTCTTTTTTTTCTACTCTTCTTTTTGATCAACATAATTTAAGTGTTCTGCAGAAGTTTAAACATAGGTTCAAGTGTGCCATGCGATAAAAAAGGTTGAAAACCCTGCTCTGGACACTAATCATCACATTAACTATATTAAACGCTCCCCTGGTGATTATAATGTATTTTATTTTGAAAATTAAGAGGCTTTTAACGCATTTACAATGAAAAATTTCATTGATTTTGTGTTTCCCTTTTCATATTCTTGCGCCAATGTTTAATTAATTCATTCATTTTAGATCTGAAGCATTTTCTGTTACCTTTGAGAAACCCCTAGGGTTTGAGCATTGTACCTAGGGAGTCTAAAAAATGTGCATCAACATCCCAGTTAGTAATGGTTTTGAATCTCAGTTTCTTCATTGTACAAGTTTTTCCCAAACTGAAATATAAAACAGCTGTTTAGATTTAAACTCTGTAATGGGCTCTTGACAATGGGTGGGTAGAGGTAGAAATGAGTTGAGTTGGAATCGTGGCTTCTGAGGAAAAGTGAGGGGTAGAGGGCAGCACCCTTAGCTCAGTGGGTAGGGGTAGCCATGTACACTGGCTGCTGGGTTCAAACCCGACCTGGGCCAGCTAAAAAACAATAATGTCAACTACCACCAAAAAAATAGCCAAGGGGCGGCACCTGTGGCTCAAAGGAGTCCGCACCGGCCCCATATACTGGAGGTAGCGGATTCAAACCCGGCCCCCACCAAAAACTGCAAAAAAAAAAAAAAAACTAACTAAAAACAATAGCCTGGTGTTGTGGCAGGCACCTGTAGTACCAGATATTTGGGAGGCTGAGGCAAGAGAATCGCTTAAGCCCAAGAGTTTGAGGTTGCTGTGAGCTGTGATGCTACAGCACTCTACTGAGGGCTACAGCTTGAGACTCTGTCTCCAAAAAAAAAAAGTAAGGGGTAGAGAATTTGCTTTGGTGGAGTGTCTGTAGGACTTTGGTAATAGCCAATGTTGTCCTGAAATAATTTCTCATAAACTGACTCACCTCTGGACAAGTTTCTTTAGGTGCATCCCTAAAGAGACAGGTGTGACCATATTGTCTAATATGGTAGCCACTGGGCACATGTGGTCAATTACATTTAATTAAAATTAAATAGCATTTAAAAATTCAGCTTCTCAGTCACAAATTTCACATGGTAATCAGCCATACCAAATATTTCTGTCACTGCAGAAGAAAATTTTACTGGACAGCAGCAAACCACTTGTTCTCCCAATAGCCAAATAGTTAAAATAAATCTTTATTAAGGTATAATTTACATATCCTAAAATTCACCCATTTTATTATGTGTACAATTCAATGATTTTTAATAAATTTACCAGGAATCCTATTCTGAATCCTTGAACACAGCAAATGATTGGAATAACTGTTTTCTCAATTCTCTCAAGGATAGTTCATAGCTAACACAACTCCAGATGCCCATGAAAGACATTAATACGTTTTATACTATGAATGAATGCCTTAGTGAATTGGGGTTTAATTTCTCCTAGAACCCCATGTAAGGAGGGCAAAACATGGTTTGGCAGCATTTTAAATTGCACCAAATAGAGATGTGAGAAACTATAGCTAAATTTCCCTAAGTTCAACATACGGTGCAGCTGCAACGTATAACCAAAATTTGGTAACTATTGTGGTCATGTTGCAATATAGCATAACATTTCCTTTTCTTTCTTCATAAACAGAAGTATCTTCATAGAGGCTTTAATTAAAATGTGATTAATGTAAAACTGCTTTGAAACCTTAAATTTATGTAATAATATTCTGTGTAATAGTATGTTACTATTAATATGAACATACTATAATAGTGCAGCATACTATTACATAATATGGTAGTATTATACATTATATATATATATTTTTTTTTTGTAGAGACAGAGTCTCACTTTACTGCCCTCGGTAGAGTGCGGTGGCATCACATGGCTCACAGCAACCTCCAGCTCTTGGGCTTATGTGATTCTCTTGCCTCAGCCTCCGCAGCAGCTGGGACTACAAGCGCCCGCCAAAACGCCCGGCTATTTTTTTGTTGCAGTTTGGCCGGGGCTGGGTTTGAACCCACCACCCTTGGCATATGGGGCCGGCGCCCTACTCACTGAGCCACAGGTGCAGCCCTACATTATATTCTTATGGAAATGTTAATATTGCATTCTTCACAATTCAGGTATTTTCTTAGTCACAGAACAAAAATGCTTTTTCATATAGTTGTAAGGCACCTTACATATTGTTTTATTTGGCTGTTGTTCACTTTATGCAATTTAACAGTCTTTTTTGAGTATGTGTATTGACAATATCTATAGCCTTGTTACAGAAAATTTTATTTTGTTGATTTCACACTACAGTATTTTCTTCGCTTGACCTCTACTTAGTGACATTTGGATGTTTCCAGTGTATTGATATTATTAATAACATTACAATGATAATACTTGTACTGATTTTTTTCTTTAGAGGTATTTATATGTATGAGGGCTGTCTGGAAAGTACCCACCCTCTATTTTTCATGGTACATGGCTGGATACTACTAGAGAATTTAAAATTATATGTATGGCTGACATTCCATTTCTTTTGGGAAGCACTGATCTAATGCCTAATTTTTTGGGGGGGGGATATTGATTCAATTGATTATTTTTCCCCTGATTGTCTATACCTAATTCCTATTATTTTGTTAATTATTTTAATAATTTAAAATATACTTGAAATATAACATGAGTACAATCACATCTTTAAAATGATTTTTGGTATTATTAATTCCTTACGTATCCAGATGATACATCAATGTATATAAAGTTCTGTATATTACAGAAACTTGATGTCAAGTGATTAAATATTTTCATTTACTTAAAAACATGATCATATTTACTAATTTTAGGCTTTCCAAATGCCTGATTTCTATTTTATATTTTATGTATTTCTTTATTTTCATAATTTTTAAGGCAATCTATTCTGAGTTGACGAACTTTCTTCATTGTTTTAAAGGGACTCTATATTTCCTACTGGTGTGTCATCAGTATACAGAAGCATCACTGAATTCTGTGACTCTTTTAAATCTTCTAATCTTTTCTTTCTAGTTTCCAGATGTAGCTAGCTGTATTAAATTGCTAAACACAGAATTTTAAATTTCATTCTTCCTTGTGTTTCTGTATGGTTTTGTTTTCTTCTTGAATTCATTGTGCTAGTATTTGTATTTGGCTTTTACTATTAAAATGTCTGTGCTTTACTATATTAAGGCAGTAATCTACTGTGCTAATTATGCTTATTTTTTATGAATAATTCTATTAACCATTTTACTATAATATATTAACCTTACATTCCTGGAATAAATTTTGCTTTTTTCATAGTGTACAATTTTTTTTTACCCGTTACATTTTGTTTGCTAAAATTTGCCTAAGGCTTTGCATCTTTTTTTTTTTTTTTTTGTAGAGACAGAGTCTCACTGTACAGCCCTCGGGTAGAATGCCATGACATCACACGGCTCACAGCAACCTCTAACTCTTGGACTTACGTGATTCTCTTGCCTTAGCCTCCCAAGCAGCTGGGACTACAGGCGCCCACCACGACACCCAGCTATTTTTTTGTTGCAGTTTGGCGGGGGCTGGGTTTGAACCCGCCACCCTCGGCATATGGGACTGGCGCTCTACTCACTGAGCCACAGCTGCCAACCGGCTTTGCATCTTTTTTTCATTAATGAAGATTGCCTACCCTTGACAAGTTTGATGCTCATGCAAATTTACTTTGGAAATTTTGTTCCCTAAGTAAGCATAACATCTTTAAAAAATATTTGGGGCAGCAATTTAAGCAATATAAGGGCAGCAATTTAAAAGCTTAGTAGGGTCATAATATCTAACTTAGCTTATTTATTTATACATCAGGAATTAATAACATTTTCTATTTTTTGTGGTATATGTTTTTTATTACCTGTTTGTGAGAAATCACACAGACATGATTATTAAATCAATTAGCCATACACTTAGAGCTCAGAACAATGATCTTCAACACTTAGCAAAATCTATGCTATTTTAATTATCATTTCCTTGATTACATTAATTTGTGATTTCTTTTCCATTGGGTGAATAGATTATTCATTTTGTCCTTTTGTCAAAATGCAAGCTATTATTGATTTATTTCTGTTCTTTATTTTTAAATTTTCTGTTGTATTTTTATGTTTCTACTTTGTTTTGGTTCATTGTATTGTTCCGTTTCAGAGTCCTACAAAATTGATTCATACATTTCTATTCTCACTTTCTTATTAATATATATTTAGAGAAATAAATTTCCTTTTTAGTACAATTCTGCTATCATCTCATGCTATTTAAAATATTTTGTTACTATAGCTTTCCTTTGCATAAATTAAAATGGTATTTTTTTTTTTTTATTGTTGGGGATTCATTGAGGGTATAATAATCCAGGTTACACTGATTGCAATTGTTAGGTAAAGTCCCTCTTGAATTTTTATTTCCATATAATTTGTTTCCATGGAATTCTCACTTCCCTATTTAAGTATAATTGTATTCTTGTGGTGTAGAAATATGATTTCATAGCCTTCATGCTATTGTTTTTTGCAGTAACTCAGGTGTCTTTTTCTGTTTTAGTATATGATTAATTTGTATAGTTTGAGAGAATCTTTATAATTCCTTGTTCTATACTTTCATACTTTACATGTGTCCATTTTTCTGCATTATTCCTAATGTTTTTCAGCTGTGTAGTTTCTCTTTTACCTGTCCACAGAGTCTGCCATATACCTTTAATACTGAGGTCTGTAATTATAGTTGCATTTCTATGACTTTCTTCTTGTGCTTGGCCAGCTTCTCTTAGATTTACCTTGATTAAGGACGGCTTTAAGAATATAAGGCTCATGCAGTCACAGAGCCTTGCTCTCAAAACTTGGTTTAATGCTCTGTTGTCACTGTCTTGAAATTCTTAATTTCCTAACAAGAGGCTCTGTACTTTCATTTTGCAAAGGGGCTTCACAAATTTTATAGCTGATCCTGCTTGTTCCTTATGGTCTGTGACTTTGATGAACTCATTTTTGTCACAGGCTGATTGGGCATTTGTTTGGATCTCTAGATAAGTCATTCCATCATCTACATGAGATCCTCTTCCAGCCAGCTTTGAGGAAGGTCCCTGGTTAGTTATTCCCCAGTGAAGTAAGTGCTCTGAGTTCTTTCCTGTGTTTTCTTCACCTAATGTCCTTTATGGCAGTCCTCCCTTATCTAAGGTTTCACTTTACCCAGTTTCAGCCACACATGGTCAACTCTGACCTGCAAATATTAAACGAAAATTTTCAGAAATAAACAATTCATAAGTTTTAAATTTCATGTCATTCTGAGCATTGTGATGAAATCCAGCCCAGGACATGAATGATCCCTTTGTTCAGTGTTTCCATGCTGTATATGCCACCCAATTATTAGTCACTTAGTAGCCTTCTCAGTTATCAGATCAAAAAAACCCATAATACATACAGAGATCAGTACTATCTGCAGTTTCAGGCATCTACTAGGGATGTTGGAACATACCCTCCAAAGATAAGAGGGGACTACTGTGCTTCCAGAAGAGCTTCAGATCAGGTGTCCGATAGATAAAACTCATCTCAAGCCTCATCTGGGTTTTTGCCTAAAATAGCAGCAGGAGCCAAAGTCAGCTGTGCCCTCAGTCTCCCTCCTACTACCCAAGAATCCTCATCTTCCCCAACCTCTTACCATGCAGAGGACTGGGCTTGCTCCTGTACATTTGGGAGTTACAGCTTATGACTTTTCTTCTATACTCCTCTCTGCCTTAGCCATAGACTCCCATCATCTTGGAGGCTAAACTTCCCTTCAAACACTCCCCTTCTCTTGAAGCGTGAACAAGGTAGTTTAACTCTCTTGAAGCCTTCTTGCTCACAGTGCAGGACAGGACTAAAACACAAAGGAGCATCCTTGAATTTGAGACAGGCTTGTCTCTTAATTATGATTTGACCTCAGGCAAGTCACCTCACCTTTCTGAGCCTCGTTACTACACCTATCTGTAAAATGGAGAAAATAACAGCTATTTATCAGAGATTCTGTGAGGGTTAAGTGAGATGAAGCATAAAAGCCCTTGAAATAGTACTTGGTGCATAATGAGCACCCAATGATTCTCCACCAGGGTGCATGGCTAACTCTCTAGGGTAGTCCAAGATGGTGGCCCTATTTGAATACACAATTTCTTCATATTGTGACCTCAGTAAGGGAAGCAGGGGATGGAGGTGGATGGAAGGCTTTGGTCAGGTGAAATTCTCTAAGCCTGTGTGGCAAAGGAATAGCTGACCAGGATGAATGAATTGGGTCCCGAGCTGCCGAAAATAATAAGAGATATGGATATGTTCTCATAGCTACCCATTCCTTTTGGGGTAGACTTTCAAAAGCATTTTCATTCCCCCCACGCCAGTGTTGCTTAGAGGTTAATAGACTTTGGAGCCATACTTGGCCCTGGGAAAACTATGTAACTGGTTGTGTCTCTGTGCCTCGTCTCTAACATGGAAACAAATATGTCCAGCCTGCCCCCTTCCTGGTCTCACCATGGCATTTCTCTTTCCCTCTCACTGCCTGAAGGAGGTCGTTGGTTCAGAAGGAGATGAGCAGGCTTTGTTATCACTTACAGACCCTACTATCCTTGTCTTCACACCTCTATCCTTAAATTGACCTCTTTTTGAGTACAGCTGCTATTGAAGGCTTACATTATACTCACAGGAATCTCACTGCCACATCCTGGAAACAGAGTCTTAATGAAATAGGTCATAAAGGCTGAGTTTCAAAGCAGGCCCACGCCAAGGTCCCTGTGTGTTCCTCTTTGAAGAGCCAATGTTCAGGCCTAAACAGGGATGTGAGGCCACCTCTGAGATGCCTTCCTCACCAAAAACTCCTCCATGTCTCCTCCCGAGAGGTGAAATTACTGTAAATGGACCTGCCCAGGGAAACAAACGAGTAAGCATTTGGTTCCTGCTGCCTGATTCCATTTGTGTCAGAAGCAAGTAGGGCTCTCAAGGCGGCCACACATGAGGAAAGCCCTAACCACTTTAATTTGGTCTATTCCCAACCTGTGAACTGTATTACTTGGCCACCTTTCTGGATTAGTGAATGGTTTTCCCTATCAGAGTCTCTGCTTGCTCTGCCAGTGCCCCCCTCCCTTTCCCTTTCATTATGAGATCAAAATTTAGGTTCTATACTCTTGATGTTTTATGTTCTTTTCCTCCTCAGAATTATCAGCTTGTATTTAAGAGGACTAAGGTTTTATAACATGCTGTGTGCTGAGGGGTAAGTGGGTGTGCAAATAATCCCCATGCCTGCCAATATAATACAAAGGAATCTGTTGTCAATAGCACTACAAGGGGAATCTAGTCTGTATGTTCTAACAAATATCCATATTCCATGATTGAATATATATTTTATTATATTCAAAATGAAAATAAGAGGGTCATCGACTGGGGCTTTGGAATTTGGGTGCATGGAAGTTTTTATTGTAGTATATTTATTGGACCCCAAACTCACTTTTAATGGGACCAGTGACAAGGAAAATACACTAAATAGATATGAACCTGATACTTCCTATGTAAGCCAGAGATACCTTGTGGGTCTACCGGACATTTGGGGGAAATGATTTATGAGCTCAAGTTGCTATCTTTTCAAACAGCATTTATACCATTCTTAAAAGTTTGCAAATGTTGGTCTGTATCCACTCTGGGAAGCAGGTCATCATTTTTTATGTGACCAAGGAAGAAAATGAAGTCTTCAAGGTTTAAAGGATTTGTCCTTTGTCAAGCATTGACCAAATGGCAAAGGTGCTACTGATCCATCCTCCCAGCCACAGCATCTTGAGTCTGGGCCTGAGTCACACAACCAGGCTGCTTAAGATCCCAAATTAAGCAGGTTGGAATTTCCCTATAAGTAAAAGTGAGGACAGTAGAATATTGGAATGAAATGTTTACACACCACACCTTATGAAGGACTTAAAGTTTAAGCTGGGTGTTTAAAAAGAAAAGAGAGGCAGAGCAGAGATGGTTGGGATCATTTTTATGGCCGAAATAAATGCCAGTGTAGACTAGTAAGGTCTTTATAGAGAGACAGATGGATAAAACAACATAAAGATGGCTTAACATACAAAGTGTGGAGGCAGTAAGGCTAAGTTTGACACTGGAGAATTTGGTAATTTAAAAAAACCATAAACTTTATTTTAGATACAGCATAGAGTTAAAACCCCAATAAACCCATTATCAGAACTGGAGATTGAAGGTGATTTCAAATTACACCATGTACTCTATCTGACTGCATTAACATTGTACTCTACCAGACACTTTAATTGCCCCTGTTACAAATAGTTGAGAGTAGAGCATCAAACAAATTACCATGTTAGGAAAAGAGCCATTTTGTAATTCACTCTCTCCAGGGTAGAGAATGTCCTGAGATCTTTGGTTCAATGATAAAGAGAAACCAGGGAATATAATTTAAAAGGTGGGAAAAGTGGACCAATCATGTGAAACACTTGGACTCAAACTACAGGAACATATGATTACAAAGGTATTCGATTTCAAGACAGCAAATGATAGGCAATTGAACGCCCTGGTGAGAAATAACATGTGTTCGGAGGAGGGCCAAAACATTTTATTACATCACACCAAATAGTAAATTCCTCTGAAATAAAGGCTAGGAAGAACTGGGGAAGAAAATTCAACATCTAGTTTCGTCTCAAAAAAAGGTTTTAAAAATTTGTGATTAAACACCCCAAAATCAGCAAGTGAAAGGGAATCATTCATCAGAAGCTTTTGCCTTCAGGCTGGAATTGCTCTCACCGTCTGGGTGGATAATCCTCTACCCTTTTCTTAAGGCTTTTGTGAAAAGGAAATCCCAAGGCCTCTTGGAAATGCTTATCAGTGCCTGATGACAGAGCAAGGAAGATATCTTTTCTGTGGAGCCTAAAATCCCTGTGGTCATGGTTTGTCCACTTCCTCCTGGTCTCCTCCTCGCCCCAGTCCAGCTCAAGATCCTCTATTTATATGATCATGTGATTTTAAAAGATCATTTAAGGCTCCCTTGACATTATGTCTTTAGTAATGCAAGAAATGTCTGCACAGGAACTGGTGATAAGCAGAGGAACTTGGATGTACATTAGCTTGTGCTGTCCAGCTTCCTAAAAATGCCCTCTGACCCCTCTTCAGAAAGCCAGCTGGGTCAACTCCTGCAAGGCCTAACTTCCCTCAGGACTTGCTGCCCTCCTCTGCCCCTTCTTGGGTGTTTCTCTTTCCCCAGGAAGACATTCAGACAGATTATAAAGACCACAAGGTGGCTCTCAATTCTCTTCACTTGCCCCAAGACCCTCTTTAAAGTTTTTTTTTTTTTTTTTTTTTTTTTAATGGGAGAGGAGGAATGAGAGGAAGTTTTCTGGCCTTGTCCTGCCCCTTTCTGGATAGCAACATTAACTTGTCTTTTCTCTCTCACCTGGGCTCCATATGCTGCTGCCAGAAAGGACAGGGGACATTTAGCTAATTTTTTGCTAATATGCAAGTGGGAGTTGTCTAGGGAAGCATCCTTTTGCCAGGTAATTTGTACATTTTATCAATAGCCTTCTGGAGATTCTGTCCTCTTTTGTGCTGTGTATTGTTCATGGTGGGAATTTCCAACTAATTAAGAAAAGGAGTGGGGCATTATGCCAAGCTAGAGGGGTGATATTTTTGGTCTGGTAAGGTTTGCTACATCCTACCTCTCCGAGCTAGGTCAGAATTTTTACTAACCCATGGCAGGCCTTAATTGATTATTTTTTAACTGCTCCCTTAATTGATTATTTTTTAACTGCTTTTAAAATCAAGATTATAATATACACACACAATGAAAAATAAGCTCCTCTCCTACCCCAAACTCCAGGTCACCATCCATCCACAGAATCAAATACAGTCCTTTTCACAAAGGACAAATAGACTTCACAAATGCTAGCTACATGAATGAATTTATTTGTATCATTTAATAAGGAAAAATGAGAAGAAAAGTTGGAAGGCACAGAATAAAACATATTCAGCCTATCCAAAGAAAGAGGACTTATAGAATAAGAGAGGGTTTTATAAGCTTATGAAGCACTAAGATGGATCTTAAAACAGGCTTATTAATTAAAATCAACAAATTTATGGAAGATTCTATGATATGTCAGGTCCAGGACTGGTACAGAGTTTAAAAATGAGTCCTATGTAGTGTCAAACTTGGATGAGCTCACTTAGTATGGAGAAAGATGTGTAAGTTATACTTTGCTGAACTCAAGCTCATATGGTGAAAAGACTCAAAAATAAATAATTGTAACATATTATAATGAGGGCCACTGTAGAGTTATGTACTAAGTACTTTAAGAGCCTAGAGGAAGAATTAATTACATTTTCTGGAGTCTGGAACATCTTATCAAAGGAGGAAGCATTTGTGTTTTCTTGAAGGATGCCTCGAAGTTTTCCCAATGGAGAGAGGGAAATGAGAATTCTAAACCTAGTGAACGCCATAGACAAGCACACATACAGTGAGAACACATGACCTTTTTAGGGAACTAGAACAGGGTGACCAGCATGTAGGGAGCATACTAAGTAGCTAGGAAGGAAACTGTGGGCCTGTTGTGATGGCCTTTTGTGTCTTCTAAGGAGAATTAAGTTTGTCTTAAAGTGGATCTATAGGAGGCACTTTTAGGTCAAGCAGCAATTGTCCCAGGACAATTCTGGTGGCAGTTTGAAAAACAGACTAAAGCTGGGAATAGAGGCAGGCAGAGTTAGGAGGCTACTGCAACAGTCCAAACAATGTGTGATGGGACAGTAAAGCAGGTCATGCTGGTAGGAATAGGCCAGAGAGACATTTCTAGGTTGACTGGCAATGCCTTAATAGTTACCTGGAGCAGGAGGCCCAGGGAGTCAAGGCTGATCCTGAGTTCATCATTTGGTCTATTGTGTGGGTAGAATACCACCGAAATAAATGTGGAGTACAAGAAAACAGATGTATAGAAAACAGACTCAATGGACTAAAACTAAGATGTGTTGAGTTTCAGATTCCTGGGGTATGACAAGGCCAAGAATCTCAGACAGAGAAGAGAACGTTTTAACAATATAAGAAAATAATATATCAACTGTTTCCCCAGAGTCAGGAATGATAAAGGCTAAAAAGTGGCCATTGAGTTAGTTAAGTAGGATATCAGCAGTGTCCTCTGAGATGGTAATTTCAGTAGAAGGGAATGGAAGCCAATTATAATAGGCTGGCAAGGAAACAGCGAGGAGAATTGGAGAGAAAAGATTATTTTTTAAGTAGAAATGTTGGTGTGAGGGCAAGGAGAGTGAGAAGGTATAGCTTGAGAAGGAAAGTGTTGAAAAATTTTTAAGAAAGGATGTCTAGAATATATTATGTGAGAAAGGAAAATAGCTAATGGAGAGAGAAACAGACCAAGAGGAGTGACAGAGCAAGGCAGGAAAAGATAGAAGGATCCCCCCCCCACCATCCCCAGTTTGTAAGATTTACAAGGAGAGAAGCTTCCTGTGAGGTCGGTCTGCTCTCCTCACCACTTGCCTCTCTAACTCAGGGACTTACTTTCTCTGCTGTAGTCTTTACACTGGCTTGGAAGTGGAAGAAGGAGTTCCTCTTCCTTTCACAGACCATCCCTTTATCCATGATAGTACAGCTCAGAGAAGCTATTACTACCTAATCCCCTTCACTAATGGCTTGCAAGAATTACTCCATAAAGAGCAAATTTAAACTGATCACACTATCCCTGTCTCCAGAGCACAGGTCCAGCCTTATGTGGTTTCTGATGAAGGCAACTTCTCCTCCTTCTGGAGCCTGGAAGCCCTATTCTTCTCACTGCTTTGGAGCTCCCATGAAGACTTGAGACACTAGATCTCAGAGAAAGTGATCTCAGGCTGCCTTCCAAGCCCCTGGCTCCTTCCTGTCCTTGTATGATTGATGCTGGGACTAGCCACTCCTCCAGGGAAGATCTCACTCCATCTTCTATTGATTGGAGGATAACGCAACTCGTTGGTCTCGAAAAGTCAATCACCTCAGAACCTAAGATGCCATTAATTGCATAAGACATACATAAATGGTTTCTGTTTTGAGGTTAGTCTTAGACAGCTTGGGTAGGGTGTGAGGTAAGGATAGATGGAATGGAGGATGAGTTAAATAAGTTTATTTCTTGGTGTGTTTTATTATCTGTGTAAAGCAGAACCCTGGTACAGTTTTCAGTTGGGGTCTGGAGAATGGAGATTTATGCCAATTAGCAAAGGGTAAAATATTGCCTAACAGTACCAAAGGCCTCACTGAAGAAATCATGCACTTGTAATAGAGCCTGCATATTAGATTTTTTTTCTCCAGCCGAGTGGCAGCCTAGAGACATGCATAGAGAAAGCCATGAATGGATTAAGATGAAGCTGCCGACTGGCAAGATGAGCAGGACAGAAGGACAAGAACATAAAGGGTTTAGGATGCTGGTGATAGATAATGTGCTTGAATGTCTTGGTGACAGGGCCTGGCTGAATAGGAAAGAGTATAAACAGGAGTGCTGATGGACTAAGAGGGTGGGTTAGGGTAGAGGACGTATGAGTGTTGCTAAGACTGGCAGGTGGTTTGGGGGGATGTAAGGGAATGGGATTGATAATTTGTTTCTGAGTTTCAGATTTCACAGGTAAAATATTTGTGGGGTTGGGATGCAGGAGTGGGTAGATGAATGGAAGTAAGTTGGGAACAATAAGTCTAGTCTTCCTCCATTCCACCTATTCTTAACTCACACCCTACCCAAGCTGTCTAAGACTAACCTCAGTGGGATGTATGAAATGATATGGTTATTATTTGACTTCATACAATCATGAAAATAAATCTATCCTTGACAATGAGCCCCAAAGAAATGCAAAGTTTAGAAGCCATTTGCCAAACCTTTCTTATCATGCAGTTTGGAGATAGACAGGGAATAACAGGCCTTTCTGCAGACCTTATAAAGACCAATATTGAAGACTTCATTTTGTGGATGTCCTTCTCTTAAGCGATGAACTAAAAGAACAGCAAGTTTTATATTCCACATTTCTGGCTTCTCTGGACAAATAAGATGACTCTTGCAGCACTGGGCCCACATTCCCTCTCGGCAGCAATATTCTTTCTCACCAACTTACCTGAGTCCCCACCACTCCATACTGTCACCCCACACCTCGCTGAGTTGTTGTCAGTTGCTATTTATCAGTATGTTCATTCTTTTTTTAGAGTTCAGAGGAAAGTGAGATATTTCTTGTACCAAGGCCCTATCAAAATTAGAAAATCAGAGATGAAACAGGAAGAGTATTGCTTTGTATTTGATATGCAAAGTTTATCACTGTTGAGAAACTATAAATTATACTATTATGAAACAAATCCCCCAGTTTCACTCTTTATATTACCTACCTTGACGCCAAGAGGCATTTGACTTTGCAATAATTCCTGCAATAATGGTAGAAACCCAGCCAAACACATGAGAGAGAATTTTAAAAAGCAGTATAATAAGCAACAGTTTTTTTTAAGGGAATCATTTTAGTTTATCATATTGTTGCTTTTGCTGATAGAATGAACTTATGAAAACCCTGGTAATTAAGAGAGTCCCTAAAAATGCTACCTAACTCAATAGCCACTGTGAAAACTTAATGGATCCTCAAAGTAGTTTCTCAATGGCTGAAAAGCATCGATGTAATTCCCTGAGTGCCCAACTTCTTGGCAGTCATATACACTTGTAGAAGATAGATCCAAAGAAAATGGGTGAAGGATCTTTAGAGTCAGAGAAGAAGAATAAAGAAATGAAAGCTTTTATCAGGTCTAACTTGCCACATTAGTGCTCAGGAAGAAAGGCAATCATTACATAGTGCTTGTTGAGGATCATGATAAAATAAATGTAACTCTAGCCATAGAGTATAATAGATTAAAATCAACACCTCAGATTGATTCACGAAGCAGACAGGTAGCCATTGTGGACCCCATACATTGATATAATTTGCTATTTCCTTAAAGCATTTTGGTCTTTTACTTTCTGCTCTAGTTAGCTCTCACATTAAGCATATGGACAGCAGTTGAATATGAAGGCTCAGAGGTTGAACTGAATCTTCAGAGAAATACAGGAATTAAAATGAGATTGAGGTTGGGGAAATGAAAATTGTTATAGTACACTGAAGAAGAAAATAATCTGAAGGCCAAGTGCTCAGTGAGTCAGAAAAATTTGGAGAGTTGTAATATTAGAGCCTGTGAACTGAAACTAGATATGAATTCATAACCTACAAGGGTATAAATGACGGGAAGAAATCAGTAAACAGTGTCAGTGTTATTTTGGGAGGTTGAGGGAAGCTTATTATGGACCAGGGAACCTGAATAGCTCAAGTTCTAGGTATCAGATTAATGATGCAAATAAATAAAAGACAGTTTGGTGAAAAGCAACAAAGATTAAAAGCTGAGATGGACTAAAATGTGAAGAAAACTTAAAACAAATAAATCTGTGTCGCTGGCATGATTTACAAAGATTTAAAGGTACCTATTGACTTTAAACATCATAAGTTACTCTTCAGAACCTAACCGTTAGTATATAAATAAATTGGCCTAAGTACCATGGAGTTATCCACAGTGAACATTCTCTTATTGTCTTGCCCATCTTATATTGCCCTGCTCTGAAAATTAGTCTGAAGGGGCCATTAAACAATATTTACTGACGAATGACTATGGTATTTTGGCTCTTTTTCTAACTTCTATGAATTTCACAATGCCTTGAAGATACTTCAGCAACAATTTTGGCAAAATATTTACAATTTCTTCAATAACATTGCTCATGGAACAGGAGAAATGGAAAGCAATCACTAAGTAACTGCAGAGAGACAGGTAGGCAGGAGTAGAAACAATTGCTTACTATACTGTTTGTGATGAAAAAAATTTGAGTTTAGCTTATTAAAAGCCTGTTGGGAGCCAATAATTGCACATGTCAGAGGAACATGCTTCCCATCACCGTGTCTGAGAGATGGTACCCACAGTTTGGCTGACTGCATGATGAAGAAGCATGGCTGTAAGTAACATCAGCGGGTGTGACCAGTGGCTTGTGTGAGACAAACACTTACAGGGATGAAAAGGAAGCTGGCACAGGCCTTGGACTTCTGGCATCATCAGTTACAGGTCTGCCAAGATGCTTTGGGAAACGTTTTAATTTAAATGCCAAGTCTATTTCAACGAAGCTCCCTAGTTTGACCTGCTGGGAGTCTAGAGTGAGATGAATAGGTGCTCATTTTGTAGAGGGCTGGAGAATTAAATGGTGGTTCTAGAAAAAGCATGATGGGGGTTTAAACCTCAGTATGTCTCAACTCAGGAAATTCATGGTAAGAGGTGCAGGATCTATGGTTGTCATAGCATTTTATTAGTGATTAGTAAATGCTGAGAAGATTAGATACACAGAAAGGACAGAGATACTTCCTGGTATTTATTCAAAATAGCAAAATTAGAGAACTTTAAGAACAAAGGCCCCAGCATTCTTCCTTTCCTCCCTTAAAGCATACTTGCAGGCTATTTTGACTATAAATTTGATAAGGCAAATTAAGAACCTGATTTGGATTATGGGAATATTTTTCTGCAAAACGATCACAAGACAGGAAAAAAAAAAAACCTCAACCCTGTTTTGAAACAAAATTAGGAAAAAGATGAGACTGAATAAAATATTAAAACATTGTTGTTCATCGATGTGAAAATATTTCTGTTAGTGTGTAGGCCCAGGTTGGCAAGAGATGTGTAAAAGCTTGTCTGATGGGTTACAAAAACATGAATCCAGAGGATTGGAAGAATTAAAACGCCCCCAAGAATAACATGAAAGTATTTGATGTTGCTTCAGGGGCAAGGGCGAGTATGTATATGTATGCAAAGCCCATTTCCTCAGAGGCTACTTGGCAATTTGCTATGACACCAGCTAATGAAAGCAAGGTCTTTAAGTTCACTCCCTTGTGGACTATCAGTTTCTCCTTCGCCCCTTGCAGCGAGTGTATTCCTGGAAAAGGAAGAACAGGAGTTGGGGAAGAACTGGGGTGCTAGAAAGGGCAGGAGGATGGAGCCCAGGGATCACAGGATGGAGAGGTGGGTGGGGACAGTTAGGTGGGGCTCCGAGGACCATGCTAGGAGGTTTGGGTGCTGTCTGCTCCAGGGATGGAGACCGTGGGGAGATATCTGCACAGGGGAGTGACTCGATTATTGTTGATTTTTTTAGGCTGGTCACTCTGCCTTACGCGGGTGTGGGAAGAGCAGAGAGAGGAGGGACCAGCTGTAGCACCGCAAGCAAGATCCTGCCCCAATAGCTGAGCCTGAGTGAGCTCGGCTGGGCCCCGCAGGAGGCAGTGTCAGCTAGCGTCGCTGCTGGTGGGATCAGGAAGGTCACTGAGAGGGAAAAGATAAATCTCCATGGGAAGACTCAGAAGACACGAAAGAGGTTCTGTCGGTGTCCTCTGCCCCTCACAACCCGCCTGCCACTGCTCTCCTCTCACCTCACCCCTGCCCCAGCATCCTTGCAACTAGTTGAATCAATTCACAGTTTAGAAGCCCAAGGGAACAGCGTTGGTTTCAGTATGTCAGATAGGTCTGACCACTGGTGAAGCCCAGCGGGGAGCGTCCGCATGGCCTTTTCCCGACCTGGGAGGGAGGCGACCGAGTTCCGCGCGCCGGGAGGGGTGCAGGAGTGAGACGTAGCGATCTCTGCTAGCCCCAGGACTCTCCATCCGGGCAAGGCGGCCAGCGCAGGGGTGCCCCTCGGGGCTCCGGGCGGTGATTGGCAGCTGCGGCAGCTCTGGGGTAGCTGGGCTTATGCAAGACCTGCGGCCGCCGCCGGTCGCCGTCCACTCGGCAGAGAAGTCCCAGCGGCCCAGTGATTCGCCCTCGGTGACTGCAGCCGCGACGGCAGCACCCTGGAGCGGGAGCCCCGGCGGGTCAGGGGGCGGAAGGGTCCCTGCCGCCTATAGGGGGCAGCGCCGAGCTCGGGAGGAGACAGCTGCGGGCGGGGGTGGGTGGGTCTGGCTGCCCCGGGGCCGCACGGCGACTGTCAGGGCCGTGCCTCCCTGCCCACCGTGCGCTTCCTCCCGGCGCCGCGGGCCTCAGCAGGGGCCCCGTGGGGGACGTGACAGGGCTCCGCACGAGGCGGCCTCCGGGGAATGAGGGTCCGGGGAGACCCGGGCGTCACTCTCCGCCCGCCTGGAGCCGCGAGACCCTCGGAGGCGCCTCCGCGTGGCCAGAGAGCGTCGGGGCGCCGCTCGCTTCCCCTCGCCCTTTTCCCGCGTGGTGGGTGCTCCGACCCCCGGGATGGTCGTCCGGAGCTCTGGGAGAGAGCGTCCAGAGCCCCTGACGTGGGCGCCCCGTTACCTCGGGTGGGCGCCGGCTTGCCCGGGGTGGGCGCCCGGCCCGCGCGGGTTATTTTTGGCGCCCGCAGCGGCGCGTGTGTCGAGGCGTGTTTTCCTTCCCCAGGTGCCAGTAGCCGGGCTCCGCCGGCGCCCGAGCTGACTTATCTCTCTTCTTTCTCCTGCAGGAATCTTCCGATAATTCTGCCGCCACGACTTTGACCGTGCGCAAGGCAAGCCCGAAACAAACATCACATCTAAATTAAAAAAAAAAAAAAAAAAAGCGGAAGAAGCGGCCGAGGCGGCGGCGGCGGGAGGAGGAGAGGAGGAGGGGCCGCGCGCGGCGGCCCGAGGCGGCGGCGGGGACGCGGGGACGCGGGGACGCGGCTTTGTGCAGGCGGGTCGCGGGGCGCCCATGGCGGAGTGCGGCCGGGGGGGCGCCGCCGGCGGGGCCCTGCCCACATCCCCGGGCCCGGCCCTCGGCGCCAAGGGCGTCCTGAAAGCCGGAGCCAGCGAAGGCGGCGGCGGCGGGGGAGGTCGCCTTGGCCACGGGCGGGCGCGCTATGACAGCGGCGGGGTTTCCAACGGAGACTGCAGCCTCGGCGTGTCCGGGGACGAAGCCCGGGTCAGCCCCGCCAGGGGACCCCGGAGTGTGGCGCTCGCCCCGACCCCCAGCCCGGCCGTCTGTCCCCTCCCCCGGGAGAGCAAGCCTGGCGGTCTGCCCCGCCGGAGCAGCATCATCAAGGTAGGTGTGAGAGGGGCGCAAATCGCCCACCCCAGGCGTCCTTGGGGTCTGCTTCCTCCTGGAGGAAGTGATGGTGGAAGGAGGGGTTGAAGGGGAGCCCACTGTTAACAGGAACCACTGGTGCAGGGTGCTTGTGGTGGTTGAGCAGGGATTGGGTGCAAATGGTATTTGGAAGGAATGGAAAGGGTGATTCCTGATGCGCAGAAGGAGCTGTGTTCAGACATCGCCAGTTGAACTTGGGGCTGTCACCTCTTCCAGGATTGATCTGGAATTAGGGCCTTGTACCTGCCTGGTGGGCATGCTCTTCTGTGGGAGCTTAGTCTGGTAACAGACACTCTGTAAGGTTTCTAGTGTATTTTTTTAAAAGGGGATTATGTGAAAATAGTTTTCGAAAAATCCCAGGCGATGAACAGAGATTATTTAATAGGTTTCTTCTTATCTGTGTATGGCTGGTTACTTTTTGCAAATGGTTACACTTTGAGGGCGTATGGTCTCCGGTCATTCAGTCACAAGGAGAAATGGAGTGAGTAGGTTTCTGAACATAAATGCAGATTTCCGCTTTCTTAGGCTCAAAAGCTCGGAGAGATTACAGTTCCATACGGTTTAATCTTTTCCTTAATGCAGTGGCCAGGCCTCCAGTTTTGTGGAAGTTCTTTTGGTTTGGTTGTGGTATCTTTTGCACGGTGTTAGGTAGCAGGAGAAAGCCAGTGATTGTTTGGTGCGTTTTAAACTCAAAAAGTAATATTAGGAACTCTTGTGTTTGTGGTGGTTTCATTCTAGTGTTTAGTCCACGATGTAAAAATATTTCTTATGACATGAAGTGAAAAAAAAAAAAGTTGATGAACTTAGAGGAGCAGAGCCTTAGGGCAAGACTAGCTCATTCAGCTTGCTCAAGTATAGAGCAAATATGAAAATGTGGCTTTCTGAAAATTAAGGGGTTGTCAGGACAGTGAGCAGCAAAGCACGTTGACAGGCTGCACCCACCCTTCCTGTGATTGATAACTGGTGGGAGAGAGGGCAGAACATGTCACAGTAAAGAAGGTTGGCACTGGTGATATTTGAAATTTAATTGGACCTGCAAAAGTCTTCCAAGTACTGTGAAAATGTCTGATGGTGTTATCAACTTATGCAGTAATCTAGTGAAATATATCACCTTGCTACTCTAAGTAAGAGGCAGTTGTGAAACTGCATTTCGCTTTGTCATCTGTTTGCACAGTTTTTGTCTGGGCAAGGGCACAATTGAAGGGCTTAGGGATCAAGTGTATTAACTACCTACTGCACAAATTTAGAGTTAAACTTTGCTGCAGACTTAGCTTTTAGTGACATTTTCTTCTACTCTGTAGCTATGTTTCTTTGGAAGTTGCTTTCCACTGTGCATGCTAATCAATTCTATCGACAGTTATGTGACTTTTCTGTTTTATTTGCCACCAAATATTTGTGGTGATTTTGCATTGTGTTGTTAATGAAATTTGAGATGAAAATTCCTGAGAAGATACCAGCCAGCCTGAGTTTAATCTCTTTTTATCCATTGTTTTGAGGGCTTATCTTTGCCCTCAAAAAAAAAAAAAATCAAACTTTATTAGTGTTCGTAGTGGGATTCATAGTGGGGATTTATAGTGTAACTTACTGAATTACAACAGAATCTTTTTTTAATTTACCATTTATGAGAGATAAGGAAGAAGGATGATTTGTCAATATTTTTGATATATGGAATTACTAACTTGTCGCTAGATTTCTTCATTGATGGCTTTACTAGAAGTGCATGGAAAAATGGTAATTGTTCAGCAATCACTGGTTTTAGAAATGACTTTGACACTTATATCGAATTCTATAAATTTTAAAGATACTTTCATCTTTCTTTTTCCTGATGAAGGAAACTGGCTTCTTGTTCACCATTGTATGCCTAGATACAAAATGCCAGGAGCATAGCAGAGGCTAGATAAACCTGTTACTGAATGAATGGAGGAAGTACATGTTTTGAGTTCTGTTAATTTCTAAAACAGGTGGTTTTGGATTTACCAGTCTACTATTCTTGTTCATTATCTTGAAGGTCTTAAGATGGCTTAACACTACGTTTTCTTGCCCATTTTGAACTTGCATTTTCTTTTCGTTTTTTTTTTTGTTTGTTTGTTTTTTTGAGACAGAGTCTCATAATGTCGCCCTCAGTAGAGTGCTATGGCGTCATAGCTCACAGCAACCTCCAGCTCTTGGGCTTAGGCGATTCTCTTGCCTCAGCTTCCAGAGCAGCTGGGACTACAGGCACCTACCACATAACGCCCACCTATTTTTTATTGCAGTTTGGCTGGAGCCGGGTTCGAACCACCCTTGGTGTATGGGGCTGGCATTCTACTCACTGAGCCACAGGCGCTGCCCAGAACTTGGGATTTTCTTAAGCACTCTTAAAAATTATGGAAGTAATATTGAAAATTGATCAAGTCTGGGATATAGGAAATAGAGAATACTATATTTAAACAGGTAACTACTTGGTATGTTTCCTTTTGAACTGATGCCTTGAAGCATCAAGATTTTAGAAATTTAGTGTATTTTCTAAAGACATAACTTTCAGCATCAAGACAATGGAAAAAGAGTTTTTTTACTTTAACATCAAATTTCATAAAGCAATGAATATTGCACAGATATTATTGTCACAGGAATGGCAGAAATTATATTTCATTTTTGTTAAAAAAGAATAAAAAGCTTAAGCAAAAGCCCAAGTGAAAAAAAGCAATAGTGACATCTTTCCTTGGTTTCCTTTTTTCTTGTTTGTTTGTTTGCTTAATATAAGGATGTATGCAGTCAGGTGGTCTGTGAGTAGAGGTGGATTTTTATCTTCATTATAGGGTTGACATCTCTGTAACGTGGGGATCCCTAAGTCAGGAGAAATAATGACCTAAATGTAATATATGGTGGGCAAAGAAAGGAGATTATGCTAAGTGCGGAATGTACAGCCTACAATGTACTTAATGCAGAAGTACAATGTAGGCTGACCTGAATTATATTTCTCATTTAAAATAATTTCTTTAGTATTCTATCTGTTTGTAAATATGGTGTTGAGTAAGAAATTGTTTTAAAATTACATTTTCTGCCAAAATATATACATAGATATATACCAAAAGAGCTCCTTGGTTGTGTTAATAGTGTTGATGAAAATTCAGGGTAACCAGCCTTGTAGAACCTTTTACAAATACCTTAACGTTATAAATAAATCATGGAAATAAACACCAGAATTTGATGCTTTTCTTTAGCTTATTGAAAATGATGACATATTTTTGAGATTATTTACAAAGGCTCATTAATGGATTTTTAGGGAAGAAGCTATTATGTTTGTTATCTTAAGTAATCTAGTAAATGAAAATATTACTTTCATTTTCTCTTTCCACAATTCATCTCATCACACTATTCAATACAATCTACGTTTTATTTTGAAATAGTTAATTTGGTTAATTGTTCAGATGGCATCCATTTTTTACAAATAGCTCAATCCTTGAATTCAAGAGCTTGTCTAAAAATATGAAGTAGCTTTTTAGGCCTTAGATTTCTTTTTAATTTTAGAAATAAATGAAGTTAAAATGTCTGTTAGTTTAGTGGTTTATTTTAATCAGAACTGGTTAAATACTTTGGTTGATGATTTGCATACAGTAAAATTCACTCTTGTTGGTATCCAATTCTAAGAGCTTTGACAAACACATACAGTTACACAGTCACCACCGTAAGCAAGATACAGAGCATTTCCATCACTGCAAAAAAGTTTCAGCAGGTAGTTTTGTAGTCTTCTCCTTTCCCTCACCCTCCCACCATGGCAACTGTTGATCTTGTGTCCTTTTTCAATAAGTATGAAACACAAGCATTGCATTATTTTGGTGTTTAGAAACACCAACAGTAGCTACTGTTTATTAAACACTCATTATGTGCAAAACACGTGAACAGTGCTTACCAGAATTCTCTGACTTGGTCCTGCACCAACCACAGAGACTGGAGGATATCAGAGTTCAGAGAGGTTAAACCCTTGGCGCAGGTGCTGGAGCTCGTTGTGGCTGTACCTTGGGTAAGGCTGTACTCTACTGCCCCTCAAATTACAGTGGCAGTTCAAATTTGTGATCTAATTGAGGTAGCATTGATGCTTTGGAACACTGGATTTGATTTTCCCCTTTAAATGCAGGAGATGTTGGAGGGAGAAAAAGATCTCTGTTTCTGCTGGCATAAGAAGTTGACAGATAATATAGTCAGGCAGCTGTTTAGTCACCTGTTGTGGCTGCTTGACCAGGGCTTTCAGCTTCACAGGGATCAGTGGTCTGGGGGACAGCCTTTATTTTTCTTAACGCTAAGGTCATTATCATAGTATCTTGTATAAGAGAAACACTTTTACTATCTTTATACTAAAATAAAATATGTGCTTATGTCTTCATGCTTAGCTGTCTAACATGGAGAAAGCAGGCTTTTCACAACTGTTAATAAACATTTAAACAAAAATAATAAAAACTTACATGTATTAATATATAATGTTGGTCCCTGTTTAAATAAACTAGGCTCTTTGCAGGCAAAAGCTGGCTTGGATTTAACAATTTTGCACAGATAACAAGCACACAATAACCATTTTGGAATTAGATCTTAAAGGATAAAACTTTGCATTTGAGAATTTTTTTTGAATGGGAGGGGAACAAAGATAATTGCATGCCTAGCAAACCTGTGGGTATATCATAAATATTAAACAGACAGTAATTGGATTACAGAGTGAATTTGTCTGGATAGATAGGCAGCCTGGATCATTTAGGTCAGAAAAATCTAATGGCCAATCAGCAACTTTCCACTTTACTTTGAACTAATGCATTTTAGACCATACAAGATAGCTATTGAAAGAGAGAACATGGTTGCTTTTGTCTCAATTCAGAGTTCACTTTTCAAAGATAATCAGAATGTATTAATTTTCATACCCTAAAAATTACCTGCTCCCTTTTGCCTTTCTTTCCCTCTTTTCCAACCTCTCTCCCAAATAGTTTTATTTGATTTGCATTGTTTTTCACCAAATCCAAATAGGCAGCTGACAGGAAATTCTTCATTAATTGCTGATATCAGCCACTTAAGTTATTTTCTTAAAATGCTCTCTCCCAGGATATGTTCACTTCCTTTTAGAGTTCTGTGTGCTCTGCAAGGCATCTAAACTAGACTGAAGTTATCCATGCCTCGATATTTAACAAAACAGGACAATACTGTACAGCCTAAATGCAGATGTAAATGAAGCAGGAGCATTCACAGTTTTTCTTCAGACTTTGTACCTAGATGTTCAAGAATAGATAGATGCTGTATTCCTTATTAATACTAAGTTTTGGATGCCATTATTTACCATCTCCCCGACCTCTGGATTCCTTAAACTACCTTTTTTGTCCAAAATCAGTGGGATTCAGATATTTTTACCAGTGGCCACTACACCATGCAGGATCTGAAACTGCATGTTTGTTACCTGCCTGACTAGCTTTTTCTGCTGATATTAAAAGTGAATCTGGGAGGGTTGTGCTTAACACCAGTGTCAGTTGTGATGCAAACTCAACTAGGCATGGAGCCACCAGGGAAGTTTCAGTCATGCCTATTATCTTTATGTCAGATTAATTCCATAGCTTTAGAGTACCTAAAATATGTAACTAATTGCATGGAGCTTCAGCAACAATTATGAGAACGGTCCAGCCTGCTGGCAGGATATGTGGCACCTGCCCATTCCAGAGTAAGAGAGCAGAGCAGGTGGCAAGGCCCTCTGGCCACCAGCACAGGGTAGGGATAATTAGGTAAAAAGTATTCTAACTAATAATCTCAGCTGGGGTGCACCCAGGCCACATGTTACATGTCTGGTCTACTCAGGAGGGAGAATCGTGATAGGAAGAACAGAGAGTATGGAGTTAGGTGTTTGGATTAGATTCTGGCTCCCCCACTTACTTTCTGTATGGACTTGGGCAAGATACTGAAGTTTGTATGTCTTATTGTGCCATCTCTAAAATCCCCTCTCATAATGTCCTTTTGCAGATTAAATGAGATTATGTGTGAGCAGTGTGTGGCACTGAAGCACTTAGTAAGCCTTACCTAGTATATTTTTCTGATTTTTAGTTTCTATTGATTTAGATTTTATACTGAGATGAGCAGACTCCTTTAACTCCCTTTGAGTTGGATGTCACTCACCCTGCCATGCCCATTGTGGAAGTTTTGTCTTTTGAAATAAGCAGACTGTGCCTAGAGAAATTTCTCAGAACATGTTCCATAGATGCTCTTAAGAATGATTTGTATTGGTGCCTTTCTAAATCTGATACCTCAGTACAACTGTGTACATATGTAAATAGCCCCAGCTATGTGATCAGAAGGTGTTGAATACTAATTTCATCATGCCAAGCACCCATATGTATTGATTTGCCTAGGACAATCCAGATTTACATTCTTTGTTCCAGTTTGGATGACAATTAATTGGTCACCCTACTCAAAATCTTCTTCTTACCAACTCCCTTACAGCCTATGTTAGAGCCCCATAAAATTGCCCTCTCTGCCTAAACGTAGCCTTTATTTTACCTCTTTTTTTAGCTTGGCATGCTTTCCTTTTCTTTTAAGGTCTTCCTTAAGTTTGTCACCTCCTGATTAGACAAATTATTTCTCTGCCACTCTCTCCATTCTCTTCTGCTTCATAGGCAACTGCATCTTATTCACCCTGGGTTTATGCAAACATCTAGACAAGTGTCTTGTGGAAAGCATGTATGTATGTGTTGAATAAATGTGTGAATGGATGAGTAAGTGGACAGGAATGACAGAACTTAGGAGTTTGATAAAGGTGTTATTTAGACTTAGCTCCAGCTGGTTTTGACTGGAATATAAAACTTAGTGGGCTGTGTGCTTCAAAGAAGAAATTTACTTTATGTACATGATTTTGAAAACAAAGGGAAAGAAATGCCTTTATTTAAAGTTGAAGCCAGGAATTTGATTGGTTCTAGAATTGTTATGTAAGATGTTAATATAAATGATCTGTCTCTTTTCTGCCCCTGGAATAAGAACAGACCTTTGAAAATTTCTTTTGATTTTGTTTCGCTATCAGAATTTAAAAAGCATAGTAAGAGAGTGTTATTTTTTATTAAGGCATTTAATCTCTTTTCTGCCATTTGGTTTCTTTAAGTGATATCTACAGTTTTTGCTCAATTTTTATTTTTAAGGAACGAACTTAAGTGTTTATTGTCAGTAATATTGGTTAGTCAAAAGTTACTCATTAGGAATTCTGTAAAATTAATAAAAAAGAAGATACATAAAGAATCTAGAGTATTAATAGACATGGTTGTAGGAGTGGAATCTTTAATCCTTCAGCATATGTTGTCATATAATGTTAGAAATTCTGCCCTTGGTTGCATTGCAAAGGTTGGGTGCAGGAGATACTGAGACATCGTTTGTATGCACTGTCTCATGCAACTCTCAACAGAACCTGCAAGGAGACATCATCATTCTCTTTATAGACAAGGAAACCCATTCCACAAAGTTTGGGAATTTTCAAGCAAGGTTGCAGAGCTCATAAGAGGCAAAGCCAGCATGCAGATTAAGCTCGACTGTCTTGAAAGCCCACGCTTTTAACTGTTCCATCATGCTCTCCCACTCCATCCTCTGAGTGACTTTGGCTTTCCCTTTTTCCTCCTACTTGCCCAAGCCATTCTGGCTCCTTAATTTTGGCAGTTCTACCAGTCCTAAAATAGACACCTGATTTTTAATTGGAAAAGTTTGGCTTTTTGTAACTGAAGCTTGGGATGCAACCCATGTGTACTAATCAACATGAAGCCATGGCCATAGCCCTGTCCACTATGCTTCTGGGCTCTGTCTGGTCCACAACCTGGGAGTTCGTCCTTTTCCTCTCTGTGCTCCTTTGATGGATTAGAAATCTTTTTAGGGGGCTTATTTTCCATTTTTGTTTCTTCTTCTTCTTTTTTTTTTAAATATAAATTTATAGTTATATACCTTAAGGTAAAGTAGGTAACAATTAGTAACATTTTTTTAAGGTGGGTAGTTTCTGACAGTATCTATCCCTGTTATTGTTTTGAAACTGTCAAATAATTATAGAATTTCATAGAGTACAGTAATACTCTCAATACATTACTATGAAATCAATAGGTATCTTCATGGAGAGTGCTAAAATTACTGATGTTGATATTGCAGATTTTAACATTCCAGAAACCAAGTAGATGGGTTTAAAAGTGATTAATAATGGAGAATCATGGGATTTTCAGAACAGAAAGAGATCATATAAAATTCTTTTGTAGTTAGAGTTACACAAGGCCATACTGATTAGTACATTTAGCTCCTAGCTATGGTTGAATTCATTTATTTGCATATTAGCATAACAGAATTGGAAAAAATTGTTATGTAATACTGCAGCATGTGGATATTAATAGAACAAGATGTGGTCTTTCAAACAGCTATTTTTGCGAATTTGTTTTTTGCTGTAGATAGCTGCATGTGTACATATGCTTTACTTGTGCAAGCATATACTCTGAAGACTCTGTTTTTAAATAGTAACAACTAAGCGCAAACCAAATAATGTAGTGCTGGGTTGACAACAGTGGACTTGTGAGAGACTGATGGGTAGCAGGTGTCTGTTATCTGAATTGAAAATGCCTAGGAAGGGATAGGCTGCTTTTTTTAATGAATATTGCTCGTGAAGCCTCTGTTGCTTTTGACCAATTAGTGTGGCCGTAGAGGGATGAGTGACCTGATTTGCAGCTACCATTAGAATCATAAGCCATATGACTCTCTCCATATGGTTTTCTGCTACTTTTTATTTTCTATCTCCTTTCTAAGCTCTGACATCCTCTAGGTATAATAGATGTAATTTTTCAAATTGTTAATATGGTTTCACATTTATTCTTAAAGGAAATAAAGTAAGTTGCTTACATTCTTATTTCTTTTAATTCATACTAATAATTTATATTCAATGCCAATAGAATTATTCAGATATTTTCATATTGGAGCTAATAGAATTGCTGATGAAATGCCAGTTTTTTTTTTTTATTATTGTTAAATCATAGCTGTGTACATTAGTGCAACCAAGGGGTACAATGTGCTGGTTTCATATACAATCTGAAATATTCTCATCAAACTGTTCAACATAGCCTTCATGGCATTTTCTTAGTTATTGTATGTAGACATTTGTATTCTGCATTTAGTAAATTTCACCTGTACCCATTCTAAGATGCATCATAGGTGTGGCCCCTGAAATACCAGTTTTAATGATGTATTTCTTTAGGGTACTTGATGATTATTTGAAAGAGTGCTCTTTCAAGGCTTCTCCTGGCTTATGTATATTTCCATAAATAATTTTCTAAACATTTAAAGTAATTGCTAAAATTAGAAGTAAAATTGCTGTCATAGGATATGTGTATGTTCTTCTTTAGTAGCAACTATCAAGTGGTTTTCCTAACCGGTTAAACCAATTTATACACTTAACAGGGTGTATAATTCTTGTTGCTCTGAATGCTCACATTGGTATTGTCAGTATTTCTTTGTTTTCTTGTCTTTTGATTGTAAACCTTGTGGTGGTTATGTAATGGTACCTTCCTGTGGCTTTTTGACTAAATTTCCCTGATGACTAACGATGTTGAGCACCTTTTCATGTTTCTTGGACATTTGGATATTCTCTTTTATGAAAATGCCTGTTCAAGTCTTTTGCCCATTTAAAAAATTAGGGTGTTTTAATTGTTTTTAAATGGATATGTAGAACTTGTGTGATACATATTGAAAAGGTCTTCTCCTAGTATGTGAGTTAGCTTTTCACTGTCTTACAGGGCGTCTTTTAATGAATAACAATTCTTAATTTTAGAGAATTGGTGGTGCCTGTGGCTCAGTGAGTAGGGTGCCAGCCCCATGTACCAAGGGTGGCAGGTTCAAACCCGGCTCTAGCAACGAAAAATAGCCAGGTGTTGTGGCGGGCACCTGTAGTCCCAGCTACTCAGGAGGCTGAGGCAAGAAAATCACCTAAGCCCAAGAGCTAGAGGTTGCTGTGAGCTGTGACCCTACGGCACTCTACTGAGGACGACAAAATAATATTCTGTTTCTTAAAAAAAAAAAAAAAAAAAATTTAGAGAAGTCCAGTTTATCAGTTATTTAATTTGTGGTTGTTATTTTTATGCATTGTTTCAGATATCTTTACTTAAGACTATAAAGATATTTATTTAACCTTTATTGTTTTATTTTTCATATTTAGATCTATAGTCTATCTGGATTTATATTTTTGTTTATGGTGTGAGTTAGGAGTCAAGATTTTCTTTCTTTTTTTTTTTTTTTTTTGAGACAGTGTCTCAAGCTGTTGCCCTGGGTGTAGTGCCATGGCGTCACAGCTCACAGTAACCTCAAACTCTTGGGCTTACGCGAGTCTCTTGCCTCAGCCTCCCAGGTAGCTGGGACTACAGGTACCTGCCACAACGCCGGGATATATTTTTTATTGTTGTTGTTGCAATTGTCATTGCTACTTTAGCTGGCCCAGGCTGGGTTAGAACTGGCCAGCCTTAGTGTATGTGGCTGGCACCCCACCCACTGAGCCATAGGCACCACCAAAGGTTTTCTTTATAAGTATCCAAGTGATTAACTTAGCGCCATTTATTTGAAAGTATAATTTTTTGCTCCATTGCACTGGTGAATAAAGTGACTATATATCTGCGAGTCTGTTTCTGGAGTCTTGTTACTTCAGTCTACTCGTCTATCATTATGTGTCTACCTTACTATTGTTCTTACTAGATATATTTCCAATAGAAATTAACTGTAACAGCCCCAAACTGGAAACAGCAATCTAAGTGCCCATCTTACAAAATAGCATATTATACATGGAATAAGAAAAAGAGCAGGTGGCTACTATACAGGCCACCTTGTCTCTTAAGCACAATGTTAAGGGAAAGAAACCAGGCACGAAAGGATAGACATTTTTTGTTCCATTTATTTAAAGTTCAAAAGCAGATAAACTAATTTGGGGTGATAGAAGTCAGAATAGTGGTTACATTTGGGGCTAATAATGTCTGAGAGGGGAGCCAAGGGGCCTTCTGGGTGCCAGTGATGTGGTAAAAAATCTCTTAAGCTATACACTTAGCATTTTTTTTTTCTGAAGGTATATCGTACTTCAGTGAATTAGGCTGACTTAAACAGTTAAATTATAAATATTAATCGAATTCAGAAACTTATTCCCTAGGTACTATTTAGGGTGGAGGCTTTTCCTGTTGGCTTCTGTCCGTGGATCATGTGAAACGTGTTCTTGCTGCAGTGGAGGCTTGTATGTGGTGAGACCTGCTAGAGGAGCTGAGCAATGATATGGAGAGTGGATGAGTGGAGAGTGGATAGAGAGGGCAACTTTTTGGGAGAGCCTGAAGCCTGGATCTTTCCTGGAATATACCAAGCACATACCATTAGCTGGCCTAGGTGGAAAGTTGACATGGAAGTGAAGAGTGTGTTGGTCATTGCAGTCTTCTTAGGCTATAGTTGTGATTGCTTGAAGTTTTTATGATTTTTTTTCTTATTTCAGATGAACATGAGAGTACAAATGTTAGATTACAGTGTTTTTGTTTCTAAGGTAAAGTTCAAGTTGTAGTGGAGCCCTTCACCCGGGGAGTGTGCCGTACACCCCTACATTGTGCGCATTAAGTGAAAACTTGCCAATCATCCTCCCTCCTTCCCTTTTCCTCTCCCCCCTCCCCTCTCACTTGTATATACTTGTGTTTTTCTTTCCTGTGTGCATGTAGCCACTTATATATTGGCTTCATATTAGTATTGAATACACTGGACACTTACTTCTCCATTCTTGTGATACTTTACTAAGAACAATGTGTTTCAACTCCATCCAGGTGAATACAAAAGATGCGCTAGAAAGGTTAGTATCCCAGAGTATGCTGGTCATACAGAACCTTTGAGAACCACTCATTTGTGGAGCACCCATTCTTTGAATAATTGTTTTCTAGATGGAGGTTTTGGTCTCAAAAGCAGTTAACAAATCAAATCCAGTTATCCAGGTATATGGACAAAATCAAGAATTGTTTGATCACCACTGAATAGCAATATACCTAGGACCTCAGGTGGTCAGCAGGATGTTTTAGCTTTACTGAACGCTTATCCTACTTCATCTAATAAGGGCAGCTCAATTTATCAAAGGAAAAACTGTACTAAGGCAGCTTAAAGTTTAACCCTACCCCCTACACTTTACCAGCCATGGCATCATGAACTATAACCTGCAGGATTCTGGGAGCTATTTGTTCTCTTACATCTAAACGAGCAAAGCAGGGAAGTCAAGAAGCCAAGACATGAGAAAGGTTTCACAACTGTTCTTAACCCCAGATACCCCTTAAAAATTTCCTAGGGTGCTTTAGGAAGCCCCTAGAGGTTCTGATGTAATTGGAGTGCTGTGGGGCCTATGTATTAGTATGTTTTAGAGTCCAGATAATCCCAGTGTATCTTAAATGACTCATCTGAATATATGGTGTTTTGTCTCCTTTTCCTCCCTTTTTCTTGAGGGGATATATTATTAACATAAAGTACCAAAATATCAATGAAGGGGAACAATTCCTTATTCTATGTTGGAGAAACAGATTTTGTATATTTTGTATGTAGAAACAGCGGTCTGCCCAGTGTGCTAATCATTGTTCCATAAGAATATATTTTTGATCTATGTAGAGGTAAAAGTTATGTTATTCAGTTACCAAAAGGCCCTGGGTTGATTATTCAGAGCCTTAATCTACCTAGACTAATCAAAACTGTGCAACCACTATTTCTAAGCCTGTGCCTTGGCTTTCGTCTGTTCATCCCTCACAAGAGAGAAGGTGTTTGTGCACTGTGGCATCTGCAGCATGAAGGAAGAACATCCTGAGAGGAATGGCTTTTAGAAAGAACAAATTTGACAGAGGCATGGGACTATTTGACAGGGACTATTCTAGAGAGAGATGGTTAGATATTTCAATCTTTGTTAAAACAAGTATGGTAAAAGTGCTGTTTACTCACACAAGGTTATAAATAAACCTTTGCCAGACAGGTGTGTGTGCGTAGGGTGATTTATGGTGGGAGGAAGAGAGCTAATCTAATGATGCCCCAGTGCCCCTCATTATGGTGGGCTGACGGGCTGGGCTGGCATGTCATGACCTTTGGGTAAACATATACTTTCTGAATGCTGTGGCATTTTCCTCTCACCTTGCATGTAAGGAATGAACTTTGAACTCCTGAAGCAACTATAAAATATATTTTATTGGCTGCAAGGCAGTAACATGAACATTTTAATTGTTACATATTCATAGCCTTAGTTATATGGTGTGGACTCTTTTCTTCCTCAACTCAGCTGTTCTAAGAGGTCGTCATTATTCCTATCTATTCTTTTAGGTCAACTTTTTTCCTCTTTCAAATTAACGTGGATGAATCTTCTAACAGAGGAGCTTTTATCCCTCATTTGTCTTGAGTAGGCAACAAGAGAAGTGGTTTGAGGGAAGGGCAAATCCTTGGAGACCCCTGTCTAGAGGCCAGAGAGACACTCACAGTGGCAGCAGCAAAGTGCTTTTTCAAGTTGTGACCCCCTTGTTAATACGTATACCTTTAATAGGCAGTTTTATTTACTTATTTCTGAGTAGAAATGGACTTTAACATTCTTTGGGACAAGAGAGTCTACAGTCTTCCAACGCAAATTCTGTATTCAGTAATTTATATTTGCCAAGCAAAGAACAAGAGAAGTTTCTTTTCCTACAGCATTAGCCAGATCTTCTTACTCATCTTCATTGTTGGGGAAGAAAGTATTATTGAAAAATATTTCTAAATAGTTAAAGAACCCTTTTGTCCTACAGAACAGCTGCCATTTATGAATGCTACCACGAGGGATTTAGAAGCAAGAGATTGAAACAAAGGAAGAGAAATGGGACCCATAGTGAGTTCTCTGCTGGGCTCCTTAAGGAGAAGTCGGAGAGAAGTGTGCTTTCTCTGGCAGCAGCCCTGACCTCTGCAGCAGGGCAAAACAAGGAGGAAGATAGCTGAGACAATAGCTCCAGAATAACAGGTGTGATGAAGCTCCTGTGCTCAGATAAAAAATATGGCAACTCTCAGGCCCCTATTCCTGAAAACCCCTGGGGGTTTTGGACCCATTAATTATACTTCAAAATGGTGCTTCCAGTCTTTCCCACTCCAGGCCACACATAGAAAATGATATTTATTCTGTAGCCAAACTGAGGTGATTGCTTAGGGTAGAAGCCCCACCCAGCTGTAGCAGGGGTGGCAGATGTAAGAGTGGGGGTTGCAGGGATGCACACCATGGCAGGCCTGTCACCCACTAGTGGCACACCAGGGTGCACATGTCAAGAGGCTGTGTTCTAAAGGTGGTGGAGAGAAGAGCAGAGGATCCAGGGAAGGTATAGTAAGCTTTCCTGGGAGTGCCCTGTACCTTTTGCTGTTCTGGGAATGTCTTTCATACCATGGCTGCAGGGGCCCCAAATATGTCATGGACCTGCGGCCACTGTGGAAACAACAGCAGCAGACAGGTTAGCCTGGCATGGGGGTGGAGTTCTCAAGAGTAAGAGGAACAGTTAAGAGTAACTCAAGAGTAAGAGGAACAGTTAAGCATCTGTCTTCATGATGAGAGCGCTGGTTTCATATGTAGAGAAGACTGTTAGTCTAGCCTTAGTCTTTTCTGCTGTATTTGAACAGAACAGATCACTGGGGTCAACAAATAGCTGGAACAAAAAACAGCAACAAAAGAACATTGAGTAGGCAGAGAGGCTGAATTTCCTGAATTTCTATGTAGAGGTTCAACCCAGAGACCTGCATGCTAGATGGGAGCTGGCCTGTGGAGAGTCAGGGGCTCTGATTAGGGTTGGGCACCTCTGCTTGGTTGAAGGGCCAAATATGTCAAGAGGACTTTGCTCTGTCTTCTTTTTGTTGTAAAAGGTCCTTGAAATGTTGTCTGCTAGGTTTCTTGTATGTCTTTTGGGCATGGTGGGCAAGTACTTTGTGTATGACTTTAGTAAGTTAAACCCAGACAGATCTGTTTTTTTCTGAATAATTCAGTGACTACTATTTTATTGTTGATTTGATTCTGTAACCTGAGAAAGATCTGTGCTGTTCCTGAAAGGTTGCTAACAAATCCAATACCCACTCTCCCCCTACAAAAAACACCTTGAAAAGTGGTTCTGTCCTATAATAAAGGTCACATTTAAGCTTTTGCTGTCTCTTTATCATCCATAATTTGAAATGCTGTTTTCAGTACTCCTTGCTTCCCCTACTTTATTTAAAAATCATGTTTTGACACACTCCAAGGCCCCACCCCCTCCCTCCATCCCTCTTTCTGCTTCCCCCTCCATAACCTTAATTGTCCTCATATCAAAATTGAGTACATAGGATTCATGCTTCTCCATTCTTGTGATGCTTTACTAAGAATAATGTTTTCCACTTCCATCCAGGTTAATACGAAGGATGTAAAGTCTCCATTTTTTTTAATAGCTGAATAGTATTCCATGGTATACATATACCACAGCTTGTTAATCCATTCCTGGGTTGGTGGGCATTTAGGCTGTTTCCACATTTTGGCGATTGTAAATTGAGCTGCCATAAACAGTCTAGTACAAGTGTCCTTATGATAAAAGGATTTTTTTCCTTCTGGGTAGATGCCCAGTAATGGGATTGCAGGATCAAATGGGAAGTCTAGCTTGAGTGCTTTGAGGTTTCTTCATACTTCCTTCCAGAAAGGTTATACTAGTTTGCAGTCCCATCAGTGTAACCTGGGTTATTGTACCCTCAATGAATCCCCAACAATAAAAAAAAAAAAAAAAAAAATCATGTTTTGGCTTTATATTTTTTTTTTTTGGCTCACCCTGGCTTTGGTTTACTTATATTTTTAAATGTAAAATTTAAAATACATTTAACTGCAGGCCCTACCCTCCCTCCAGCTTACCCTCTCCCACCCACTCTTAATAATTTTTCTTAGTTTCCATCATGGGAACTCTGGTGGGTTAGCAGGATTGTTTCGGTCACTCTAACCTTAAGAATCTGGAAAGATTCTGGTATTGAAGGTAGTGATGACCGTGACGCTAAAAAAAAAAAAAATAAATAAATAAACCTTTTTTTTTTTTCTTGACAGAGGTAAAAATTCAGAGAATAATTCAGGAAGTCTGTTAAAGCCAAAAAACAACTTAAACAACAATTATTTCTGTGTGTTTAGTATTTTCAGTGTAATTGAAAAGAAAAAAATTTTAATTGATGAAACGACAAATTATACCTTGTTTCCTCATAGAGAATGTCAAATTCAAAAGAAAGAAGATCTGAATTTTACATCTGGAATGAATTTTGGCTTTTAAGAAAATGGGTTAAACTCTTTATTATCTTACTGTTTTGCCTATACAGTACATTGAAATAAAAGGTGCGTAAAGATTTGCTCATTTCATTAGGATAATTACCCTAATGTTTAAAAGATGCTTAAAACTCCTGAAGCAAGATGGTGTGAAAATATAAAATAGTAGTAACAATACTACATAAGCAAAAGTTCCGGGACAGTTCATTTGTATGCTAACAGCACTTAACATTTTCATAGCTCTTTCATCTCTACAAGCCATTTTTAACATCAGCTCATTCTTAATGTACCCTGCCAGTGATCCTGTGTACTGGACATTATCAGTGACTGCATTTTCTAGGTGAAAAAGTTGAGGCCCATGTGTACAAAATTACATGAGGTCACATCAAATAATAGCAAGTTTAGTTTTTGGACTCTGTCTCCTCCTGGTCACTTTCCATACTACCCTGGTACTTTCTCATGTTTTATATGTATGCATTGGGAAGGTCATACTTCATTCCTCACCTGCTTGATTAACAAGACACAAAAATAGAAACCCAGAATCATCAACAGGTAATCTTGGGGCAGAACCCACTTGAGTAGTTAGCTGGTTGGCTGAGAAACTGAAGAGTTGTTTTTCTACTGTGGAAGGAACTGAACTTTAATGCCTTGGTCATGTGTCACTGGCTCACTATTACTAGAAAAATTCACTGCTTTACTGCTTATTTTGATAAGGTAGAGCATCTGTTTGGCCTTGAAGTAAAAACAATTATATTTATGTGCTAAATTTACTTAGCAAGTCAGGTTTGTTTGTTCCAAGAAAGCAACACTATCTCCCCTGGCCATTCTGGAAGCCACCTGTTGCTTTCAGGAGTTATGTGGAAGGCAGTACCCTGGGACACTAAAGACTCTTCAGAATGTGGGGGCCTCATGGTGGGTGGTCCTTTTTACATACCATGTGACGCAGGGCAGGACTGGTGCTAATGAAGCCAAGGTCACAGACTGTCTGTGCACTGTGCGGGGAACTTTGCAGAGAGGACATCCATGACTTGGGCAGTGCCTACGCAAATCCTATACTGCCCTTTCTGTACCTGGACCTTCTCTGTTTGCTGTTACTCAAGAGTTTTAGAAAACAAGACATGTAGCAGGAGTCTTCCCCGCCACCCTCTCAGCACCCTCTTCAGCTACCTTCTGAACTCTCCTCGGCCCTTTCTCCGCTGTGTCTTGAAAGAGTGTCTGGGATCTCCTTCTCCATTTTCTTTCCTTCTGTTCACTCTCCCACGTATTCCTACGTGGGAAGGTTATTGCGTCTCTACACCACACAGCTAATGGGCCTGCTTTTCTCATGCCATCCCTCATCCTGGACAGCCTTTCTACAGTCAGAGCTGCAACCAACCATGGACTCACTGACTCTCACAGGGATGTTTCCAGCACACATTTGCCCTCTGATGCTTCTGTGTGCCCCAGATCCCCTTTGGTGCATCTCCTGGACATATTCAAATACAACATTCCCTTTCTTATGTTGCTCCCACCCTTCTCTCTGGTCCTTTTCTATATTTATTTAGTTTGGCAAACATTACCACCATCCATTCTTCTTTCTTTATGGCCATTGAATCAGTCTAGATGAAAGAGACAGTATTTATTTTTTAAAAGGTGTCAAGCTTAAGAAATTATAGCATGCTCTTTTTTTTTTCTTACAAGATAAATGCATGCGTTTACTTTTTAAAAGAGAAATGATCAGTTTGTGATATACTGCTGTTAAAATCAAATATATGTATGATTTCTATAACAAAAACGTGGACTGAGTTGAATTAAAATTATTTAACTCTTAAGTGTAACTCTTTCTAATTTTTAGTCTAAAATGGTTTAGAAGGAATCATGCAAGTAAGCCAGCTGTCACTGATCTTTGAGTCTCTTAATCATCCTTTGTTATACATTGATTCACTTGAAATTACAAAGCAAAATTTAGTTGAGTTCTGATCCAGAAACATTTGTTTTTTATAGGGAAGCTGTTATAAGTTAGAGAGGGGCATATTAATATGCCAGTGAGGGACAATTTTTAAGTATTTTGAAAAAGAGTATTCGTAGGAAGAATTTATTTTCTTGCAAGGATTCAGTTTGCGTTTAATCATCCTTAGCCTGGGGCATGAGGTCTTATCCTGGGATCCATGATTCACAATTTTTCCCCCATTGATTTCTTTGCTGTTACTTTGAAATTTATTTTTGTGAAAAAAAATTAGTTTTATGCCAAAGATATTACTAAGGCATTTTTGCTACAGGTGTGTATTGGGTGGGATGCAGTGGCATACATGTGGTCTGCAAGTTGCCAGTGGGTGTTATATTATGCAGCTAGTTGAGTTTCCCTTTGATAAAGCCTGCCTGTCCTGCTGTAGGATCACAGTTCTCTGTCTCTTCATATGTTGAAAAAATGCTAAGAAAACAAATACATTGGAGCGCTTGCTTTTTAATTTTACTTTCATTGCTGGATATAATGAAACACAAAAACCCCCATTTTGGTTTAACAGCAAGCAGGGTTCTTGCCAATAAAAGTGTGGATTCAGTGCAGGTTCTGGTGTGCCCAGCAGCGGATACTCAATGTGTGAGAGGACAGAGCCCCAAAGGTTCAGGAAGATTACAGCCAAGTGGGAAAAACCACCTGGTGGGAAAGACCTTGTGAAGCTTTAGTTCTGGGAAATGGTCAGTTGGTTTTGTGGCTGAGTCTAGAAGAAAAGATTCAGAGGAGCTTATTCTCTAACATGGCATCCTACTTACTTCGTGTTGCTGACATTTCTTCTAATATTCCTAAGCAAATTTTGCCAGAACAGGTCCCTTCAGCCTGCATCTGGGTAAGTCCCTTGGCATTCTTCATTATAGCCGTTTGGTGGTTTTTATCTGTTATATGCATGTGAGGACCATCAAAAGATTCCTCTTTTGTGATCTCTTCTGGAAAGTGCAAGTGGCTATGGATGATATCTTTGAACTGTAGAACTTTGATGGTAAGAAAACTTTGGGCCTAGGAAGGAGAGGTTCCCACCTGATTGTTGGGCAGCTACTCTAGCTTTGCTGTTTTGGTGAAAAAAAAAAAAAAATCACATGTGCTGTGGGAACTTCTCTCTTCTAAGTCTTTGCTGAGTTTTATCAAGCCTACTGGCCAGTAATCCTGAATAACATTTGATGCATTAACAGCCTGCACAGGTGTCCCCCCCACAAAAAAAAGGAGTAGGCTATGGAATTCATTTTGTTAACACTGAGGTGTACTTGTTTTTTAAGGACAAGTGTTGGGTGTATTAGTATATATGTGTGTGTGGGGAGTGGGCTGAGAATGTACATGTGTGTTTTGTAACAGGAAAAACTGTGCAGGGAGGAGTTACCTGGTGGGTAGGCTTGTTTGGTGGTTCTCTGGCCCTATAAGTGAGGTCTTTTAGTTCAAGGCTTTGCCATCCCCATGATGGATGCTCCTGAAAAACTAGAAGTGTTTTTGCCAAGCTGCCGTCCTGAAGCAGATACCAAGTAGATACCAAGTACATATGCTGGCCAAAGTTAGGAGTGGTATATCTCTGGCAGCCTCTTCGCAAGCAGAAGCCCATAGATGCTAGGAAAAACTGCAGAACATCTTTGACGGTTATTTTGCTTCTGGCAGCTTCCCATTGGCATGCAGACTGAATCCTCTCCTTCATGACAGAGACAGCATCAGAGGTGCTATCCTTGCCACTGAAGGCCCCAAGGTGTGTGGGCACAGCATTTAATTGTTTGAAAAACAATTTAATTGTTTGAAAAACATTTAATTGTTTGAAAAACTTTTTATGTGCATGTGTTTCTGCACAGGGAGTGATGAAAGTGAATGTAATCTGAAGAGGTTTGGGGGATTTTTATACTTCTTTACACATGCTGTCCAAGCCTGACAGAGTGGTCTGTGATTCCCCATTTGGTACTATATGCCTTTTCTTTCATCATTAACACAAACACAGAAGTCAAAGCTGATTGAACTATCAAACACCAGGCCCTAGTTTCTACCTCTGTATCAAACCAAAGTAACATCCTTCTGTTGGAAATTTTCTTTTCGCATAGAGAGCACTTCCTGTTTTATCTGCACGATTTAAATTTAATTGGGGGGGAGCAGCCAGGTGATTTTTGCATTTAAAGTAATGTCAAAAAGTATAATTATTTACAAAATTATTTAAATTTTTCTATGTAAAAGAAATGAATTTCCAATGATGAAATTAATTGTGAACCAAAAAAAAACAACATTTAATTGTTTGAAAAACTTTTTATGTGCATGTGTTTCTGCTAAGTTTTCTTTAGATTTTTCAAAGGGATCTGAAATCAAACAAATCACCAGTTGATTCAGAGCAAGATTCTGCTGTTGCAGCAGCTGTAGCTTACTGTTTATACCTCCTCAGAACAGCAACAGCACAGGGAGGCTGTTGGTTCTTTCCCCCTAGCTTCCCCTTTCTTTGGGGGAACCTGCAGGGAGAGAGTTGAGAAGGAGGAAGGGGCCCTGGAAATGGGGGAGTGGGTGTTGATGGGTGCCTGTACCTATTCATGTGCACCAAGACACCACTAACCATCTTCTGCTTTGGCAAGAATAAACCAGATCCACCTAGAGAGGCCTTTGGGATAGGAGGGACTTTATATGTAGCAGGGCTACATTCTGACTCTCATGAATCTAGGCCATTTTCTCTTTGTGAGTTTCTTCCTCCGTTAAAAAATAAATATATACAAATTAGATTTTATGATTGTGTTGGTGTAAAGTCAAATCTATTAATATTATATATTAGGACATTTTATTCGACCTAACTGTCCTTTATTTTTTCCTTGTGATTAAAACATTTTCATGTGCCCTTAAAAATATCATGGGCTTTACACACCGTGTCCACCTTCAGCAGTTATCAGCTCATGGCTAATCTTGTTTCCTCTGCGCTCTTACCCGCTTATTCCCAATCTGTGTTATTTTAAAGACAATCCCAGATGCCATACAAATTACAGTATCATTGTATTCCTAAAAATTAAGAATAATTTCTCCCTGTCATCAAATAATCCAGTCAGTGTTCAAATATCCAATTATTCTTAAAAGGTATAGCTGGGCGCCTGTAGTCTCAGCTACTTGGGAGGCTGAGGCAAGAGAATCGCTTAAGCCCAGAGTTGGAGGTTGCTGTGAGCTGTGACACCACAGCAATCTACCGAGGGCAACATAGTGAGACTCTATCTCAAACAAATAAATAAATAAAATAACAGTTTGTTTAATTCAAAGTCCAGATAAGCTTGCCCAGTGGGTAAGTTGGCCCTGTTGTGTGCAGATCATCCCCTAATTTTCTATCTAAAATGAGGAAGATGTGGAATATGAAATTGAGTATGTTCTTAGTATTTCCAGTCCATTATTTTTGAGTTAAATTGAGAGAGGTCATTAAGCATACCATGAATTTAAACTTTGAAGATTTTTCTTTAATTAACATGAAACTGCTATGTTCAGTTTAGATTTATTTATCATATTGTTAATTTTTTGCAAAGATGTTCTTTCCCAAAATTTGAATCAAATTTGTGTTTTTAAAGTTTTACTGTATTAACATCAGAAATGAATACAGAGTTTGAGAAGATTTACTCTTTTGGGTATATTTGCAATGAAAAAATATTTGAAGTGTCCTTTCTAGTTTATTTTGTGGCTTTATGTAATATTTTTATGTAATAAATTATTTTCTGAAATATATTAACTTTATGTAAGAACTTAAAGGTCTGTCTCTTCCTGATTCTGAGCTTTCTATGAGTTCTTTGAATAAAAATCTATTTTGAAAGAGAACAGGCAATAATTAGTGACTAGGAAATTTCAGAGTGGCCAGGAAAAGGATGCTAAAAATAGAAACTGTGTTTATTTACTCTCTGCTCCACCCAGCCTAAAACACAGCCATGTGGTTGCAGACTTGGGGAAGGCTGGTGGTGACTTGGAAGAAAGGTGTTTTTTTTTTCCCCTTACAGATGCAGAGTTGAAGAAGAGATTATTCTTACAACTTCTGAATCTTGTTTCCTTTCTTTAGTAATCCAGATAAATTGTTTTTGCATGCTGTTATCTGAAAATGAGTTTGACCATGGTAGTTTAGTTTTCAATTCTTTACCATCCTCCTTTCTACTTACATATATATTTAATCTAAGCTCTGTCCTATGAAAGGAAATTTTGAGATTGTGGGTTTAACTAATACCTATAATTTCTATTCTCAAAACTTCTTAGTTTATACTTTTAAATTTTCTTGTATTTTCCATGAGAGTCTAAAAAAATGGTTCCTTGTTTGTTCATTATGTTACAAAAGGGTCTAGATTATGAATGTTAAGTTTATCACCTAGGAAAGACACAACTTGAATACAAACCAATCTTGTGATGCATTTCATGGCTCATGAGAATCCTGGAGAAGTGCACAGCTAATGCAGAGCCATCCCAGTGATCCCACTGGTGAGTCAGCCCCGCATTTTATTGTCAGGTGCTTCAAGCACCTCCCACTATTTGGGGGCCCCCTTTGTTAACTCTATGGCAAGGCATACCGGTATTGATGATGCCCAATTCCGCAGAGCACTGCTTTGGAAGAAGGGGCTTAGTGCTTATGCTTTGGAGTCAGCTGGCCTGGGTGTGAATCCAGGTTGGGGTCTCCTACTAGTCTTAGTTTCATCATCACTAAAATGTGAATAATGATGAAACTGGATTTTTAAGAGAACTAGTTTGAGATCATGCAGGTAAAGCACAGCTTTCAACAAGTATTAGCAATTTTGTATTAACCTGCAGAATCATAAAAGTCTAAACTTATTTCAGGAGTCATGCCCTTGAGGTGGAATTCGGTTTGCTTTACCTACCTGCATAATGACTGCATGGAACAGTATCCATTCACTTCACTAAATTGCAATTTACTTTATTTCAAAACAAATTTAATGTCTTCACTACATTTTATTCTAATATGTATTAATTTCAATATTTTTTTTCAGATAATGTTTGAGCATTTAAGTGAAAATACTGTAGGCTCTGATTATCATTCCTTTTATATGCTCAACTTCCTCCTTCCCTTTCATGGGTTTCTCCCTTTGTCTCTCTCTCTTTAACCTTATCATGGGAACTAAACACAAATAGAGAACGTGATGTAGTGAACCTTCATGTCCCCATGACCCACCTTCCGCATTACCAGCTCATGGCCAAACTTGTTTCCTCTGCATTCCACCTTATCCCCAATCTGTGTTATTTTAAGGAAAATCCAGTATACTATATTATCCATAAATACATTTATACAAACAACAACATCATTATTATACCTAAAAATTAACAATAATTCCTCTACATCATCAGATATCTAGTGTTCAGATATCCAGTTATTTTTAAAAGGTATAACTTTTAAAAAATTACAGTTTGTTTAATTCAAGCTCCAGATAAGCTCCGACACATTTAACTTGGTTGATAGGTCTCTTGTCTCTTTTAATCTACTCCCATCACCTTTGGGCAGGAGGACATAACATCCAGGGTTAGCTCAGAACTGTTAGTAGCCAACACTTAGGCACTGGGGAATTTGGGCAGAGCACTTACTACAGCCACTACTGGAGGAGGTAGGTGGAGAACTTCCAGGCAAAGGGAATAGCAGGAATAAAGGCCGGTGAATGGAATAGCAGGGCATGTTCGGTGCAGTGACAAATGTTAGCTGTTTTGGAGGCAGGCAGCCTCAGGGTGTAGGTATTGCAGATCGAAGCTGTATTCCAGGGTGTGGTTTATTATACATTTTTGATGTTGGGCTTAAAAATAGTCTGTTTATTCAGTGAAAATGAAATTAATAAAAATGTGATGGTAGCAGGGACTATTGGAAATGTATAGTATATCAACTTAAGGTTATTTCTGACGGTGTCTAATTCAGGCAAATATGGTAATGTGTGAGAACCATTTTGGTGTCTTAAGCTAACTTCAGCCTTCTTTCTATTTCTCCTTCTGTTATAAAAGTAATGTTGGTATATGATGACGTCCCAGAGGACAGACCATGGTTCTCACTGTGTCTCAGAAATAACATAGAAGGACTTGTCTTATCCATCTGCTACATTTGGGTAGAAGTAGAAATATTTTACTTATTCAAGAGAGCAGTATTTTTATGTTTTTTTTTAATATATTTAAACAATTTAAAGTTTATCCTTGTTCTTGGGATGACTTCTTGGAGTGGTAACTGAAAGTATCATATGGGTTTTTGCTGGGGCTTGATAGCAAGGAACTAGGCTTGAATTCTAGCTCTGCCACTTATATTTGCTGGGCAAGTTATATAACTTCTCATAACTTCCTAATCTTTGAAAAAGGAGTATTAATAATAGTGTTCCTTCAGCAGATATCTGTGCTGGTTAAATGAGAATGGATCTATTATTCACATATAACATTTAGCACTCCAGTATACTCAGTGGTTTTAGATATAATTATTTGTATTCTTTACTGTTGCCCTATTAAATATATTTCAGGATTGCTGATTTAAGGTGCAGTCAGCAGATAAAATGACTAATGAAGAAGATTAGGAAAAAGAATATGTCCTGGGGTTGAAATTCGCGCCCTGCAACTCACATATTCCTTTATGTTCTGTAACTTCCTTTGTATTTTATAACGGATTTAATAATTTTCTGAAGTCCCCATTCATGTTCAGCAAAAGCCAAGAATATGTCAAAAATAATTCTGTCATTTTTAGTTTAAAACACATAATTGGTTTATGCTGTCTTTTACAGATAATTATGGTTCAGGGTGATTTCCTTCCTCTTTAGGAAGTCTTCCCTTCCAGTCCCTAAGAGGCAATAGAATTGATCTGGCTGATTATCATTATTGTTATTTGGACATGGCCCACTATAGTCAACATTGCAACCACAGATTCTGTGTTCCCTTGAGCTCCCAAGACAAACTAGCCTGGGTCCTGTCTAAAACCAGTTTCTCCGTTCAGGTGGACGATCTCCACCCTTCTCGCCTGCTCATCTCATTCATAAGCCGTTCTCCTCAGCTTTGCTATAGTGCCAGCTTTTACTCTTCACTGGATTATTCCTGTCAACATCAAACATTCTGATATTTCTTTCATGTTCTCTTGGTACCACTTCTCCTGCTGGCTACCGTCCAATTTCCTTGCCTGCCTTTGAAGCAAAAACAACTTGAAAAGTTGTCTGTGCTCACTGTCTTCAAGTCCTTGCTCCCATTTTTCTTAAACACACTCTATTCAGGTTCATACCCTCACTATTCACCATAGCCACTCTTGTCAAGGTTACTAATAACCTTCAGGTTCTTAAATGCATCAGTGATAATTCTCCATCTTGATACCCTTACTTTCCTTGGCTCCCAGAGGCTTGTTACCCTCCCAGTTTTCCTCCATCTCACTTCTCAGTTTTTTCATTCTTCTTTGCTGATTCCTCATCTTCTCTTTGACCTCACAATGTTAGAGTGATCCCAGATTTCTTTCTGTCTGATCTTTTCTATCTGTTCATATTCCCTCAATAATCTCATCCTCTCTCATGGCTTTAAGTGCCCATCTATGTGCCAACCACTCTCAAATTTATATCTCCAACCTGACTGTCTTCTGTGCTCCAGGCATATGTATCCAGATGCCTACTAGATCTGTCCACTTGTCATGTCTCAAAGATAACTCTCCTTTTCCCCTACCCAGCCGGCTCCATCCATAACCTTTCCTGTTGATGAATTCTGTTAGATGTTCAGGCCTTGGAATCTCCTTGACCCTTCTCTTTCTCTCATAGACCACATCCAGTCTATCAATAAATCCTTTTGGCTTTGTCTTCCACATATATCTAGTGACAATATGATAGCTGTATCATCGTATTCTAGAGTTAGTAATGGGCACAGCTCTGGTTTGAGCATAGATCTATCAAGCAAACTCCTCATTGTTATTTTGCATTAATATATTTTTAATTTTATACTCACATAATTATTTTTATTTCACTATCATGGCTTAATGGGAAAGTGGCGAGACTATGCAACACTAAGAAAAAGAATACTCCAAAATATTTTTAGAATTTACTTGGTTTGTCTTCCTATTTCTAGGGAATTTAAATCTAACTCATGTATTAGACTGTGTTTTCTTGGAACAAACCCAAATCTTCAAGAAAGAGGAGTTCAGAACCTTTCTCAATTGGTTAATAACCTTTGAGCTTCACTCTTGCCATATAAAGATGCCAACTCCCAGAGTTAATGCCATCACAACTTGAACGGACAAGAGGAAACCTGAGCTGTCTCAGTTCCTTGTAGGTGTTCCCTGAGGCTCAAATTTCATGAAAAATGCAAATTATCTTTTATTTGTCTCTTTATTTTCATGAATCCAGGTTGAGCATCTGTAATCCAAAAATCAACAATGCTTCAAAGTTCCAAACATTTTGAGCACCAACATCATCACAAGTGGCAAATTCCATACCTGACACCTTTACTTTCTGATGGTTCAGTGTATACAAACTGTTTCATGCACAAGATTATTAAAAATATTGTATGGAATTACCTTCAGGTTGTGCATATAAGGTATATATGAATCATAAATGAATTTTATGTTTATACTTAAGTCCTTTCCCTAAGATACCTCATTATGTATATACAGATATTCCAAAAATTAAAAAAAAACCCTGAAACCCAAAACATTATGATCTCAAGTATTTTGGATAAGGAATACTCAATTGTTGTATATAGATGTCTTCCCTCATAGGCAGCCTTCCCAGTGGTTTAATGAAACCATTATATTATTTTTGTTTTAAAGTCTTTGATCTGGATGTGAATTTATGGAAATACTTGGCATGTCAGGTTTTTTTTTTTTTTTTAAATAGTCATGTAATGTTACAAAATGCTATCAAGGGTGTGACTGATTTTCAACCTTAGAAGCAAATAACAGACATGGAAAGATGAACGTAGGTAAAATGGTACATATTTGTATTGATGTATTTGTATCCTTGTCAAAACAAAAGATGCATCCAGTTGGGTAAAATTGAAGGTCCATCTGTTATCATTTATAAAATATTACTTGTTAGTGGTTTAATATTTGTGTAGTGGTTTTACTCCCAGGCACTTTCGCAGATTTGAGTTTGTTTCTTCCCTCAGTAAAGCTTCGCGGGTTTTATCATTTTGCTTTACCATTTTTCTTTGAAAGGAACTGAGACATATTTGGTTGTACAGGTGATAGGCAACATTGCTCAAAAAGCCAAAAATAGATTTGTGGGCTCCTGGCTGTGAGACTGTGTGCTGTCTCCATTGAGTTATTCTGTTTTCTTTGATTGCTGTCTTTGCTTTTAAGAAAACTAATACAATTCTGGACTACTGTTGACATGAGATAAATCCTAGTTAGATCTGTAAGTCTAATAACTACTTAGGCACTTTCTAACCAACCCAAGCAAAGCAGCCAACTGAGCAAAAACTTTCTTGAGATGTTGTTGGAAGATGGCCTCCACCTACCAGCTGACCGTGTTCTCATCAGGCCTCACATCTGTCCCATTGTTTCTGATGCTGGTACCAAGCGCCTGTCAACACCACATGCTTAGATCATTACAAGAATTAGCCTCCCTTCCTCCTGTTCCTCTCCCTTTCCTCCATATTCTTTTTCACACAGCTTCCAGATTAGTACTCCCAGAGCACTACTTTGTAAAATTCTTCACTCAACAGTTCTGTGATACCCTTTGCTCTGAGGCGGGGGGGGCCCTAACCTTCATGTTGGTTCCTAGGACATGCCCCATCCGTCCTTGGTACCCCTCTGGGATCCTCTCCTACTTCTTACTAACCCCTGGTCCTGACCAGTCTATGCTACTCAGGCTTGTGATTACTTTACCTCCCTTTTGGCCTTGAATTATGTACCCTATTCTAGGAATGCTGGTCCTCTCCTTCTGCTTAGTAAGCTCAGCCCTTCTCTCAGGACACTTCTTATCCATTAGCTAGAATGTTGGTTTTAGGGGCTGGCCCTTTATCTGTTAGCTGGTAAGACTTTTCTGTGGATCTACTAATATTAGTGAGTAAATAAATTAATATTTTAATGGTTGACTGCTTTCTGATATGTTTACTTCAAATTATATGATTTTAAATTTGTCAGGAAAACATTTAAATTTAGCCAAAGATTTTATGAACTGTAAAGTGGCCTTGTTTTGAGAAAGGGAAATGAAATCCAATTACTTGATAGAATATAAATCACATTTTTATGTGTGCGTGTATATATGTATATACACATACTATCACGTAGTCATTATTTTTATGACAGTCTGTTGCTAAAAAAAAAACCCTCATAATCATTTTGAATAGAACACTTGAGGTGCTGGATTTAAAGATTCATGATTTTATGGAAGATAAATCTGCCCATAAATTTTGTTCCTTTTATAAAAAAATAAAATAATACTCCCATTTCATTACCAAAATATGAGGACTGTAGCATTAATGAAATCCCCACCATAGAAAACTTTTTAAAAGTTAAAAAAAAATTTTTTTTTCTTCAACACCCTCTGATGTATGACTTGCCATATTCCTATGATACTGAGAACTTTTAGCAACCCTGGTGTTGTTAATGTTTTAAATTTGGTGACTATCAAACTCAATGCAGTTGTATTTAGCCAGTGATGATTTTTTTGTTTCTTCTTATTTAATGTGGAACTTTTGGTATATGCTGTTACTTATGAGAGATTGTTTTCATTGTGAGTTGGGGAGAGAAAAAGTAGTTGGAAAGAATAATAACATAATTTTAGCATAGATCTTAATATACTCTATAGTTTTCATGAGGATATAAAGTATATTTTATATGTGGAGAAATACATGTATGTGTGTATATATATATATATATATATATATATATATAAAATAGTGAGTAGAGGAATTAGAGAGTAGCATATTCAATTAAATCTTCCTGAACACTGATAAAAAAGATGAGTTTTCAAAAGATGTATTTCTTAAATTCATTCATCTTTAAAATTGATATGTTGAATTGGATTCTCAGCTTATGAATTAAAATACTAGTTTATGACTTTAAATATCAAGGGTTTTTTCTCTTGATGGTCCAATTTTACTGGATTAAAGTGTGTGGGTATATTTATTTTTTAAAAATAAATTAGGTACACCTTGATTTTCATGAAGTTATACTGTAGTAAAAATGAAGGATTAAAAAATCCTGGTAGAACTTGTTACAGTATTCTTGTTACAGTATTTAGTGGTATATGTGGTTTAAAGATGTAAAAGTAAACTCATAGCATATCTCTTGAACTTGTAAAATAACACTTTCAGTTTAGGGAAATGAAGGTTTGATTTGCTTATAAAGCTGTCTTAGTGGATGTTAGAATAAGACATTTAAAGCATATCTTTTATGATGTGGTGAAGAAAAATTAACATAAACCAAATAATGCATGACTTTAGAGATCACTCTTCAAGGAGGTTGGTGCTTTTAATTCAAGGTCTTGAAGTTGCTTCATTGAAATCTTCACATTTTTTCTCACCTTGCCTTTTTTTAAGGTGAGAGACTCTGTAATGTGCACACATTCTCTGTATACTGACATTTAGCCAAAACCTGATGTGAAGAAAGCCAGCATGCATTTACTCTTAGAATCTCTGAAGATTTTCAGTGTGTTTTCCTGTTGTAGTTATTTATGCTCCATAATTTATGGGTTTTCTTGCTACTGGAAGCAGTTATTTCCCTGTGGTTTACGTATGTTTTCTTGTATAGGTTTCTTTGCTACTCTAATATTTTTCCTTTTTAATTTTATGACTTTTTTCCTTTTTATTCAGATAGTGTCTTATCTCTGTCATTAGGAAATTACTTCTTATTGATTTATTCTGTGTATGTGTGGTTTTTCCTTTCAGATTCAACATTTGAACTATGGGAAACTCTGATTATTTTATAAAAGGCTATTTTGACATTATTTGGGTCAGGCTGGGTATGGTGTAGGGAAAAGAAAGATGCTTCTCTTGTGACTGCCCATCTACACGGCGCTGTGAAAGGGAGAGAGGAGGTAGGAGGAAAGGACAGAGAGAGAAGAAGGGGATGCCCCACTCAGCTGAACATTTCAGAAGCTGTGAATGCAATAAATAACACGAGGAAATGCTAGGCCCAACTTGCTCATACCTCACATCTCAGATTCAGGAGCATCTAAAATAGTCTGCTGAGGTTTCCATGATTTTTAATTAATTAAATCAAAGCATACTTAGTAAGGGTCCATGATCTTGAAAAGCATTCCATATTTTTGATCTGACTATAAGGTTTTCTTTCACTTTGCAGGTAACGTCTACTTCAATACTATACCACCAGAATTAAGAGAGGTATCATTGACTCAGTAAGCCTGCCATACTAGAGAATAGATAATTTGAGGAAGGAGGAGGAATGTGGAATGTAAGATTATTCAGCCTTTTAAAACAATGAATAACCAAATATTTTGCTTTTAAATTAGGAATTTCTTACTTGTGTTGGTTAAGAAAACATAGTAGCCCTTGTTGGATTATAGTTTTTCCTGAAACTGGTGGGTTTCTTCAGTGAAGTAGTCCCTACATCTACTGAGACTATTTTTCCTGCAGCATTAAAGAAGAGGAATAAGAAAATAACACACACAGTAGAGAAAGGGTCAAACAGGAAAGTAACTCCTTTCCTCTTAAATTATTTCTTCTTTTCTTTTTCTTCTTTTTGTAGAGATGGGGTCTTTCTGTGTTGCTTAGGCTGGTTTTGAACTCCTGAGTTCAAGTAATCCTCCTACCTCAGCCTCCCCAAATGCTAGAATTGTAGGCATGAGCCACTGCATGCAGTCTCCTTTAATTATTTCTGATGGAAAACTATATTCTGGATCTTGGTATTTGAGTTTGTTACTGCCCAAACTCCAAGAACAACTTTCTACCAAGAGCATCTAGTATGTTAAAGAAAGTAGTCTAAAATAAACAAATTAATACCCTCTATATAAAGTGGCATAAAATGAATGTGCTTCATATCATCTTTTTAATTTAGAGGAAATATCCAAAGAATTTGATGATGAATGTTTGAAATTATTTTGACATCAGCTACTTTAAGAGACTTAAAATATATTATCAACAGAATTTTGAAGGGTAAAAGGTGAAAAGATTGCTAAATATACTTGATTTTTCCTCATTGGTATTCAAGGCTGTATGGCAGATTATACCTAGACTTTCTTCTCTTTTTTTGTGGTTATACATTATCCATGTGCTATCCCGTACCTCAGAGGGTGGAGGAGCAACTTGGTGTTCTTTATCTGTCCCCTTTCCTCCTGCCTGTGTTCTTTGTCTGATGAGCTCCTCGGAGACTCATGGTTTCCTTAGTAGGTTGCTTGGCAGTAACTGGAGAATGAGATAGCTATGCTATAAAAGACACTTCCTTCCCTGGCCCAGCCTTTTCCTGGTACTGAGCCCCTTTCTATCCTTTACAATCCGGATGTGCATAGGACATGGTTCCATTTTGCTAAGGACACACATCCTCTGTGCACCAGAGGCTTGCTCTTTCTTCCAGTTAGAGTCAGGGCTGAAGGATCTTTTTAGCTTTCTCTTCTACCTGGTTCCCTGCCCAATAAATATAAGAATTACTTCTATTACTAGGCTCACCATTAATACAGAGCTTTAGTGGGGGGTGGGGGGAGTTGTTTGTTTTTGGCTAAAACATGCTCTTAGGCTTATCTACAAAGCATGTAACAAACCATCTCAACCTAAATGGCATAGAACAATGACCATTTTATTATGACTGTCGATTTTGTGAGTTGGCAGTTTGGACAGGACCCATCAGAGATGGTTTGTCTCCACTTCCTGATGTCTGAGGCTTCAACTGGGAAGATTTGAATGGCTGGGGTAATTTAAAAGAGTAAGACTGAGGCAGGTCTTCTTTCAACATGGCTCCCTCACTCACTTGTTGGCACCTCTGCAGGGATAATGGGAAGGTTGGGCTCAGCTGGACTGTCAACCAGAGTGTCTACGTTCATCCTTTCCACTTAACAGTTCCAGGCAGCGGAACATCTCCCATTGTAAGCCTGCCAAGAGGACCAGGTGGGATCTCTGTGGCTTCTTTTGACTTACCCTTACAAGTCACACTGAGTAACTTCTACTGCATTCTTTTAGTTACAAAAAAATCATAGGTCAGCTCTGATTGAGTGAGAAGGGAAAGAGATCCCCATTTCTTGATGAGAGAGCGGCAAGTTCATACTGAAGGTCATGTGGAATGGGGGGCATTATGGTGGTCATCTTGGGAATTTCTACAACAGGAAAACAGTGGTTATTTTGATGTTTTTATTTTGTAATGCAGAATTTCTATTTTCTTATATAAATCATTAAAATGTAACATTCAAAAATTTAATATTATGTAGAAAAAAATTGGGTGAATGCCTGAATATTTCTCTTTTTACCTATATGTGTTGCTATCTGACATATAAATTTTGTGTGACTGTTCAACACAGTTTTGGTTCATACCCCTAAAGGTCAGAAACTAAGATTATAAGATTGTGCTAGGTTAGGATATGAAAGAGCAAATCACCACCATAAATTAGCAAGGCATTTAAGCCAGGAAGATGAAAGGAGAGAAATGTTAAAACAATGGATATTTTTTGTGTTTTATATGAAAAATCTCATCTTTTAAGTAGCATGTTATTGAAAAATTGTACATTTATGACAAAGTTTTTTAATCACAAAATTCAATTTTGAGTCTGAGTGATATAGTCATTTCTTCATTTTCTCTTTTTTCTCCTATTTTTGATAGATCTCTATATATGAAAATGCAGTTAATTGTAAAGAATAATAGATGAATATGGGAACTAAACAGAAAAATGTCTTTTTGTATAATGTATGAAAAGTTTTCTTAATGTTAACGGCTGTGCTTACTAGTATGCCTAAAAAGATGTATGTTAGGCTTTGAGTAATGGCTTAGTATTACCTTATAGTAGAGGTAATGGGACAGAATTATGTTCCATAGGGTAGAAGATTATCATAAGTTTCTGTGAGCATGCCAACATGATGACCTGGGCAGGTCACTTCCCCTCACTGGGTCTCAGTTTCCCCAGTAAATTTTAATTTTAAAATTAAATCTGTAAAGAAAGAGGTTGAAATCTCTTCTAGCTATGTAATTATTTGACTTTGTTCTCTTTGCATTTACATAGCACTGTAAAAAGCTGTCAGAGTTAATATTAAATATAAGAGTACAAAGATCATTCAGTAAAGTTTCAGAAAGTTAATAAGTTCTAATCACTTTACACTTGACAGCATGTATAAGCTTGTATTCACTGATCCCAAAAGTTAAAGAGAAATACTTCAGGAAAACTCTGGCTTAAATAAATTATTAAAAACTGTGTGGACATCATTCTTAAATTTATAAACCATAATACTTAGATATGAAATATTTCAGTAAAAATTTTCAGTTTTATTCATTTGAACCCCAAAACTGAATTCATACACTTGGAACCAAAATTTAAAAAGTTACTAAATAATAATTTAATAGGAAATAGTACAGTTGAGGTTCTGAGATTTGTTTTCCCAAGTTTAACGGTCTTTTACACGCTACTAGTAACCACTGTGCTAAGGGTGCCGAGCCTATCCTGTGTTTTTAAGCAAATTGAAATCATTTGTCCGTAATGTTTTGTTAATGGCACTGTTTGTAGTTTAATTACCTTATTATCTGTAAAAAGTCTTCCACATGGGTAGCATGTGAATGGATAGTAGGTACTTGAGCCACTTGATCATGAATTCCAGACTCTGGAAAAATCTGTTGTTTAGATGGCAAGTGAGGATTGAGTGGCTTTAGAATATCATTTAACTTTTTAAAATTGCATTTGTTAGATATAATAATGTTAATCTTACATGTTTTTATTCTTTTATAGATGATATAATAAGGCATTATTAGCATTGTATTAACTTTTACAAGTATTCTCCATAAATCTAAGTGAATTTTATTGTTCACTGTGATTATACAATATTTCCTATTTATTAAGAATAAGAACAAGTAGAAAGGTCAACTAAAAATTAAAAGGCAGCCAAAAAATGAGAGAGAGAGAGAGAGAGAGCAAGAGAACAACCGAGCAAGTGCTCTGAGCCCTGTAAATGGCTGTTGCGTGCTGGCTTGGCTATTGATGAGTGGGGAGAGGGACAGCCATTCTGGACACATGCTTAGAGAATGCAGATGTGAAAATGTGCGTGTGGTATTTAACGTAGATTTATATCTTATTTAACAGGAGGCTACCCAGTTCCTCAGATATTATGAATAAATAGTTTACTGTGTTTATAAACAGTGTATTACAACCACTACCAAATGAGAATGCAGTAAAACATTTTTAATATCAATTCCTTAGGACCAAGTTGTAACCTACCAATGTGTTTTGGTAATCTCACATTTGTACCTTTCCTTTACCTTTGTCCTTTGAAAGAACTTTGATATGGTAACTGACACTAAAACGATATCTTACTTTAATTAAAGTTTGAATTAGGAATTTTATCCAGATGAATAGATAAAATTCATTAAAAAGATGCTTAACATTTTGACTTAAAAGCATGTTTTTTTGAGACAGAGTCTCACTATGCTGCCCTCAGTAGAGTGCTGTGGAGTCACAGCTCACAGCAACCTCAAACTCTTGGGCTTAAGCGATTCTCTTGTCTCAGCCTCCCAGAGCTGGGACTACAGGCGCCCGCTACCATGGCCAGCTATTTTTTTCTGTTGTAGTTGTTCTTGTTGTTTGGCAGGCCGTGGGCTGGGTTCAAACCCACCAGCCTCGGTATATGTGGCTGGAGCCCTAGCTGCTGAGCTACGGGTGCTGACCAAAAGCGTCTTTAAACAATACATATTTTATTTTATTTATGGACCTAGCCATATGGTAAGTTTTTGCAAGATCAAGAGACAAGGACCTCAGGTTTATGTGTATGTGTAGCAACAAATACTTGCTACATGGTGGACAGAGAGAAATGTGAGTCAGATATTTTAGTCATATCTTTTAAAATGGACTATTTAGAATAAGGTTGCTTTTAAAATAAATAGTGCCAAGTAGATTGTTTTAGTTTAATTATCTCTTTTCATCATATAAAAAGACTTTAAATATGGTAGCCAATGGATTTAGTGGACTGACATATTGGAAATATGACTTACTTGCTTAATTGCTGCAGACACTTTGAGAACTGTGAATTGGGGACTCTCACACCCATACTTGGTTGGCAAGCTGATGGAATATCTATGAAAGGGGAAGATCATTGAACACATGAGCTGAGAATAATCTTCTGAAGAAGGCATCGAATTTCCCTATGGATCTTATTTCACCAGGCTTTCAGCATCCTTCAAAGGCTGGGTCAGGATATGGATGAGAAAAACAGGAGAAGTACTTGCTGCCTGTGTCCTAGAAAAACATGAAATAAAGAGTATGGCAAATTTTGAGAGAACAAGATTCTAAATTCCTAGAATATCATTATTTATTCTCATGTACAAGTGCAAAACTATTTTCATAATACAGGTGTAAATTATTGTAGCAGGACCTTTATGACTTCCCCCTTTCTATTAATCAGGCAATCATCAGAAGAAATTTGATTATGAAAGGTACGAATAGAACTATTCTCCAAGTAAAGACATAGGAAATGCTAAGGTAGCTATGTGGAGGAATCTCATCAAACAAACTGTTTCAAGCTGTGGGAAAAAGAAAGTTGAAGATGCTTTGATTTTAATAGGTTGGTTGAGGTATACTTATTTTTAGCAGAACAAAAAAAAAAAAAAAAGAAGAGAGAAAAAAAGTTGCAAGCAACTATTTAAAAGAATGTAATATAACCAAAGCTACTTTTAATCTATGTCAGGGTAGGAGGAAATTCATGCTTTTTAATAGTGTGAACTTTAAAAATTAAGTCCTATAAAGTAGAATCTTTACTGCTAGAATCTGGCTCCGCAGTTTTTGTTATGTTAAAGCTTATTCAGGAAGGATTTTAGTATTCAGAATCCAGTACTGTGATTTAGAGTTTGTAATAGAAATGCTAAGTCAGAACCTATTTTAAGCATGTAATCCCCCTCAAAGCTTTAAAGCAATTCTGAAATTTTATAAAGGTCTAAAAATGGCAACTTTGAAGATTTGAAATCTCTTCATGCTTTCCTAACTGGTTGGAACTTTCTTTGATAATGCATTGTGTCTCTTAACTCTTATAAATATTACTTCCCTTGTCAAAAGAAATCATTCCTAAGATCTTGTAATTCCACTAAATATAGCCATGAAGAAGGCCAAACTGAAGAACTATGTCTTCCTATCCATGTATTTGTTTATAGTCTAGTATGTTTAGCAGAGGACATAGAAATGATTATATTAATGTGCTATTAAATATATCCTATAGGTATATTTCTATCAATAACATATCAAATATCATAATTTGCAATTAGCAAATGAGATATTCTGTAAATGGGCACAGAATTCTTTTCTAACCCACAGTAATTAAAAACAATATGCTTTAAGAAAAATAATCTTTTAGGCCAGGCTCAATGGTTCACTTCTGTAACCCTAGCACTCTGGGAGGCTGAGGCAGATGGATTGCTTGAGTTCAGGAGTTTGAGACCAGCCTGAGCAACAGAGACCCTATCTCTACTAAAAGTAAAAAAACTAGCCAGGGCTGGGGCGCAGTGGCTCATGCCTGTAATCCTAGCACTCTGGAAGGCCAAGGCAGGTGGATTGCCTAAGCTCGTAGGTTCGAGATCAGCCTGAGTAAGTGTGAGACCTCATCTCTAAAAACTAGCCTGATGTTGTGGCGGGTGCCTGTAGTCCCAGCTACCTGGGAGGCTGAGGCAAGAGAATCACTTGAGTCTAAGAGTTCGAGGTTGCTATGAACTATGATGCCACATCACCCTACTGAGAGTAACAAAGTGAAACTCTGTCTCAAAAAAAAAAAGACTAGCCAGGCATGTGGTGGGCACCTGCAATCCCAGCTACTAGAGAGGTTGTGATAAGACGATCACTTGAGCCCAAGAGTTTGAGGTTATTGTGAGCTATGACACCACAGCACTGTACCCAGGGCGACAGAGTGAGACTCAGTCTCAAAAAAAAAAGGAAAAGCAGGCGGCACCTGTGGCTCAAAGGAGTAGGGTACTGGCCCCATATGCTGGAGGTGGCCGGTTCAAACCCAGCCCTTGCCAAAAACTGCAAAAAAAAAAAAAAAAGAAAAGAAAAATAATCTTTTGGAGAGAGGACTAAACATCCTACTTCAAAAGGAGGTAATCAAAGTATAGGATTTAATAAATGAAAACTGTACCCTTACTGTCTCTCAGTCAAGGAATCCATTAGTACTTTGGATAACCAGAAAACTTCTAGAGGCAAAATTTTGCATATTGAACCCTGATTTCCCTATTGTAAATTCACTTGAAAAACAATAACTTCTAAAAATAAACATTTAAAATATAAAACCTATATTTAAAAATTTAAAATATAGCAACCTCTTTCTGAGAATGAATTTAAAAGATCACCAAGTATAAGAAAATATTTTGTGTCAACATATGCTCACTTCCCCTCACCCCACGGCTACCAACCGGTGATTAAAATGTGATTTGTGTTTGACTCTGATCAGTCAGGGTATACATATCAGACTCTTGACAACTCTAGGGTGGGCTGCTCAGCCCTTTGTTTCCTGCTAGAAGGGTAAGTCTGACCTCAGTTTAAAACAGTTGCTGCTCTCCATCCTAGTGATTTGAAATTGGGGTTGGGGCCAGGCAGCTGGCCAGCAGGAGGGCAGGTATCACATCAGGTGATCCAGCAGTGAGAAGTAGGGAAGGCCAGAGAGGTAGCAGCATACAGCTGTGAAAGGAGCAGGAGAGCAAGACAGCAGAAGCCCAAAGACCAGTGAGAATGGCCAGACTTGCACCGATGGAGGCTGGGTTTCTGTCTGCCATTTTTCCTCTCATCATCTTGATGACCTTATAGTCCTGTTAAACTCACCACAGCACTCACTTCTCAATGTGCTTTTATTCTTTCTTTCTTTCTTTCTTTCTTTCTTTCCTTTCTTTCCTTTCTTTCCTTTCTTCCTTTCTTTCTTTCTTGACAGAGTCTCACATGTCATCGTTGATAGAGTGCAGTGGTGTCACGGCTCACAGCAACCTCACACTCTTGGGCTTAAGTAATTCACTGGACTCAGCCTCCCAAGTAGCTGGGACTACAGGTGCCTGCCACAACGCCTGCCTATTTTTTGGATGCAGTTGTCTTTGTTGTTTGGTAGGCCTGGGCTGGGTTCGAGCCCGCCAGCTCTGGTGTAGGTGGCTAGCGCCCTAGCCAATGAGCTACAGGCGCCGAGCCCTAGTAGGCTCAATTTTAAAATAATTTTTATGTATTTATTGATAGTCCCCATTCAGTAAGACATTCTTTAGTTCTTTGTACGTGGTTTCCTTTAGCATTTTGGTCATATTTAAATTAATTGATTCAGAGTCTTTATTTAGTAAGTCCAATGTGTGGGCTTCCTTAGGTGTTTTTATTAGCTGTCTTTTTTCTGGTGTATCAGCCATGTTTTCTTGTTTCTTTGTATGCTATGTAGTTTTTTGTTGAAAACTGGACATTTTTATTACTCTAATAAGATAACTCTGGAAATTAGATTCTCCTCACTCCCCAAGGTTTATTGCCATTTATTATAGTCATTTTCTTTTATACATTTAGTGATTTTTCTGTACTAAATTTATGAAGTCTGTATTCTTTGTTATTTATGGCCATTGAAGTCTCTGTTTCATTTGCTTAGCAGTCTGCTA